>NC_072737.1:29850754-30179685 GCF_026930045.1 Uloborus diversus | reverse complement strand
TGCCTTAAATTTCTCCGTCGACGCTAATGTTAAGGTTTTCCGGACTGTTCAAAATTGAACAAAAAATTACTCAAATCAAAAAGTAAAATGTGGGAATGATCTGTCCTCGCCGAAATCTTTCGACGAAAAAAAAGTTTATTAAAATCGGATTGTTCTCTCATAGGTTATTTGGGGACGGGGGGCGGGCAGACAGACCGACAGACACATTTTCTCCATCTTAAAACACTATTTTCTAAATTTTAATTTTTCTATAATTATTTAATTATTTCATTTATTTTGACCTTTTTTTTTGGTTTGGTTTGTGGTTATGAAATTTGGCAATGTTTAGTCCAATACTTTATTCCCTAGTGGGCTCTCAACTCCTCAAGCTATTTTATAACTACCCTGTACATCAATACGTTTTACTTTTTGGCTCCTACATATTACCCTGAACTTCAACAAACTTGGCGGAAGATTTAAGTTACTGAAACTCTTAGCAATTTTTCCAACTGTGTCCAAGTTTGAGCGATTGCAAGTAAGCGACAGACTTAGGGCAAAGTGAGGATAATAAGCTATCCTCATGGCTCGAAAAAGGTTATACCTCCTTTTCCTCTGCAATTAAACAGATTTCACATAAACTAGTTTTTTATTAAAAAATGAGAACAAAAATTTGATCAGAAAAGACGATTTTACAAGGTGCAAGTTATAAAATATGTAGGTTAAATAAAAAGGAACAAGAGATGACACAAAATATGTAAGCAGTCCTGATTATTCATCTAAACCGTTCTTTTAACTCTGCAGCTTATTTCTTCCTCGGAATTAATGATTGCGCACTTCGTAAAAAAATCAAGATAATATCAATAATATCTCAAGAAATCACAGACTTTTAAAATTTACATTTTATGTGTATGTTTTAATGTGTTTAATCGAGTAAATGTGAATTTCTGTTATCTTTTCCCATCTGTTAATCCATTTGAAAACTCCCAATCATCAGTTAGTAAACTAAAACTGAATACAAATTTCTTCAGTTCGAAATGTAATGACAATGATGAATCACACAATTTTAAGCTTCAAAGAGCGTCTTTTTTGTGTGTGAGGGAGAAAGTATGCGATACTTATCTATGTAAATAAAGATATTATATCTTCTTAGATGGGAGCTTGATCATTTCATCGTGATACTACTTTTTTTTTCAAAATATATTTTTAAAAAAAAGCATTGTTTAAATGGATTCTTTAAAATATAAAACCATAAACACGTGTTATATGTAATACATTAATATAGACTGAAAACAACTGTAAAATCTTAGAACCCAGGAAAAAGTTTTAGACGCCAAACAGATGATATTCGGAGTTTATTGGAAAATTCAGTTCAACTTAACTATTGAAAAAGTCTTGTTTTCTAAAAACAAACCACCAGGGTACGTTTTAAGGAATTCGGTCGACCAGGCACACGGAAAAATGTTACGACGCATTTATACTTCCCATTATTATTATTATTATTATTATTATTATTTTGAATAAAACTTATCGTGGTTACAACACGCTATGTTCAAAACAAAGACAATAGCCTAGATTTTTCCCATTTTCGTTGCAATGAATTTCTTCCTGTAATATCAGGAATCCAAATCTTGTAATCTCTAGTTAACTGCATAATACTTTGACAATAACACCTCTCTTACCACAAAGGGCAAATTTGTTACTGTACAGCACTTAGGATTAAGCAATAGAATGTTAAACAGCTGAGCTTCTAGGTCAACGAGTGTCTTAGATTTTGAACCATTACTTGGAAGCACAATTTTTATTTAAGAAAGATACCATTAAAACTCTTCGTTAAAACGGAGTCTTTGAGAACTGGTTTCATCCCGAATGTTATAAAATGCACGAAATAAAAACCCTTAAGAAATTTTATGCTTATAAATCTTGTAAATTGTAGGAGTAACAACTTTCAATAAAGGCTAGTCTATTGATACACAAGATGGAACATTTCTTGAGACATTGAAATTTTTAAAACGCACTCAGGGGAGAGTAGAGAGGACTAGGAGAGAGAGAGAGAGGAGCAAAAGAGAGGGAGAGAGAGAGAGAAGAGAGAGAGAGAGAGAAGAGCGAAAGAGAGAGAGAGAGAAGAGCGAAAGAGAGAGAGAAAGGAGCGAAAGAGAGAGAGAGAGAGAGAGAGAGTGGAATGGAACAGCTTTTCATTTAAGCCAGAATTAAAGGAAAACAGTATTTCTAGATTGTCCAGTAGCTGCATTAGACTGCTACTACTATATCTACTGGATCAACTAAAAATATTTTTTCACATTTTATTTTGATAGAAATGCAGTAATCTCCCAATTTTCGCTAATTGAATTTAAAATATTTTAAGTTTGTTGTTTTTCTACTTCATACGAAACATTTTAGGTTTGATTTAACAGCGGAATGTATTGAATTATATGTGTGTAACTGTTTTCCACAGAGTTAACATTTTGACCCAATGAGTTAGGAGTTGTAAAATACAATAAAGAGTACAAAGTTCCTAACTAGGAATCATTGACTGAAGTTATTCTTATCGCCCAGGTGATGTCACATCATTTTATAAATTTCTTAACCTACTCTCCGGTCCAGGGCCTGATTAAAATGTACCTGGGCACCACAATTTTAGGGGCACCAAAATAGGGTATATTTATTTATTTCTCTCCTTTTTTTGGAGTCGAATACTTCGAAAACATTCAGATTTCTTGTAAGATGGGTCCCAAGTTTTACCATCACCTGGCCATCTTCTTGAGAATTGGGCCCTGCTATTATGAAGCCTCAGAAGCGCTTTCTGACGACGCATTGTGTCGCAACGGTATCAGTATAATTGCTGAGGAATGACACTATTCCTGACATAAAACGACAAAACTATTTTTGTCACCGCCGACGCTATGTGAAGAGAAAATGACTGTTTCCCACCACTGTGGTCCGAGGCGACATTAAAGTGAAAGTGAGAGAAAGTCACCCATGCATGTCACCTTAACGGAGGTAACAAAGTGGCGAAGGTGTCTTTCCTTCTCTGGGCCCTCATGGCTCGCAACAACCGAGGGGATCCGTAATAACCGAGAATGATAAATAAATAAACAAAATCAACAGGTCTCGCACCATTTGCCATGGTCACTGAAGCATGGACGCGGTGTCGACCGAAAAAGGAAGAGAAAAATTAACCTTCTTTTTTCCTGTGTCGATGTCACTCGGTGAAGTACGGGTGGTATATAAGATCTTGTCAAGCCTCTTCGCACAAAATATCGCATCCGAGCTCCCTTCAGTTTCGCATCTGAAGCAATCCTAACATCATGCTCGCAAAGGTAACGTACTGGATTCATTTATATTCCTGCTATGGATACACCACTGTGGATTTTTACCAAAACGTACTTCTTCGCGTGGGAAATTATTCATACTGTTGGACAGAGTGGAACTAGTGCCAGAAATGACATTCAAATGGCAGAATGGAGAAAGTTGATGGTGGCTTGAAATTTATTGTGGAAGTTAAATGACGTGCAGACAAATGAAGCAGTGAGAAGCAAAGGGATGTAAGTGGACGTTTTCGTCAAATTTTGAGTAAAACGCATTTAAAGTCCCGGTCATATGCAGGCTTTTATTGAAAAGTTTTCTAAACCAGGCTGTGTAGCAGCAACTATCAGGCCTACTAGAACTATATCTTGCTACCATTTGCACTGGTTATCTCCAAATTTTCAATTTTGGCATTGACATCCCTTTGCTTCTCACTGCCTCATACGCAGCAGTGATATGTAAAGGGATGCAAGTGCCTAAATAAAAACTTGAAGGTTACCAGTACACGAATGGTAGGATAACCTTTCTTCTGTTTGGAGGAAGAGGTGGTGTTAGTAGTTTTGGCAGGTGCTGCTATATAGCAGTTTTTGGAAAGTTTTTTCAATGAAAGTCTACCTGGGATCTGAGCTTTAAACGCGTTTTACATAAAGCTTTAATAAGTCCACTTACATCCCCTTGATTCTAACTGGCTCATATATTCAACAAAAAGTTGCTTATATTTCGTACTGCAACAGTTTTCTATTACATCCACCCAGGGCAAAGTTACAGGTCTGGTGTGTTTGGTTAATGATCTTTTATTTTATGCTCTTAAGACGTTTTTGTCTCGTTGTTAAAATCTTAGTTAACCTTGAATTCGGTGACTTTCTTCTTTTCGAGTTGAAAAGAAATTCATTGGAAAATAATTTGGCGCTAGAACTCGCTTCTCCAGCTTCAAATCGTGCTGATTGCATCTGAATGAAATTTTTTCAGATATAGTTCGGAAGAAAATATCCTACAAGATTTATTTACTTCCTCCTTAACAAACATTTTGACGGAAAATCTTTAAAGCTGCAGCCTTTTTTTTTTCGTCAGAACAGCAGCACTACTCTAGTTGTTATTAAATTTAAGGAGTTTAAGCAAATTTCATCATACACAGGTTTTTTTTATTTCTTAATAATAGGCAGGAAAGCAGTTTTTTCTTCATTTATATTTAGTGATTTAGTAAATAATTTATATAGAATTAATATTTATATAGAAAATATTTTTAAATCGAAACTTTCGGGAAAGAATAAATCAATTTAAAGCAAAATTGATTTCAGGTGTACCAGCCATCCCAAATTATATGTATAAAGAAGCAATTAAGTGCTCTTGCCAATACTCTTCTACATTTTCCATAGAAATTTGAAGTATTTCTGAAATCAAATTCAAAGACATGTTTAAATACCTGTTGTTTACATCAGTACATAGCCTAATCTTGTGAATATTTAATTCATTAAGATTAATGAATCCAATTAAAAAGCCAAATGTTCTTGGTATCTTTTAATTCCAAAAAGAATATTATATCTCTCGTACTTTTCTAATGAAATAGTTTGTATTTAAATATGAAAAATATTTTTTCCTGAAATGAAAATAAAATAAATTGATCCTAATTTGGTGAAATCGCCAAAAAAAAAAAAAATCTTTTTTTTTTCTTTCTATGAAAAACGTGAGATATTATTCCAGGAAATTCTACGATGCTTTGAAAGAATGTATATTTATTTCAAAAATACTTTATATAATTTAGGAGATTGATTTTGATGAACTTTTTTCGTGTAAAATTGTCAGTTTGAGTTTTAAAATGAAAGATTGAAAAGTATTCACACCATCGAAATATTCAGTAGGTGTAAATGATGCAGAAAATCTGTGAAATTTGTGTCTTTTTAAAGTATACTTAGATCAAGACTAAAAGTTTTTTCTTTTTTTACTTTTTTTTTTCACTCTCAAAAGAATATTATCTGAAAGAAAACAGGAGCAAAATTTCATACAAAAGTTAATATAAGAATGCAAGTCTACTTTTATTGACTTTTTTCAGAATTTTAAAGATCCTTTAAGCTATAACAGAAGAATTGATATATTACCTTAAAAAGAAATTACTTAAGTAAATATGAGTTGTTTAAGTTTCAACTGTCAGTCGAAACGTTAAAGATATAAATGTGTCTCTAGACTTAATGGGGGGATGTAGGGGAATGTGGAGCAAAAACTGATTTTAGCATTACCTGTCTAGTAATACTTTAACTATGCAGTAACACATGTAATCTATTCCAGTCAAGAAAAAATTACCTCTGAAAATCAAAGAATATGATAATACAAGCAATTTTCAAAAATTAATAATCATAATGTAATATTTTCCTAGAAGGCCAAAGTTATTTTTGTTGTTATTAAATGATAAAGTTCTTGTTATTAATATCTTAAACAATTATTGAGCCCTAATTATATTCAGTGCATTATTCATTTGTTTAATATTAAACTTATGTTTTAAATGCTTTGTAGGATTAGACAAGTGCATGCGGGATAAAGTAAAATACATAGTTCCTTTCATTTCATTGATCAACCTTTCATCAAATCCCTTTCGTATTCATATATTGGTGACTTAATTTGAATTCTTTCATTTAATAATTCCCTTACTTATTTATTCGTTCACTTATTTTCTCATTATTTTACTATTTTATCAACTGATTTATTTTTTCTCTTTATTGACTTACTTATTCCTTAATTGTTTCATTTGCTTTTCATTTATTCATTCATTTTTGATTTACTCATATATTTGATCAAAAATATCGGAATTAATCGAATTAAAAATACACTTAGCGCCATGAAAAAAGAGAATTAAAACACTTTCACCTTTTTTTGGAGGTACAAATTTATTTACAAAAATAAAAAATAATATTTCACTGCAAGTTTCATTATAAAGCTTTTGTTCCTTTTTTATGTGTCGAAATTTTCAGAATAAATTTCCAATTTGCTCATTTTGAAAAATTAAGTTATCTAAACTATTTTACCCCACATTCCCTTACTATACTTGAATGTTTCGTTAAAGATTAAGTTAGAAGGAGTTGAAACTCTTTTCGACCGATGTTGAATGTAGGATCAAGAAACGCAATGCATTCATCCAAGTTCAAACTCTAGTTAAATTGCTCAAGCATAAACAATAACGTTAAGCTCTTTGGATAACACGATGCTTTATTCCCCATTGTTCGTAGAAGGAAGAAGAAAAGGCTGTGAATTCGAAAAAAAATTCCCTTAATCATTCGACTGTGACTAAACTGTTTCCACAATAAAATTATTTAAATTGTTCACTACTTTTCAAAGAATGTTGATTTTGTGTGATTGATTTTGATATTGAAATTATAGTATAGTTACATGTACCTACTGTTGTCGTGATACTTTATTATTGTGGGTAGGAAAATGAAACAACGAAATAAAATTAAAAATGAGCGTGTTTTTAGGGTTGTTCGCAAAACATATTTACGCAGTCGGGAATGTGAGTCAAAATGAAACAGCTAACATAACTTTTAAAATGAAGTAATTTTAACTTTGTTGAAAAAAGAACAGTTCATAAGGGAAGAACAATATATTTTATAATAATATTGCAGTGAAACATCATTTTTTTATTTCTGGCAATAAACTTGTATCTTCGAAAACACTTTTTTTTTTGGTACTGGGAAAAATGAAAAAAAAAAGTACGTACTTTTCTAATGAAAAAGTTTGTATTTTATTATGAAACATACATATTTTTCATGAAAATAATGAACAAATAAGCAAATGAAGGAATGCAAATGAATTAATAAATGAACATGTAAGTTATTGAATAAATGTGTGAAGGTTTAAACGAAATTAACCTTTTCATCTTTCCTCATTTGCTTTGCCTAGCGTGCATTTGATGAATTATATTAAACATTTAAAATCAATCCATGCCTAATACAAAGCACTACATTAGACCAGGCCGCCGAGAGTAAAGGCGGACCCACTGGTCAGTTTTCTGCCCCCCCCCCCCGCCAAAAAAAAGAAAGAAGAAGAAAAGAAGAAAAAGGTGAAAAAGAAAAAAAAAATACAGCATATTACAAAACAATTAACACTTTTTTTTGTGCCACAACAGGATATACCAAAAGAGTAATTTTTTCTTGTGTTTACGTTTTCGCTTATATATATTCGGAGTTTTTCCTCCCCTTTTTTCTCTTCATTTCTTTTTTTTTCTTTCTTTTTCTTTCTTTCTTTCTTTCTTTTTTTCCTTTCTTTTTTTATGCGTCAGTGTCACTGGACCTCCCCTCCCCATGGCCCGGGCTCGTAGTTTCCAACTAGGCTGACATGGCCTCTCGTCGGATCTGCACTGGGCATCTGTAAACCTCACTCAATACTTACAATGTTAATTACATTTTATAATAAGAAAAAATATGTTTGATAAACCACAAAGTATTCCAATATGCGAATAAAATTTTGAAAATGGATTTTTTTTCCCTTGATCTTTAGAGATATTTATTTGTTGACTGAGATCACCTTTATGTTTAAGGACATAGTTAAAATATTGCTAGGTATGTGGTGCTGCAAATGGTGAAAACATTTTACCATTTCACTAAGTCCCTTTATTTCATTTTATACCACTTTCCATTATATCCAAACATAAAATGCCAAATATATCCAAAACTATTTGCAATTAAAAATAGAAACTGAAAGCATGAAATATTAACTAGAAATTAGCATATTTTCAATGAATGCTTATATGCAATACACAGTTATTAAAACAAATTGTTGAAAAATTGCTATAATATCTCTAAATTGCATAAAATGTAGAATGTGGCACTTAAATTCGGTTCATTTATTTTTATTCCGGTCAATTACTTTCGTGTACCATGAATTTGAAATTTTCTACTCTTGATTTAAACTTCCTAGGCGCCCATTTGGGTAATTTTAGAGGGGGGGTTTAGAATTTTCTTCAAAATAGAGATTTCAAGGGTTTTTTTTTTTTTTACTTTACAGCTCTTTCCTACTAACTTCCCTCATACCTGATTCCGTTGAGGAATTTTACCGATGTGTTTCCCATTTTTATAATTGGTACTTGGGGGTCAATTTTCTTCATTCTAATGGGGATTTTAAAAAATTGTCTTTATTATAATGTTTGGCACCCTTTGTTACAACAATTAAAAGCAATTAGGGACATAGTGCTTCCAACCCCAAGATAAGTTGGATCCATAATTCTATATTCGTCAGAAGATATGTATTAACATGTTATTTAAAATGCTAGTCTATTGATGCTAGTCTTAAAGCCCACTTAAACCCTCCTCCCCTCCCCTTAGGAGAGCTCATGCATAAAGTTCTCATCGCCATGCATAAATATCTCATTGGAAGGATAGACCATTCCTTATGCAATAATTGATGAAAAGATCAAACTGACAACGCTATTTAGTATTTTTATCATCCTTTATTTTACTGAAAAAGGAGTTCCTAGTAAAAAAGTGTGAGCAAGATTCATCGCAAAATCCGAAATACAGCTTCAGACCTGTCATTGTATGTTGTCTTGTGAAGGTAATAGTTGTAATTCTATAATATTAGAGTACAAATTGCTAAATTTGTTCTTTGATATAAATGTGTAATAGACAGTTCCTAAATGTAAGACAATGGGATTTCTTATAGATTAGTTAAAAGCTACAGTTAGTTGTATAGAAAAACATTTTAAAATTTTAAATGCACGTTGAACGATTTTTTACCCTTTTAGGCAAAAATTTACTTTGGGTCATTTACAATGCACAATATTTTCATACTCCTCGCGTTATTAATCGTAATTATTTTTTTTTCAGTTTACATCAATTTCTCTCCATTAAAATTATCTAAGTAACATTGATAAAGGGTTTTTTGCTTACAGCAGTTGGTAATTTTAATGAACAATCTTAGATTTTGTATCCAAGTTTATGTGGTATTAAACAGTTCAGTTCATTTGACATTATCAGAAATCGAATTTTCTAGCTTGTCCCGTTAAAGGGGGCTTGACTATTGCTTTATTAAACACATTTTCAATTTAGCCTCATGATATAAATGATCATTTTTCTTTCCTGTAGGTTTTTGTGTTCGCTGCTTTGCTTGCTGTAGCACTAGCAGGAGAGCATTACGGCTATGACGAAGATGAAGCTGTAAGTATTTACTTTATTTCACTGATAAATAAAACGTTTCTAGGGACAGTATGGTTTAAATTAGCCACTGAGTAGTTTGAATAATCCTAGAGGAAAATTCCGCCACAGAAAGACACCATCTGAAAAAATTTTATTTATTATAAATATATATATATATATATATAATAAACATATTTGTCATTTACTATACTTAGCTATACAAGCTTGCTTATAAAGCGCTAGAAAAACGTCAGATTCCAACATTTCCCTACTGTTAGTATTGAATCCAAAACGCGTTTCTTCAAATATCTGAAAAACTCATTTGTGCAGATACTGTGCTTTACCTTCCCACTGCAGAATTTATCTATAGAGTCAGTTGGTGAAAAGAAAACATTTAATAAAGTGAAACAGACTCGAGTACCAAATTTGCTGTAGTTTTTAAAACTAAACTGTTGGTAATTGAAAACTAGGGAGTACATCAAAGAGATTCTTAGAGTTTCGCGCATTTTCAAATAATTAAGTATATACGTCATTACTGTTTGAAGATGGCACTGTGAAAAAAGATGTTGTTAAAAAAATGCGAAGTAACTGCTTTCAAACAGCTTTACTTATCACGAAGAACGGGTTTTTTCTCCTTTGTTTATGAATCGCGCCCTCCCAGCTATTTTTGATGTACAATTTTGGTGTTTCAATTTACCCCATAAATACTGTACTCTGGGGTAAATTGAAACAGCTAAGTTTTCCATTCTTCCTTTTGGATACTGAAGGGGGGAGAAATTAAATTTTGATGTAAATTAAACTTTTAAATGCATTTACATAACTTCAGACAATATTTTTATTTATTTAGTAATTTCTCTGTTTAACGGGATTTGTAAATCTGAAGCTACACAAAATCTTCTGTTTTTTCAATTTGAATGTACAGTAGGCGCCGATTAATGTGATCACTTTGGTACAAATGTAGTTTGATAACAATAACCGATTAATAACAATATCCTAATATAGTCCAGGACGCACAAAATAATGATTTTTTTTTAAATTAAGAAGCATTGATTTTTACAGCTGCAAATTAAAATTACAATGACTCAACTAAACGCAGTTTTAAATTATAAATTACTAAATTAGCTGAATGGAATAGCTTCTTTTTCCATCCATTAAACCATCCGTCCGATGCTACAGAATCCGTCTTTTTTGTCCATTTTAAAAGCAGGATCTTCTGCTTATTGTCGCATTAACGGACCGTTTACTTGCGCATCCTTTTCCCCGACATTCGCACAGCAGTTTCAAAGCAGATTCAACTTCACCATATTTTCCAGCACGGTTTCGGTTGTTGTTTAAATTTTCATTTGGCTTCACTTCGTTTTCAATCTCGTCACTCATTAGCTCTTCTGTAGCATTTCCGTGACTCATCACGATGAAATTGTTAAAGCGTTTTAAAATGTCATTTTTTTTCCTTGACAGTTAAAACATTGCGCCTTTTCTAAATCTTTGAAATAGTTGATCCTTTAGAGTGAAGTTTTCAGTGTAAGCAGAGAGAAAAATCTTCTACTTTACTGGTAAAAAGGGAACTTGTTTTCCTGGAAACTACGTGTCAGGATTTGCCTTTGTACTTCTGTTGACTGAGGAGAAAAAAAGGGGAAAAATTGAAATTTTATGGAAACTTCATAACAATAAATTCAGGCACTGATTACAATGTCCGATTCATTTAACACATGGTAATATAGAAGTGTTCCGGGACTTCGTAATTTTGACAATATTAAGCGAATGATAACATTAACCGTGATCACATTAAGCTGCGCCTACTGTATTTAAAAAATTCAACTTAGGAGCTTTCAAATGAAACTGAATTCATGCTTCTATGTAGCTTATAAGAAACTCCATTTAAATGTTAAATGGGCATTTATTTAAATGTACGTGAAACTTTACTTTCAAAAGCAATTTTCTCAAAACATCAATTTTAAAAACTCATGCTTCTTTTTCTAGAAAACTACTTTTCATATTATTTTAAATTTTTGCCACATTTTATTTATATGTTCAAAATTATAATGAAGTAAAATTTTTGCTTTGGGATTCACACTTTTTTCTAAACAGCTGTTTTTATGGTCAAATACGGTCTTTTTTTTTTTTTCATTTAAAAGTGAAATTTGGTAAAAATGTAATAAAATAAGAAATGACATAACATCCTCTCACAAACAGTCATAAAGAAAAAAAATTCCTACCCAGTTTCAGAGAGTGTACTCTTGGTGGACACAATGCATAAAATGTTATGTTTCGATTCATCCAAAAGAAAGGGATGGATCTGAAGTTCAAACATATAAATTCTGTTTCCCTTTACCCAACTGAGCCCTACTTAGAGATGACTGTGCACAAAAATGATGGTTACAAACAGCCGTCTTTCATAGTGTAAATGGTAAATGATTCTCATCTGTCCAATTACTTAATCCAGGGTTTCTCAACCTTTTATCTCTTGCAGAGCAGTTTTAACGATATCTAAGCTCGACTTTAACGGTGTAAATGATGCTTATCAGTCCAGTTGCATAAGTCAGGGGTTTCGCAGCTCTTCTCTCTTGAAGAACCTTTTTACCAATATTTAAGCTCGTCTTTAATGGTGTAAATGATGCTCATCAGTTCAATTAGATAAGTCTGAGTTTCACAACCTTTTTGCTCCTGCAGAGCTCTTTTAACAATATCTAATCGCCAAAAAGTCAAAATAACTATGTAATGCTAAAATTAATTGTAAATGAAAAAATTTATCCAAATAGTGTAAGAACTGATTTTTAAAAACATTTTTTCATAACTATACTGTTTAACATTATGTATATTCTAAAACTTCATAATGATCGCACAAGAACCACACACAATTTTCATTTTGTCAATTTTTCTTTCAAGAACATCTGCATACATTATCACAATTACTTTTCTTGTCTCTATGTTATCAATCAACATATCAATTCCAACTAAGACATACTTAAATTTCATATAATGTTCGTATACCATGGGTTCCAGGACTGCAAACTGCTTTTTGGAGACTACAGAGCAAAAGCCCTGTTTCTTTGTATTTCATGACAGGTATTTACAGTGATCCAATCAATCACAGGAAAAAAAAATAGTGATAAATATGATTGGGCTAATCAACGAACAACACTCCATTGCAATAACAATCACTTATTGAGACTTTCAGGAAAACATTCTTCTTGAAGACATTTCTAAAATTTCATTTTTGAGCGATTACCAATTACTGAAATTTAAACTATTAAACTGCTAGTAAACGAAAACCAAAGCTTACTTTTTTGAATTTAATTCCTTAATTGTCATATTTGGAGCTGTAAATAATCTTAAAAAGGAGCAAAACACCGAGGATATCAATGTTTTTTATTGAATAAAATGGAAAGCTGCCTCTTTTTTACCCAAGGAAAATTCCTCGTCGAAAGTTTAATCCTCTTAAACTGTCAGTTTCCTTTATCCGTTCTTATTTTAATCTATGGAAGCAATGAAAAAGCAATCCGATTATTTATTATTCCTGTGGTTATCCAGCTGTAAAGCATCAGATTATATGGGAGTTTCTATTAGGTCTCTAAAATGTCTCTGAAAATTGGAATCAATTTTTTACAAGCGGATTCAGAAACAAATACTTTGAATTAACTTGTCAGGAAGTTATGTTTGAAACAAAATTAATTATGAATATATATTTATCAATAAAAATGCTTGAGGATGTACTATCCTAACCGTATTCTTTTAATGTGCCTAAAATTTATAGATTTCCTCAGTAAAATCAGTTCCTTTTTCTTTTTCCAATTGTTGTTGTTTCTTTTTTCTTTTTCTTTCTTTTTTTCAAAACCATTTTTTTATTTAATTTTGTGCACATTTCGTTCCTCTTAACAAGATCTTATTAAATGAAATGCTTTTAGTGCGTTGCAACACGTTTCCGTGTGAAAAATGATTAAATAAATATGATGAGAACATTTTTGCTAAAGTTGCTGAAAAATGCATTTAAGCCTCTGAGGAATTAAAATACATTTTCGAAGTGAGCTGGGGTATAATAAAAAGAAACAAACAATTCATTTTTAAATTATTTAAAAATATTAATATTTCTTATAGGAAACCTTTTATTCCATCATTAAAACAGGTTCCACCGTAAATAAGTGAAATTTCACTTCCAGTTTGCTGTAAATAACCCACTTTAGTTACTACATTAATCTGCAATGTTTTAATACAGTTAAACATTTTTTTTTTCAACTCTTTAGTCAATTGACTGCTAAACTCAAGTTGTTCATCCAAAACAATAGCAACTGCTTTAAGCAAAACTTGCAAACTGTTATTTAAAAAAAGATGAGAAAGGAAAAGAAGCGAAGAATAATGAAAATAACAATGACTGGGGATAATGTAAATAATAGTAACAATACGAAAAATAACAATCTAAATTATTATTATTTAACTAGAAAATCTCCCATCAAGGAATGACGGGTGAAAATTGCTTCTACATTTGAACAAAGCAATTGTCTGTTTGGTGATATTTTGATGGTTGAAGTTTTAACCCTAAGTCCAGTGGATTAACCCTTAACTCCAGCAGACAGCGTTCATTGCTTACCATTTTTTTGTTCCTTCATTCCATTGAAATGACACAGTCTCACCAGTAGAACAGTTAAGTTACCGGATCCAGTTCAGCCTTGTCACAAAACAACCATTCCCTGCATTTTAAAACATTACCAACACATATTATCAAATTATCGTTCCGTGGAGCGAGTTTCATTGTTGGTGACGTCAGGAGCGTTACTTACAGTGGTGTTCCCATAGGGTATGACTCCATATACGCCGTATACTCTCAAAAACAGTTTAGACATATAGCGCATACCTTCAAGCTTCATAAATTTTCATATTATGACATACTATGTATATGATCACCTGCACAAATTGTGCGCAGTGGATTACTGGGAGTATACCCACAGAAAAATTCATGGGAACATCACTGGTTACTCGATCATTTGCTATTATATATATATGAGGATTAGTGTACTTTCTCGTTTTACGCATAGTAAACTTAATCTAAGAAAACGAAGTCGCTATATGAAACTAAACTAAGTTATAAAACTTGACAAGAAGAAATATGAAGTCTTGCCGTTTCACACAGGCGGACAGGAAATATTTTAAGAACGAACATTTCCTCTTTTATATTCTTTTTGCCATCACCCACCGTACAGCATCTACACATGAATCGGCAAAACTAACTTAACATGGAAGGCGCACTTTCGTGTATTCAGACTTTTGAAAGGCAGTCGTTATACCATGAGTACGTCAAGTGTGGAATTGCAACCCAAAAATTCCATAGGCAAAATATTACGTGCCTGCTAACATTTGGTAAGAACTAGAAAGAAAATCAGGGAAAATCATTAGCAATTTCACAAAGTTTATCAGTTTATCAAAATATAGTTGAGAAAACCGTTCAGTACATTTTCTGCGTAAAAAAGCTTGATCTGCTTTAAACTAAGGATATTTACGTTCATTAGCAATACAGTATGTAGATAAACTTAAGCGATATTTACCACACTATATGATGAATTGATTACTATTTTTAAGTTTCAATGATATTTGGTAGTTGTTATTATTGTTTAATTCCTAGTTTTATTTTTACCCAACCATTTTCCCTTGTGACACACTGTTAAAACTGCTGGTTGCATTTACATCTTTTAGGGTGAAACGCTTGTTGCACCAGTGGCACATTTTGTCTTCTCCATGGCTTCCAATAACAACGATATGGCACCCTTAATGTTCCCATTTTTCGTCATGAGGTGCCATAGGCGGTCATAGGTTGTCAAAATGGCACCCTGCCGTTGGTGCTACATGCGTTTAGTCCTAAAGGGTACTATATGCAACCTGAAGTGCAATTTTAGACAAATGCAATGTTTTGTAATCCTTTTCCAGCATCACGAACCTCAACCATACCACTTTGGTTACCACGTAAAAGACCACCACGGAGAGCAGCACCGTGAGGAAGCCAGCGATGGACATGGTAATGTCAAAGGAAGTTATGGTTTCGTCGACGAAAAAGGAATCCACAGGGAAGTACATTACGTTGCTGACGACAAAGGTTTCAGGGCTGAAATCAAAACCAACGAGCCCGGAACTGCCAACCAACAACCTGCCAGCGTAGGTTTTCATTCAAATTCCCATGATTACCTCCATTTCCACGATGATGTGCCTCATTACCATCAAGGAGGACATTTCTAAGAACAATGACCCTTCATTTAGGCAATGATATATCAAAAGTGAGTATATTTTACTGTCTTTTTCCAAAGTTTCTGCTTTTTGAAAAGAAATTGCAGTGATTAGTTAGGATACTTTAAATTATGGATAGTTATAGATACCATTCTTTTCATGAGTGTTACAACAGCAATATAATTTCAAGTCGTTATGTAAACAAAAGTAATGAACTGGATTTAGTCAAGATGAAATTTTCCTACTTAAATGCGAGAAGCTAAATGCACTAGTTATAAGTCGACAAAGTTATTGCTCAAAAGTTTGGTTTATCCAAGCTTAGACTGACTTAACTTCATAAAAGTCTAACCGTACTACTTAGACTTCCAGAAAAGTAATGCGCTAGAGTTTAGTCAAATTAAAAGTCCGATGCGATTCGGAATGCATACTTGTTGGAATTTGATTTTAAAAAAAGCACTTGATTTGCCCAAATACAAACTGTCTTAAGCTGATATCAGTCAAGTACACGTTAGAAGTCAGCATAAGTAATATCCTAGGATTTAAATAATTTTAAACTGCCTGAATCTGATATTAGTCTGTAAATTTACTGGAAGACATCTGAAATAAAAAAGGGGTTCCTGATAAACACTGAACTTAACGAGCTAATGTGTGCATCACATGACTTCCTTTTACTCCAATTTAATGTCATTTTCTCATTATTGGCAATTGTAATGTGATTCTATAGTTTACTCTCTAAATATCACCAACAGCGGCCAAACTAAAACCAGATTTTAAAAAAAAATCGCCAAATTTGTCGCCAAGTTGGTGACAAAACTTGGCGTCCAAAAGACTGGTGATATGTTGCCAAGTGTCCGTCAAAATATAACACCACTTCAGTTTACATCGAAATTAACAATGATTTACCCACAAAAAGGGGCAAAAGACCCCCTTTGGAGCACCCGAATGCAACCAGAAAAATAGGTGCACAACTAGATCCCACTAGGAATCTAAGTACCAAATTTCAACTTTCTAGGACATTCCGTTCTTGAGTTATGCGACATACATACACACATACGCACATACATACGTACATACAGACGTCACGTGAAAACTCGTTGTAATTAACTCGGGGATCGTCAAAATGGATATTTCGGGGGTCTGACATATATTCACGTGTGGTCGGGCTGAAAAATAAACTCAACATTCATTCGGGGGTGAGCAAAATGGAAACTAAGGTCGATTTTTGAGTGAAAATTTTTTCGCGAATACAATACTTCCTTTTTTGGAAAAAGGAAGTAAAAATTAGTACTTAGATACTTTAATATGTTCAAAAAGCACCAACAGCTTCAATATAATAACAATATTTTTTTTGATTATGATATGACTTTTGTCAATAACATGCTCCTTATATTTTAGCACTAGTATTGCATCATTAGTCTATCAACTTATGTTTGAATATCTTCATACACTTTTCTCATAAGTTTTATAAAAACGTGACAAAAAATTTTACAAACCCATTGGTATAGTGCGGTCTAAGCAAAAGTGTGCAAATCATAGGTTTTTCGTGGTTTGAAGTTTTAGTAATTGAATAATTTTGCCGAATTTCTGTCGGTATCTTTAATTTTTGCAGGAATCGGCAAATTTTCTGCAGATTTATTAAAATCTAAGAAGATGTAAATTTCCTGAAAATAACGCTTATTCAGCTCAAAAATCGACATTTTCGCAGGAAGAAAACTATTTGAAGCTTTTACAAAATTACTGGAAAATCTGCAGAGATTTTGCAGATTTTGAAAACTTTCTTCTTTAATCTGAAGATAACTGCAGAAAATATGAAGATTTACTGAATTATTGAAACTTCAAATCGTAAAAACCCTATGATTTGCACATTTTCTCATAGATATACTGCCCCCCCCTCCCATACTGCCGTGGGAAGGTAAAGCGTAGTATCTGTAAATTTTTCATTTTTTTTTTTTAATATTATTTAGTCGATTGTATTTTAACTTCATTGTGTAAACTTGCTTATTTGGTTTCCGTTGAAAATAAAACTCGGAAAAACGTCAAATTTTAACTTTTCCCTATTGTTAGTATGGAATTCAAAACGATATTCATCGAATGACTCAAAAATTCGTTTCTGCAGATACCGTGCGTTACTTTTCCATTGCAGTATACCATTGTTTTTGTAAGATTTTTATCTACACTTGTATATATAACTTAGAAGAACCCATGATGAGGGGAGATCAACATAAGTCACATGTTAGGTTATGTATATTTAACAGATAAGAATAAGAACACTTGGCGTCGGATATCTGTTTAAAAATGCTTCATTCAAAATTATTCTTGCTACAAAATGCTACGAATTCACAAAAGCATTTACGGTAACTGAGAGGCTACGCAGTGAAAAATTAGATCTATTAAAAACTTTAAACGTTTTGTTACGGGAAAACAAATACGGATCCTGAAAATAGTATTAATGCATTCATTGGTAATCATAGTAATTTATTACGACTATACTGCCATGGGCAGAAAAACAGCAGTGTCTGCAGAAATGAGTTTTCGAGATATTTGATAAAACGCCTTTTAGATTCAATACTAGCAATATGGAAACGTTGGAATTAGACGTTTTGTTCACGCTTTTTTTCAGCGGAAATCAAATAAGCAAGCTTGTACAACAAAGCTAACGTGCAAAATGTTTAAAAAAAGTTGTTTTTTAATTCAAATTTTGTAGTTACTACCCTTTACCTTCCTATGGCAGTATAGTCCCTAAACAATTATTTTAGACAAGATATCTGTACTTTCGTGGGCAGGTAAAAGACAGTCCCTGCAATTTTTTCACTTCCATTCATATATATATATATATATATATATATATATATATATATATATATATATATATATATATATATATATATATATATATATATATATATATATATATATATATATATATATATATATATATTTGTATTTTTGTCATCTACTGTACAGGGTGGTTATAAAATAACGTAAGGTGTTCACAGCCCTCAAGCGAGTGAAATATTGGACGAAACATTGCCAAATTTTATGCGCATAAACAGCAGACCATGGGATTTCGATTTCTGAAATTAAAAAAAAAAATAGTACCAAAAATCGCCACCAGGGGAAATTGTGGCGTTGAAAAGGTGTATTACTGTGACTATTGAAGGATTAAATGCTAACTGATAAAATATGCATCCATTTTATTCACAAAATACGATTTTTACCAATAAATGATGTTAAATATGACCAACATCGAGATTTTCCAGGTACTGCATACAATGCACAATATTTTCCACACTTTTGGGGGGGGGGGTAATTTCGCCTACCTGTAACATTTTTCTAGTTTTGAAAGTTGAGATATCGGGAACATGTCTCAGATACACAACACCGTTACGAAATCCCCATGGTTAAAAATCACAAGATGAAAGATTGGGCGACCATGGTCTCCATACCGCAGGAAATGCATGACTAATATAACTGCTATTAAAGAAATGTTGCCGCCATGCATTCAGTACCTAAAGCCCAACAGGGGTTGGTGCATCATCTTACACGAATATTATACAGAAAGAAATCCTTGCTGTCGCGCCGAAATTTCTTCCTGACGACTTTTGGTAAAATTCTTCTCTTGTTACAAATTGAAATTTCTTGTTGGTTTTATTGAACCTCATTTGTAAGCAACAAATATTTGTATCAAAAAACTTGATGTGTGCTGCATTTTATTTATTTATTTATTTATTTATTTATTTATTTTATGCATTTAGTTCTTCAGTATTCGCAAGTAATACACTTATGCAGCGCCAAAATTCCCCTTGGTGGTGATTTTTGGTAATATTTTTTATTGTAGAAACGAAATCCCATGGTCTGTTATGCATGCCCATGAAATTTGGCAATGTTTCGTCCAATACTTCACTTGCTAGAGAGCTTTGAACAGCTCACGTTATTTTATAATCACCCTGTGTGTTATTTTTATTGTACAAGCTTGCTTACACGGTTTTAGCTGATAAAAAAGCGAGAAAAAAACGCTAAATTCCATTATTTCCCTATTGTTAGTATTGAATCCAAAAGGGGTTTTTTTTTTCAAATGTCTCTGAACCTCATTCCAGCAAATACCGCCGTTTACCTGTCCACGGCAGTGTAATCCATTAAACACCTCAATGAGCATAAAACTTTCCGGAAGCGAAACTGGCAATTTGTCTTTCAGCTATTTACCATCTGTAAGTAGTATCTCTAACGAAAGAAAACAACCATCAACTCTAAAAGCTAGTAATGCAAATCTTTTTTCGAGGATGATTGAATTATTTTGCATAGCTATGTATAACAAGTAAAATTGAGTAACATATTAAACTAAAAAGCAAGCAATGTTGGTAGCAAACTAAGATTTAAAAAAGTGCAATAATAAATACAACTTTTTCCTCATTTTGAAATTGGATAAAATTAAAGTGTCGGAAACAGAAAAATGATTTCGTATTCAAAACTTCTTTACACTATTGCTTCCGTAAATAAGAGAAGAATGATGAAAATGGAATTGGAATTATCTTGCATATTTTAAAACTATCCATTTTCTAATTAAATTAAAGTTTTAACTTACCTTACAGTAATGATACACCAATTTATTATGAACATTGTTTTTCTGAATTAGCAACATAGTTTTGAAAGATTTGGTTTTCTTTTACGCTTTAATGCTTTTATTTACCAACAATCGTATATATATTAAGAAAACAGAGCAATGAGTTGGAAATGTATTCTAGTCCATCGTTTACTATTTTGTTTGATTGTAAACAAAATTTAAATCTTCCAATATTCCGTAGGTAACACCAGAAATGATATCAAAATATTACTGACATAAAACTTCTTTATATTGCAATGCTGACTTCTTTTGTATTTTTACTGATAATATGAACTATGTAAGATTTACTAAGATTTATTTCACTGCTTTAAGACAAATATATTTTTAATCAAAACACCGAACAGTTAAAACCAAAAAAAAAAAAATGTTGTGGATAACTCCAGATTGCGTAGTACAGTAGAACCTCGTTTATCCGGATCTCCGGATTATCAGTATCAAATTTGCAATTAAAAAAATACTTTCACATAGACAATTTTAAGTTATGATAGCAAGAACGTATAGTAATAATCTTCTTACGTACGTTCTCGTGCCGTACGGTAAAAGAGATTCAGCTTTTCTTCAGCGATTCAGCTTTCCTACGAACCTTGAGGTCATTTTTAGCTTATCAGTAAAATACTGAATTTGTATAACAAAGATCTGCGAATCAAAGCTCACCACGGACGTTAACGTCCGGGTCACCAATTGTGGCGTACGGGAAGTTAGCGATTGATGCGGGCTGAGTCCGTGTTGAGTTTTGATTCATGGATCCTTGATAAACGAATCAATGGTTTACTAATAAGTCAAAAGAACCTTCAGGTTTAGGGGAAAAGTTAGATTATGTGCTTTCTAACCGTAAACCTTAAACGTATAAAGCTATTTCTTTTCGTTTTATGTTGGTTTTAACTTCATTCTTTATGTTTGATTCCTGACATGATACTTTTGTTAACTCAATTAAATATCCCTTATTTGCTCCAGGTTAGGAACTGGACATTTTCATCACCTCATCCGAGATGAACATTCACTTTGGAGTGTATGAGTATACCGTCCATGAGTGCCGTATCAGGATCTCATGCGTAGCACCTGTCATGAAACTCATACCAAGAACCTACATCAGCTCTTTTCCATGAAAAGAACTCATACTGTGAAACGTTGAACGCGACGTAAATTGTACATAAGAATGCAGACATCCTCCAGTGTCTTTCTTTTACTGTGATCTCCAAGATTGTGTTTCAAAGAAATATGATATATTTTAATTGAGATTAGCAATGGTTTTTATCAATCGAAGAGTAAAATATGAAGCTTATTAAATTTATTTTTATATGAAAAAAATGAAAGCGCAGTTCTATTTTTGAAATTTGAAATCAATAACAGAACTGAAGAAAAAATATTTTTTGCTATTTATTACCAACCCAAAATAAATTAAATACAAAAAGGGGCTCTAGCCTAACATCACAAATATGAAGCAAGCAGATTTTTTACTAAGGAAAAGTTGATTTTTAGAAAAAAAAAAAGTATTATGCCAAAGAAAACGTGTAACTTAAAAATAAAGATCCAACTGAATAGTTATCATTTAGATAAAAACTTGTTGCCAATTGTTGGAACTTTATTTTTAAGCAATGGTTTTTAAAAATGAATGTCTTTATAGAGTTTTATTATCATTTCAATTTGCTGTGTTTTTGTTAAATGGAAAATTTTTGAATTTATAATCATTAATGAAAGCACTTTGGTATTTCGCGGATGTTTGTAAATAAAGCATTTATTTATTCTGAATAGCTTTTGATTCTTATTGTTTTTTTATTCAAGACCAGAGGTTTGGACGAATAATGATTTATTTCTTATACTTTTCTTTCCCATGCCCGTTTTAAACATTGCTTTAAACTTAAGGTTAAATTAGGAGAGTTTACGCAAAATTCCACAGAATAGTAAAAAAAACTCTAGTTCTTAATGTTCTGCTAAACTATACGAGTATAATTATAAACTATTCCTGTAGAATTGTTTGTTGGTAATGCATTTGCATTGCAGTAAAGTGTAACAGCGAAATGGCAATGAAACAGTTGTTACCAAATCAAGAGACGCTTTTGCGCAACCTTTTCTTATAGTGTACAACCGATTGCGCACATGCGTACGAGCGACTGCGCACATGCGTTCAAGCGACTGCGCACATGCGTACGAGAGTAAGTATACGTAATAAGAGTAAGTATACTCTTATCAATAACTATGAAAAATAAAATTGTGAAAACAATAACCGCACTTAAAAGAACATTAAAGTAAGGATTTTATATACTAACATTACTATAGTGAAAGTAAATATTTTAATCTAATCATTAATGAACCAGAGAATGCACATTTTTAGAAATGACATGGAATTTAAAAATTCCAGAAACAAAATAAGGAACGTCAGAAAATTTACAAAACTACATTACTTTGTAACATAAGGAATTTAAAACTTTTCCATTTTCGTAATACAAAATAGCCAATAAGCTCCGTAGTCTCTCCTACCATGGACACGAATGAGAGCAGTGCGCCATCATGCCTATGTAGTGCCTATGTAGGAGATGTGCGAACTGTCCTACTTCGGTAAGAGAGATTTCACGGTCTTTAACTTAATCAAGGACGCTGCTAAGAGGAACTGCTATTGCTAGCAATGTTCATCAAAAGAACTAGCTTCGTGAGAAACCGTTTAAGTTAAAATTCTTTTGTTTTGTTGCCATTCTGTAAAATTAAAATAAAAAAGGTGTGAAAATTTAGCTTGGTCAAACAATGCAAAGTAGTGATGTTTCTTCACAAACTCCCTAAACAACTAGAATATATTAAACGAATCAATTAATCAACGTTTTAATGCACAAAAATTGCAAATAACTGCAAACACGTGTATCGGTGCGGCAAGGAAGACCTTTTTCAATGCAAGGAAGTGTGAGCTTTTGGATGAAAAGTCGTCCGAGGTAAGAGAGATTTCACGGTCTTTCGCTAAATCAAGTCCGTTCCTAGCAAGAACTGCTAATGCTAGCAATGTGTATCAAAAGAAGTAGCTTCGTGAGAAACCGTTGTTCACGTTGTTGAGTTAGGTTTAAAAAAAAAAATCTTTTGTTGCCATCCTATAAAATTACGAAAAAAAAATGAAATAAAGCTGGCGGTGTATTTCACGTATTTCTGCTTCAGCCCTGGCTAATGGGCGGTAATTTACTGAATAAAGCTTGGTTGTCCAAAAGCTCACACCTGTAACACCGAAACACGTGTCTGCAGTAATTTGCAATTTTTGTGCATCAAAACGTTGGAAAATTGATTCATTTAATTTTCAAGAACAAAGATATTTATTCGTTAACTAGCATGTACTTTGTACAGCTCTACTCAATTCTTACCCCTGGAACCACCTTCGAGCAATCTCTTCTTGCTTTACCTTATGTTAGTAAGTTGCAACATTCTGTCCAAATGTTGAGTAGGAGCAAATTTAAAATGTATCGATTATTAACCTTTTTTTCCTTAAATCTTTTTCATAAACAATTTTTAGTTAAAATGCAGGTCGAGTTTGAAGCGCTTCACATTTGACAGCAATGCGATGCGTGATATGTTTTAAATCGACAGAAGTATTCGTGAAATCTTAGAAAACATTGACTCTCTAACTAGTTCCAATAAACAGCCTTGAATGTTGTAAACCGTGTGTTAAGATCTTAGATTCTTTTTAAGAAATTTTGATTTTTCGGATCTTACTTTCTTCCATCTTTGACGTCATTTGCATTCCATTACTTCCGCGCTTTTAATTTTGTTTTAACCTGAAGTTTTGCTTTTATCGAGCAAAGAAAAGTATGATTCAGAGAAAAATTTAAATAATTTTCCCGATTTGATTGACAAAAATGCGTAAAAACAATACGATTATAATCAATTACAGTATTTCAAATTTTGTTTAAATATTTAAAAAACTAAACAATGATCCCACGAGCTCTAAGCGAAAAAAAAGCAACTTTTCATCTTGAAATTAGCATAAATGTAAATGTTTTAATTATTCCATCGAAAGTAATAGCATCATGAAGCAGAATCAGTAGAACAAACCAAAGAAAAAGCAGTTTAGAGCATTTTTAATTTCTCTCATAATTTGGATGGTACTCATTCAAAGTATAGAAATAAGAAAAATAGATCAAAAAAACTGGGAAAATATTTAAAATAAACATATTTTTCGTTCATGCTGATTATCCTATGCAGATGACGAAATTTAGTTTCGAAAAAGATCTAGTTAACTATTTTGCTCGAGGAAAGCCTGCCGATAAAACACCTATAACTTAAACAAGCTAGAAGCTTCGAGCAAATTTGGTTTTACGCAGAAAATCCACTGATTCGATTGGTAGCAAAATTTTAAATGCACTAGTATACTTTCATCACCATACGAAAGAAATGCTAATTTTCTTTGTAATTCATATCTTTGCTGGTTATAGTTGCATAAAGATGAAACTGGAATAAATAAGTATCTGGAAAACTCTGAATTTTTTTATGCCTGACATGACCAGTAATTCCCTAACGTCCTTGAGAGAATGGCATGCAAACAGGTATACATTTGCTAATTTACGTTTGTTTTAATACCCTGATCTGCTTCTTTTAATCACAAAGACATAAAATAAACGATGTTTACCTGACAAAGCTATTGTTGTGTTGTTTCTGATGCCCCTTAGAGCATCCAAGAAGATGGATAACAAAGGTGTTAATCCGTTTTTTTTTTTTGTTTTTTTTTTTTTTTTTTGAAGCTAATATAAGCGGCTTCCGTTTGACTGAGCCCCATTTAGGTGGAAGTCCGACTTTTGCTCAGACACATAAGACAGATAGCACAACTCAGATTTATTACAATACAAGGAAATCAGAAGAACACCCAGGGCAGTAGGCGGGAAGCGAACCCACGCCTCTCTGCTTGCAAGCAGTTGCTAAGCAATACCATTCGGATCACCGAGGCCTTACCTGACAAAGTAATATGAACAAGCCATATTGATAGCTTTAAAAAACATTTCAGGCTTTCAAATAAACAAAAAGGGAAAAAAAAGGAAGGAGGAGAAAAGAATGCGATACATAGTAATACTTTTTAAAAATGATATGTTGGCAAAACATAAAAGATAATGCACCTTACCTCACTGTAAAAAAAAGAAAAATGTGTAAAGTTACCAATATTGATGAGAGTAACGTTACACGAATTCTGGAGTGTGTAGCATCATTGTTTTAAAAACTCAAATTGTTGGAAGAACCTTCACAGTGGTTTCAGTAGAATTGAAAGCGCATGCGTAAAGGTAAGAATCGTATCAGAATATGTTTAAGATCAGCAGGTAAAACCGTTCTTGGTGACTGAGAGGTTATAAGCTCTTACTGAACGACATGTTTGAGATTCGCATTCTGGGTTCGGATTCCACTCGGGTCATTTCCTCTCTTAGTGCAATAAAAATGTCTTGTTTGTATATTAAAATAAATCAATAATGGGTGTACATTGGTTGATTAAAATCATTAATTTGATAAATCGTTTAAGAAAGTCGGATGGAAGTTTAATTTTTGTAAGCATACATAAAGTTCTGGTGTAACCTTGCGTATAAATGTGTGAGACGTTACGCTATAGTTGCATTACCATGGTGTAACCTTCCATAAGCGATGTGTAACTTTACACCAGTTATATCAATTAAGTTACTCCAGAGCAGTGGAGACAGCTTAGCTGACACCGATTTTATGGAGCAAGGTTACACAATTTTTTTACAGTGCTTAATGTACGCGCAGATGCTGTGTAAAGTTGGTCTGAGCTGAAAAATACAGATAAAACTACTTATGATTAAATAATAAAATTTCTACTGGTCTTACCCTGACATTTCATTTCAGCAAAATATCTCTCTCCTCACTCCCCCATCAGATTTATGCCCACTTGATATGTCACAATGAAGCATATTACGTTGATAGACCTGGTAAAAAATTAAAATACATTTAATTTGTGATGTGGTACTCAAAAATGATTTGCATTAATTTAATTAACTAAATTAATACAGATAATCATATAAGCAACACAGAAAACTGAAAAATTAACGTTATATTAACAAAATACAATTAAACACGCCGCCTGCCTTGTCAGAGAAGTCTTACTGCGACAGGAAGGTCCGGGTTCGAGTCCCGGCTCGGGCATGAACGTACCTTCGCTCTCCTGTCCTTGTCCTTTCTTTGTATGAATGTGTTGTTATGCTGTGAATGGTTGCCTACCCTATAAACGCGTCCTAATGGCATGTGTGTACTGTGCAGAAGTCGGACTTCACACGAAATTACGGTACAGTTGGAAAAGTGAAGCAGCGCACCAAAAAATTGCCAGCCTAGCTGGCACACGACAACAACACAAAGTTAAACATAAAATTATTTTGCTAATTTTGTCATTTACTTAGAAGGTAAGTGCGCCAAACAAAGACCAATAGAAGGTTTAAGACCTGATATTTCGCTCCTTTATGATTCAATTGACTCTAGTTTTGTTTTTTAAATTCATCAAATGAACTATAAAGAAATTAGAAAAGAAAACATTTCGTGTGAAAGTTTAAGTTTGTCAGCAGTTTAACACAAAATGGCAAATCGGCATTATTCGCCATTTTTTGTTGCACTCTCCAAGCAATCCAACTCAAGAAAAACGTCAAAAAGTATTATATTTCTTTTTAAAAAATAGAAAAATTCGTTGCTGTCAATGTGAAAACATATTTAACCGCTTTTTATAAACTTAAAAACTTTATGAATAATTCCATATCTACTTCAATGAAAAGAATACAAATCAATCGTCAAATTCGGGGCATTGATAAGTCGTTATTTTCTGGGGGGTTTTATCACGCCTGTGCACAGTTCGTGCACAGACTTCTGTGCATAGATGTGCACGTGCAGCATATGCAGCACAGTAGTATAATACTGTCAATCATGGCCATATTGGGTTACAGGTTTTAGGGTTATCAAACCACAGGAAAAAATGGCTTCACACAGCAACATTTTTCTTTTCAAACTCACGAACTACATAAGTTACGCTTTCTAGTTGTGTTAGCAACTTTTTTACGCTCGAAAACCATAAAGAAACAAAATTAACTGTTGAATATTATTAGAAAATTTTGACAAGATTCTTTTGTAATAACTGTTACTACCCTTTTGCTTGTTCATAAAAAAGCTGCTTATTGATAACACGCTATGTTCAATTATGCTTTTTGATGATCATAAAATCCATATTAAGCGAACTTATGCTATCCTATATAGACAAGTAACTGAAATAGAAAAAAAAAATACCCGACTGAGTAGCAAATGTAGAATCAAGAGGGAAAATTGAAAAACCTTTTAAAAGCCTAATACTATTAAAAATCAATTACAAGTATTTTATTTGTTAAAAAATACAAACTGGCAACAGATAAACATTTTAAATCATTGCGTTTTTTTTCATTGTCAGCCAACAATGAATTTGGCTGCCACTCGCGTGAATCAAGGCTTACCCGTATTTAAAATCGGCTTTAAAAAAAAAAACGCTACAATTCGAATTCTATATAACATTCCGAACATATATCCGAACATATTCTATCACACGTAGAAAAAATTACTCTTTGTTTTAGCATAGTTTTTTTTTTTTAGTTTTAAATATGTTTTCACTGCAAAACACCCGAATAACGATTCAGAGCTTTTTAATTAATTTCTTCGTTAATTAATATCATCCGAAGAAGCAACCTAGCTAAGAACACTCCTGATCAACTCTCCTTTCGAATATATACATTTTTTTTTTTTCAAAATCATTCCACCCGTTTAAGTGCTAGAGTGCCACAGACAAATACACAGACATGTCAAACTTATAACCCCCATCCCTTGTGTGTTAGGGGTTAAAAAATGACGATTGGCTTCGTTAGTTTACACGGCCTTATTAAGCTCACCCACCTTAGTTTTAAGCAATTTATGACTGCTTAATCTTGCCCCACATAATGCATCTATGTTTGTATATTATAAACATTTCAGCCGTTATGCATCAGCCATTATGCATATACCCATAAAAATCTGAGCACATTTTTCGAGACTGGCATCTTATAGTATATTATTTCAAAAGCCTGTTTTTTTTTTTTTTTTTTTTTTTTTTTTGTCAGCCCGCTAGATCTCCCTTATTCCTTTGTCAAATTCCTTGATTTACCCCTCGTTTTAAAGCTTATCGTGGTGGATAATGGTGTAAATTAGACCCACGGTCTAAAAATGTACAACTTCTGTGGAATCTGAGATTTGAAATCATCCAAAAAGAGGTCCATTATTCAATGTGCTGACAGCGCGGTTATCTCATCCAGAGACTGCAGTTTCATCCTTGTTATGCACTCATAAGAAGCTTCATTTCGTGACTTTGCTAAAAATGTTAGTTGAACTTTTTTTTCTTTCATCAGGTCAAAAGTTTTATAACTTTAAGATTTGTGAATTTCTAAAACATTTTTTTTAATGAATTAAGACTCGTTATAACAGTCTGGTTATAAGTAAATGGGATATTGATATAATTACATTCAGTTTATAATAAATCAAACACGAGCAGCAAGCTCTATAAAATTTACAGGAAAAAAAGTTAATATTTCTCCCTGGAATTAGCATAAATTAAATGCTTTTATTATTTGAAATTAAATGCTGGCATTTTAAATCAGAATCAGTAGTAATAAATCGATATTGCACAAGTAAAGAATTTTCAGTTTTATTTATAACTTCATCATTAACTTAATTCATTTAAAGTACAATATACAAGTAAGATAAAAGTAGGAAACAAAATTTTGTCGCTTGCAGAAACCAGATTAAAACGCATTATATTTCCTGGATTAAAATACAAAATACTACATTTTTCCAAAATTTTTCTAGAAAGAACGTTGCAATGGCGATTATTATGTGATATTTTATTAATTTGAGCAACCTAATTCCATAAAAACTAAGAACATAACTGCACACGACTTAACAGTTAGAATGTTTAAATTTAATTCCTTTTCGATAAAACAAAAACGCTTAGATGTCAAAAAATAAAGTACGTTTTTTAAAATGATAAAAACTAAAAAAAAAATGTAACGAAACAAATAAAGTGACTAAACTGCATAACCAAGGTAAGAAAACATAAAAAAAAGAAAAATAAGTATATTTTCTTTGATTTTAGCCTTGGAATACGGTTTTCTCAAAACGATTCTTACAGCTCGCCTAATGCTCGCAGAAAGTCCGAATCAACTTTGTCTTATGCGAAAATTCCAAGCTTTCAAATGATCTAAAGGTTGAAAATGTGCATGAGCTATTTATCCCCTATATTATCAAATTTTTGTTAAGAACGAGTTAAAAATTGAAATGTAAAAATAAACCAATCACATTTTAAAAAAAGCTTCGAGATGCACACCCCTATGCTATAATAAATTTTGCGTCGAATTTCATGAAAATCGACCGAAAGGTCTAGGTGCTATACACGTCACAGACACCCAGACAGACAAACTTTCTGCTTTATTATTAATAGAGATAGAAGATAGATTCTTGTAGTTCACAAAGCTTCCCTAGCATACATAAGAGAAGTTTCCTTAACGACTGTTGCCACAAACTTATCCATCTGAGTGCTATTTAAAGAATTTATGTGACATTGAGCTTATTAGCTTAGTGGAGTTATGAATTGAGAAGCACAACGCTCTAATTCTAGGTTCTCTTCAAAGTCAGTGACTCCATCAAAAGAAACAATCACGCAATGTTATTCGAGCTTTTCATAATAATTCAACCATGATGGAGCACGTTATGCTTAAATTCATCATAAAGTCGAAGTGCATGCAAATGTTACCCATTAATAGAATTTTTGCCTTAGCATTTTAAAAAGGATTAAAATATGCATTGCAGTCCCTTCAGCATTTGAAATTGGTTATAAACTATTTATCATACTTTCGTTTTTGTTTGAGTTTTGAGATCACTTAAGCAGATTGCTCCGCATTTTGCGGAAATGCTCCGCTAAAATAGCGAAACTCCGCAGCTCCGCAAAAAAGTTATTTTGCTCCGAATTTCCCGTTTGTTCTTAATTCTGTCCGAGCTCACCAAATATTTTAATAAAATAAAATTTATTTTACTAGTTTATTATGACATGCTAGCAAATGTGGGAAATTAAAGATGCGAATACTCAAAGCGTGACATAGTGTTTAAAGCTGTTTCATCAATTTAAAAGTAATCATTTTTATGTCAGTGCTTAAAATAATTATCAAAGCTAAAAAACATTTTTAGATAAGAGGTTTAATTTTTTATATTGATTCTTACAAAAAAATATCGATCTGCTCCGAAAAATTTTAAAATGCTCCTCAACATTACCATAGATGCACCTCCAAATACTTTCTACAAGATTGGTAACTATGCTTAAAAGGTTTTTCCATATTATTCATTTGGTTATCATATAAATATCATTTACACTATAATGCTTTCCTGTTTCAACCTCAAAACTGATACATCGCGTTGTGAATTTGTGATCTTCAATTTCACTTCAATTATTCTGATTTTTCACTAATAAAGCAGATCTTTTTTTTTTAACCAGTTTTCCGGTTTTACCAACAAACAGAAATAAATATTTTCACATTAATTTTGAAAAGAAGAAGGTTCACATTATAAACACAGTTTATAATATAGCTAATACCTGTCAGTTATCAAAACGAAGGCTAAAATAGAAACATGCGGGATTCGAACCTCCGATCAAATTCCTACTATTAGATAATGGGAATTTCATTACCTATACCATGGAGTAAGAAATAGAGCCCTATATATATATATATATATATATATATATATATATATATATATATATATATATATATATATATATATATATATATATATATATATATATATATATATATATATATATATATATATTAGCACATTTTGAAACTAGTTAACCATGTAGAGTGTCCTTTTAAACTGTCGATTTGATACTCATTGTCCTGGCCCTTTAATGGATTCGGAGTTTTAAATTTAAGATAGTTGGAATAAACACTTTTAAAATAAACCGAAATTTATTTTTGCATAATTTTCATACTCAAATTAAGAAGATACTAGTTTTTGTGGGGCTTTAATTTAAATTGGCACTTAGTTTGATCTAACTGCACTCGTTTAAAAGTTCCCGATTGAGAGAATTAATTGGAATAATTACAGTGGGATAATTCCATCATCTTTCTTAATTTACGCTCCAACTAACAATACCGCCACGACTTTGTCCGTAGCAGAAAATTAAAAGGTCATTTAGTCCGCCTGCACACATCTACAGTTAACGTCTACTTACATTAAGAATTTTTTTTTTTTTTTTTTTTTTTTTAAATTCCATCATATTTTTGTAAGGTTTGAAAACTCAGTAATTCGACTACCAGTTTATTTGTCACTTTTTCAGCAAAAACTGCATTTCATTTTTTTTAATGTCCAAAAAATCGAAAACACAGTTGCATGTGTTGATGTACGTTAATCGCTAGTCACTGAATTTGGCGCATCATTTTCGACTTCAATTAATAAAAAATCAAACATCCAACCGAAACTGTATAATCTCTAAACAAGAGCAGAAGAAACATTTCTTCTTGGTATCGGCTTAAAATAAAAGTGGTTTTATTATCTGAAAACAAATGTTAACACATTGAAAATCAGAATCAGTTGTAATAAACCGATTACGCAATGATTAAACATTTGAAAACGATCATTTTAGAAATAACGTTGCAACATCACTTATTATACGATATTTTAAAACTTACTCGGAATAATTCCGTAAAAACTAAGAAAATAAAAGCAGGCGAACAGTCAGAATTTTTCATTTTAATGCATTTTTATAAGGTGGCTCATTTAGAATGTTGTCTCCCCAGTTTCGTCGAGACGAAATTCCCCCTCCCCCCTGTTTTTCAGTTTCAATCATACCGTTAATATATTAAAGGAAAGGATCGGCGAAATTGAGGATAAACCTTTAGAATCGTTTGGCTTGCTTAAGGTAAGCCTTAGTGTTCTTAAGCTCTTCTAATTGTTGCAGAAACTTCGAACAAGCTTCGTCTTATGCAAAAACTCCAAAGCTTTCGAATGATTTAAAACTTTAAAGTGCGAATGAAATATTTCACTCCATATTATCAAATCTAGTTGAAAAATGAGCTTAGAATAAAAGAAAAGAACAAAATCGAATTTTCTAAAAATCGCTTCGGGGTGCACACTTTTATAGTACAAACTAATTTTGTGTCAAATTTCATGAATGTCGGCCATTCGGTCTAGGCGCTAGGCGCGTCACAGAGATATAGACTTTCAGCTTTATAATTAGAAGAGAACCTTTGCTTCGTCAAAAATATCAACAAATCTTCGCTTAAATTTTTCGGACTATCCTTGCTCTATTTGAAATATTTGCCTAAAATTATGAACTTCTGAGGTATCTACAATTGCGGCAAAGCAGTCACAGCTCAAGATATGTAAGCATGCAGGCAAAATGCGCAGGCAAATGCAGGCGTTTACATGAGACTTTAAACCTCGCAATTGCCCGCTCCGGTTCCAAAAAAACCGGTTGGAAAATGTATCATTCGCAAGTGAAAAGCGGTTGTACGGTTGTACCCGAAAAAGCGGTTTTACCCTGCTTCCTTACCGGCTATACCCAGCAAGTAAACAATCTCGTTTCGCGTAGTGCATTCAGGTAAAAACTCTGCATTTTCTCCAGTCCAAAGCAGGAGGAAGAAAGATCCACATTTACGCAGGAAATAACCGGAACGCGGTTTAAAGCATGTTTTTTCCTGGCTAGAAAAGTTTCATAGCACCCACCTTTTTTCCTTTTTTTTTTTTTTTTTTTTTGAGCAATCACGATTGCTAATTGTTTTCATTTGACCGTCCTTGATGTTTGGTTCCTTTTTCAACCCCACCTTCCTCCGCAGGCGCGACTCCTCCTGATAGCCGCTGCTCCTAGTCGGCTGTGTCCATATCCTACATACACGCACGCTCATACACACTCACACACATGCCAACGTGCATACACACAAGTCTACCCACACACACAAGCCTACACATACACAACTATGCACCACGTAACCGCCCAAAAGGAGAGACAGGAACCATTTCTAGAAACAAGTGAGTGGGGTAGTAACCAATGTGTAGGGTCCTGTTGCAACTCGTGATTGCGAAAAACATAATTTGAATTCAAAATTTCAGAATTCAAATTATTTTTTTATTTTTAATGTAATTTTTATCCTTATAAATTTTATTAATTTGTTTGAGCAATCACGATTGCTAATTGTTTTCATTTGACCGTCCTTGATGTTGTGGTTCCTTTTTCAGCTTGGACCAGCGGCCTCTGCAGCACCACCGGCCATCGGCCTCTGCAGGTGCGCCTTCTCTGGTCCTGACCACTGTCCCCCGGAATCCGGTGGCGTGCATGTCCAACACACACGCGCGCTCATACGCACTCACACACACACGCGCGCGCGCCTTTACACACATACACACTGATACACACACCCGCCTTTACACGCGTACACTCACGCCTTTGTGCATACACGCAGGTCTACGCACACAAGCAAGCCTAGCCTACACCTGCACGCACACACGTCTACACACACACGCATCTATACACACGTAACCGCTCAGGAGGAGGGGCTTGCTTGAGGGAACAGGAGTCGCTTCTAGAAACAATAACTTCAATGAGTAGGGTCCTCCGAAACGCGTGATTGCGAAAAACATGATTTAAAATCAAAATTTCAGAATTCAAATCTTTTTTTTTTTTTTTGTAAGCTCTTGCTTGTTAGTGGGTCAAAAAAGGTTGAGAAGTGTTGTTGGACATACATGAAGATAAAGGAAGAAAACCTACAAATTTCTCACGTTTTTTTGAGCAATCACGATTGCTTATTGTTCTCATTTGACAGTCCTTGACGTTGTGGTTCCTTTTTCAGCTTGGACCAGCAGCACCACCGCTCACCGGCGGCGGCACGGCTGCTCTGGTCCTGAGCACTGCCCCCCGGAATCCACTTCTGCTGGGTGGTGGCGTCCATGTCCTACACACGCATGCTCATACAACCTCGCCTACACACGCGCTCGCCTTTACACACATACACAGGCCTACGTGCACACATTTAAGCCTGCACCCACACAACTATACACACATAAACACCCAGGAGGAGGGACATGCTTGGGGGGGAGCCATTTCTAGAAACAATAACTCTAATGAGTAGGGTCTTCTCGCAACTCGTGATTGCGAAAAACATAGTTTGAATTCAAAGTTTCAAAATTCAAATTAGAGTTGATTGGAGGAAGAGGGTCACAGGTTTTTTTTTTTTTTTTTTTTTTTTTTTTTTTTTTTTTTTTTGAGCAATCACGATTGTTTATTGTCCTCACTTGACCGTCTTTGATGTTCGGTTCATTTTCAGCTTGGACCAGCAGCACCACCGCTCACCGTCCTCTGCAGAAGCATACGCTTCTCCTGGTCGGAGGCGTCCATATCCTAAACACACACACTCATACACTTACAAACGCCGACGTGCATACACACATGTCTACGTACACACACACAACTATGCACATGTAACCTCCTTGGAGGAGGGGCAGGCTTGGGGGGACATGAGCCGTTTCTAGAAACAATAACTACAATGAGTAGGGTCCTGTCGCAGTTCGTGATTGCGAAAAATATAATTTGAATTCAAAATTTCAAAATTCAAATTAATTAATTCTCCTCCACCCCATCCTTGCAGAAGTTAACTTCGTAATTTTTTCAAAGTATATGATGCTGCCATCTATGCGACGTTTCTGAAGTTATAAATAATCATACGGATTAATTTGATCGATTTGTTTCCTTATTTCTAACTGATTGAACCCATTAATTTAATTCCTTTATTTGAATTTTCATGCAGGTTTCTAGATTTAAAAAAAAAAATTTTTGGGCAAAGATCCCGAACTGCTATCAGTAGAAACGTTTCGTGGATAGCTTGTAGCTTCACATTTTAACTCATTTGAAAATGCTTTTCCTATCCGAAAAAGTGTGGTGCTGCCATCTGCTTTAATGACATGCAACTAAAATACCCTATAACACTTCTTTTCTTTGGTGGTTCTTAAATTGTCACTGTTTTCTTTTAACCCCACCCCATCCCCCGTTTGTCACATGTCCCTCTACTTTTCATAAACTTATTCTTGTGAAAAATGCGTGATGTCAGATTTCTTTTCACCCACTCTTTCCCCTGTCAAACTGCCACAATTGAGGCAGTGCGAAGCAAAGGGATGTAAGTGAACATTTTCAAGTTTTGAGTAAAATGCGCTGAAAATGAGGATCTGGGTAGGCTTTCATTGATTTTTTTTTTCGAAATCATACTGCATGGTAGCACCTACGAGGACTACAAATACTATCTCTTGCCGAAAAACAGAAGATAGGTATTTTCACTTCACGAACCCCTCTCAAAGCGTGAGATCATAATTTATAGAGTGATCCTTAGTTAAAACCGCACTGCAATTTTTGTTTCTATTGTAACGGATTCGGTGCGACTTCCACTTTCTTGAAATGAAGACACAGTTCTTGATAAAAACACAGGAGCTTTATTTACACTATGTACAGGAGAAATCGTTAACAACTGCTAAAATAATCACCAGCAATTAAACAAATATCACTCAACACCGTAAACTCAACGGTTACACTCGTATTTACTTCCAAATACGAAAACAACACAGCGAAATGCCTCGCTATAAACAGAGCTAATACACACTCTCCGTACAAATTCTCAATCGAAACTCCTTTTATCCATAGCTAGCGGCTTATATACATACCGAAAAGAAATCTCTCAAATATTCCACACGCTTCTGGAAAAAAGTAGACCGTTATCATATTTCATCAATGAACAAAAAGGAAATAGGGGGGTCGTATACTTTAGCCATATGAAAAGGGGTTGTATATTCATTACGGGAAACTATTTACAGGTTACGTTACTACAATAATTACTATTTACAGGATTTGTAACATTGCCCCCTTCCTAAGGACTGCACGTCCCGGGCAGAACAATCCTCAGAAAGGGTGCCAAACTTCTATCACAAGTTCACAATTACACACATTACATAATAACCAATAGTGCAAAGGAAACACAATAATAACAAGAAATATTACTAAACATTAAAAGCAAAAATTATCTACAACTTTTATATTATCAACCATTGCTGTTTACGTAATACTCATGAACTATGGCCATAGTATGGGGCTAACCGATCATAATGTACAACCCTAGGTTTTGCATTAGGTGATTTTTGGATCCTCACTACGACGTCATTTAGTCGGTGAAGGACTTTGTAGGGTTCATCCCAATGCGACTGCAATTTGGGTGACAGACCTTTCCGTCGGATGGGATTCCATAACCAAACCTTGTCGCCTTCCTTGAATTCATGTCTAGTAGACCTTGTGTCGTATCGGGTCTTCGTCTTCTCCGCCGCGATGTTGATTCGCTCTCGTGCGAAGTTATGAACGTCTTCCAACCGGGCCTGGAGATCCTGGATGTACTCCTCAGGCGATGCAGGCGCATCCGGAGGACGACCGAAGACGAGATCACAAGGTAGACGAAGCTCTCGTCCGAAGAGCATCTGAGATGGGGCATATCCGGTAGTCTCGTGGACAGCACTGCGGTAGGCCAGCAGGAACAAAGGTAGCTTCTTGTCCCAATCCTGTTGATTTCTGGATACCATAAGCGAGAGATTATTCAGGATTGTGCGGTTAAATCTCTCCACCATGCCGTCCGATTGTGGGTGTAGTGGTGTTGTCCTAGTTTTCTCAATTCCGAGAATTTGACATAGGCCCTTAAACACAGCAGAAATGAAATTCCTCCCTTGATCGGAATGAATCTGCAAAGGTGTTCCGTATCTCGAGATCCAATGTTGGACTAGAGTCTCTGCTACGGTGGTAGCTTCTTGATCTGGAATGGGATATGCTTCCGGCCATTTTGTGAAGTAGTCGATGGAAACAAGAATGTATTTGTTCCCATCAGCAGTTCTTGGTAGAGGACCCAGGATGTCGATCCCAATTCGTTCGAAAGGAGCTCCAACGCTGTACAGATGTAGCTTCCCTCTGCTTCTCTTCTTCGGTCCTTTACGAGCAGCACAGGCGTCACAAGAATGGCACCACTTCTCCACGTCATCCTTCGCCTTGCTCCAGAAGAAGCGCTCCCGAACTTTATTGAGGGTTTTCAAGACACCAAAATGTCCTCCAGTCGCACTACTATGTATTTCTTTCAGAACATCTGAAATCCTTGAACGGGGAAGTAGTAACTGCCACCTAGATGTTTTGCCGTCGTCAGATTCCCATTTTCGGTGTAGCACGCCGTTCCGTAAATGGAGCGAGTTCCATAAAGCCCAGTATCTTTTTGTTGCAGGACTGAAGCTGGAAACGTCCTGCCAGCTAGGTCGCCGACTGTCACTTTCCATGAACTCCAAAATTGGTTTTATGTCGGGGTCTTCAAGTTGATCTTTTCGAACTTGGTCGTCACTCCATGGATCAGGTTCTGATGATATTGGAGTCACTGTCACCTGATAGGCGGTAGGGCTAGTCGTTCCATACTGTTTCTCGATTCGGGAACAATAGTGACAGTTCTCAGGACAGGGTCTTCTTGATAAAGCGTCAGCATTACCGTGAGATAACCCTTTTCGATGCTTGATCTCCATGTCATATTCCTGGAGCCGCTGTATCCATCTGGCTATCTGGCCTTCCGTATTTTTGAAGTTCAAAAGCCAAGTTAATGAGGCATGATCTGTCCGAAGCAGAAATTTTCAGCCGTAGAGGTAATGATGGAAGTGTTCCACAGCTTTCACTATGGCCAGTAACTCCTTTCTGGTGACGCAGTAATTTCGCTCCGACTTTGATAAGTATTTGCTCCAGTAAGCGATGACATGTTCATTTCCGTCAATTTCATGGGATAAAACAGCTCCGATGCCCTCGTTGCTCGCATCAGTGTCCAGGATAAAGGATCTTTCAGGCTGAGGATAGGCGAGGATAGGCGTTGATGTTAAAGCCTCCTTCAGTCGTAGAAATGCATCTTCGCATTATTTGGACCATTCAAACTTTTGCTTGCTCTCCGTCAGCTTATGCAAAGGTCGTGCAATGTTGGAAAAACCCTTTACAAACTTCCTGTAGTACGTGCAGAGCAACAGGAAACTTCGCAGCTGATGGATGTTTTCGGAACGACTCCAACTCTTGACTGCAGATACCTTTTCTGGATCGGTTTGTACACCTTCAGAAGAGATGATGTGACCAAGGTAGTTCACTTCCCGGCGGAACAAATTACATTTGGACGGGCTTAACTTCAGATTCGCTTCCTTAAGCTTCTGCAGCACCTTCCTAAGATTTGCCAGATGTTCTTCGAAACTGCGTCTAAGATGATGATATCGTCTAAGTAGACCAGACAGGATTCGTAGGAAAGTCCTCTTAACACTGTCTCCATAAGACGCTCGAACGTAGCTGGTGCATTGCAGAGGCCGAAGGGCATCACTTTGAACTGCCATAAGCCTTGTCCAGTTGTAAACGCTGTCTTCTCTCGGTCATCAGGGTGTATCTCAACCTGCCAGTAGCCGCTCTTCAAGTCCAGGGTCGAAAACCACTTGTGTCCGGAAAGAGTGTCCAAGGTGTCGTCTATCCGTGGAAGAGGGTAACTGTCTTTCTTGGTGATTTCATTCAGCCGTCGGTAATCGACACAAAATCTGGTGGAGCCATCTTTCTTTCGGACCAAGACGATGGGAGACGCCCAAGGACTGGATGAAGGTTCGATTACATCGTTCTCCTTCATCTCTTTCAGGAGGGTTTCAACCTCTTCCTTCTTGGCGAACGGTAGTCGTCTTGGATGCTGTTTAATAGGGAGGTGTTCTCCAGTGCAGATCCTATGCTGCGTTAAATCTGTCCTGCCCACATCCTCCGATGTAGAGGAAAACAGATGCTTGAAGTCCTCCACCAATTGTTCCGCAGCAGTTCTTTGATCTTTCGATAATGGCGCACTCCCAATTAACTTCGATGTCAAGGACGCAGAAGACACAGTCTCGGGGGGAAATTGATTCTTCTAATGATGCAGTTTACTGGAGTACAAGTTGCCAACACTTCACCTTTCCGGATATTCCTTGGCCTTTCACTCACGTTGGCGACTCTCACAGGAATTACATCCTTCGAAAGGTCCACAAGCGTAGATGCTACCAGCACTCCTTTTAGGTTATTGTTTAGGTTAGGGTATTCAATGAGGCCGAATCTAAAGCTGTTGTTTTCTTCAATGGAGCCAGGTATCAATGATTCTGACCTTGAGGGAATCGATAAATCTGTTTGGGCTATTATTTGATGAGCGGATTTTACATCATTTTCAACGTTGAAGATGGCTATGTCTTCTCTCATCGAGTGCAGTTCATTAGTCTTGAAGTCAAGGGTGAAGTCGTATTTCTTTAAAAAGTCCAATCCGAGAATGAAGGGGTCCGTGATATCAGCAACGAATGCCGTATGATGGTAGGTGGCATTCCCAAACACTATTTCCAAGTCCACTTTACCCTCAATCTCAATTTTGTCACCTGTCACAGTCTGGAGACTTACGCGTGGCGATGTCCACAACAGTTTCAATCCAAATTCACGAGCCACATCTGTCCTAATGATTGTCACATTGGCTCCAGTGTCGACAATCAGTCTGCAGGGGTTCCCATTTACATGTGCGTAAATGAAAAGTCCATCACTGCCACTACTAGAAGAGGAAATCTGCAGAGCTCTGGTATTGGTGATTTCCTTCCCTCGGGTAGCTTGGCGAGCCGGACAACTCCTTCGCAGGTGTCCCTCACTACCGCATTTCCAGCACTTCTGCTCTTGTTTCTTTTGGGCTGTTATGGTGCTCAGATGTCTTGCCAAGTCACCGAGTTGTCTCTCAAGTTCAGAGAGGTGGGACGACCTGGAATCAGACTCATCAGCTTCCTGATTCCGGATTAGATGGCGATCCACACGGGTTGCTTCCTGGGCGGCCTCGTATCTCATCGCATACACAACAGCAGAATTCAGGTCTTTGACATCCGCCATCCGTAGAGCTTTCTGGATTTCCAGATCTCGAACCCCGTCGATGTAGTAGTTGAGTGCCAGGTTGTCTCGAACATCCGCAGGACAGTCGCAAAAAGCAAGATGAGACAGTCTCTCGACGTCCGCCGCTAGCTCTTGCAGGGTTTCCCCGGTTTTCTGGAAACGGGACTTCAACTGGAGTCGGCTGAAATCTTTCGGGCACTTCTCACCGAAGCGAAGCTCCAACGCAGATGTGAGGGCGGCGAAATCCAGGCGCTGGCTGTCCGAAAGGGTCTGGAGAATGTCCGCTGCGTCACCTCTCAGGGATGCTGCAAGATGACAGGCCTTGGTAGCAGAGTCCCATCCGTTCGCTTCCGCCACTATCATGAATTGAGTTTCGTAAACCTGCCACGAAGTTTTCCCATCAAATGTGGCAAGTTTAATGGGCGGTCGAGCAACCGATGTGGGAGGGCCAAACTGTACAGAACTGCTTTCCGCGGTCGCCAATCTCCTTTCCATGTTTTTAATTTTCTCATCCACATGATTTTCAACTGTTGCGATACGGTTTTCTACTGTTTCAAGTTTTTCATCAAAAGCATCAACTCGATGCTCTATCTCATTAAATTTATTTTCCATCACAGTCTTTACCGAAGTAAGGTCGTTTTTAATTTCCTCTTGGTTAGAAGCAAAATCATTTTTCAGCACCATTAAATCACTTTTCCATTGTTCTTGATTAGCCGCCAATTCATTTTTCAATTGTTCTTGATTAGCCGCCATATTATTTTTTAATTGTTCTTGATTAGCCGCCATATCGTTTTTTAATTGTTCTTGATTAGCCGCCATATCATTTTTTAATTGTTCTTGATTAGCCGCCAAACTTTCAGTCAAGTCGCTTTTCACAGCATTAATTGCTTCCAGAAGTTGTTTTAATTGGTCATCCGTTGCGCGAGTAATCACCATAAAAACAAAGTCTATAAATTCAAACAGTCTTTATGAAAAAATGTCCAAAGTCACACTTACTCCAAGAAAGTCCAGAAGAAGCCCCACGTTGGGCGCCAAATTGTAACGGATTCGGTGCGACTTCCACTTTCTTGAAATGAAGACACAGTTCTTGATAATAACACAGGAGCTTTATTTACACTATGTACAGGAGAAATCGTTAACAACTGCTAAAATAATCACCAGCAATTAAGCAAATATCACTCAACACCGTAAACTCAACGGTTACACTCGTATTTACTTCCAAATACGAAAACAACACAGTGAAATGCCTCGCTATAAACAGAGCTAATACACACTCTCCGTACAAATTCTCAATCGAAACTCCTTTTATCCATCGCTAACGGCTTATATACATACCGAAAAGAAATCTCTCAAATATTCCACACGCTTCTGGAAAAAAGTAGACCGTTATCAAATTTCATCAATGAACAAAAAGGAAATAGGGGGGTCGTCTACTTTAGCCATATGAAAAGGGGTTGTATATTCATTACGTTAAACTATTTACAGGTTATGTTACTACAATAATTACTATTTACAGGATTTGTAACACTATGAAATGTAACAAACAGCATCAGGCTTTCTAATCATTTTAAAAATGTCCTGATTAATAAGAAAAGAAATAATTTATGTTAGGTTATACAAATGAGGGAAGACTTAAATTGCTTTATTTAAATTATTTTAACCCGCATTTCTCTAAACAAAAAGAAGAAAAAAGAACTTAAGCCATTCCTTAAATACTAAATTACCAAAACCAGCACGCCTTTAACCACTTCAGCGGACTTATGTTTGATATTAAAGGAAAACTAAATTTCCAATAGAAAAATTCAGAGCAATTTTATGGTGCTTTAAGTGCCCTATAATCCTGTCGCCCGTGTCATACAACTTGCAAAAATGCTGGCTGTTAGTCAAGAAGCATACATCATTGAATGATAAATTTAAGTCAATAGTTTTTAAGCCTTCCTCAATTGGAATAAGTTTTTTAACCGGAACTGTAGAGAGGTATTCTTACCTTTAATTTGGCCAGAGGCGGATGTGTACTGTACTGTACACCCCACTACTACATGAGATCTCATTTTTGCTACCGTTAGTGTAGATCTGTGTGTAGATTAGTGTTGCTTGAAACATTTAGAGCCACTTGGCGATGGTAATCCGGTTAGTGGAAATTAACCAGATACTATGACAAGTGCTCTTTTCAGCAAGTTCAAGTCCTCATATACATATAGTTGAACTCGGTTAATACGAAATGTCAAAATTCCACGAATTTATTCGTATAAGTCGTTATTCGTAACAACCATGAATGAGTATTGTAAAAAAACGAAGAAATGCTTATCTCTATATGTTAAAATATTACGATTAATACACACATTGTAATCTATTAGTACATTCAAAAAAAAAAAAAAAAATCACTTATGTCTTATAAGTAAATTTTTTTGGAAAATATTGAAAAAGGAAGATGATAATCGATAATCGCGGAAGAGGTTGTAATCTTCAATGGAAAGTGAACAGTTTTATCTTTGGGCAAATTGAAATGTCCACATTTAAACAAATGTGCGGGTTTTATTTTCTAAGCAAAATATTTAATATTTTCTTCTTGATACACAATGGGACTTCTAATGCCCTATAAAATGATAAATAATTTCTAAAAACAGGAAATTACAGTATTAGACCACGAACATTTTAAGTAAAGAGCTCAGTGTCTTAGCCGAGACTTTCAATTTACTGTACGTATTATACGTGAAATTTTCAGTGGTAATTAGATAGTAAACCAATATTTAACAGAAAAAAATACTCGTTTTAGCCGTGATTTCGTATTAAACGTGATCATATTAAGAGAGGTCCACTGTATTAGCAAATTCACTGATCAAATCACGCTCCTGACGTCAGCAACAATGAAACTCGTGATACGGCACGATAATTTGATAATATTTTTTGGTACTGTTTGACATGTAGGGAAATGCTTTATTTTGATAAGGCTGAACTGGATCCGGAATCTTAACAGTTTTACTGGTAAGACTGTCATTTTAAGAGAATGAAGAAGCGAAAAAGTGATCAAAAATGAACAATCAACTGGAGTTCAAGGTTAATCCACTGGAGTTAGGGTTACAATTTAAACTATCAAAATATCACCAAACAGACAATAGCTTCGTTCAATGCATAAGCAATTTGCACCCGTGATATCTTGACGGGCGATTTTCTAGTTAACAGAGTTATCTTCAGCGAAGTATGAGTGCAGAATGTTTAAATGCACTTTTCATGTTGTATGGCTAGGCCATTCCACCGTCACGTGTGGGGCAATCAGACTCTTTGATTTCAATAACATTTTGTTATAAATTTTACTTTTAATTCAATAAGAGTAAGCATATTTTTTAATCTTTACGTTTGATGCTAAAATACTCCTGACACAGTTTTATTTTAATCAAATAATTTTGTTAGCTAAATTTTAACTTATTTGCATGCGTCACGTGCGGAAAATCTGAAGTCAATCTCTCGTAATATGCTATAAAAGATAGTTATTATTTTTGCTCTATTTAGATAGTAATGATGAGGCAAATTATAAGTTTTGAAAGCAAAGTTTCCAAAGTAGAGGAAACATATTTCATTTGTTAAAAAGTATTAATTTAAACCACATAAAAAATTATGTATAGGGCCGTTCTACAAGTAGCCAATGACGGTTCATATATTTAGTTCTACCGTTAAAATTTCAAACTTTTAAAGGGTACTGAAGAAATGATTTGCTTAAGAAATCACGCATAAGTTTTCAAATTGTTAGCCCAAAAAAAAATGTTCATTAACATTTTAACGTATTATTTTTAATAAAACATATGAGGTGTTTCATGCGGGAAAAAATGGCCATTTTCCGAAGAATGTCACGGCTCTGGTTTACCTTGACAATGTTTATCCAATAATATAAGGAAGGGTAATAAGAAGGGGTAATTAATGCAAAGTTAAGTTTGAAATTTTGCATTAATCGTAGTATCGCTTACTTATTCTAACTCAAGTTCGCTCCCATAAGACTTTTTTCCCCTTTTACCGAACTTCCTTAAAAGAAATTAACATTATCAAGGTCATAGCTCAATTAACAAGATCTGCAACATATTTTTAATTTATATATATTATTTTTTATTATTATGATAATTATTATTATTATTATTATTATTTTGCTTTACAAAAAAAGAAAAACATAAGAGCCCCCTTAGGTTCACATAAGGGGCACCCGTGTCTCTTTGTAAAGAAAGCCAGCTTTAAGCTGAAAATAAAGTACTACGTACTAAACAAGTCTGTTTTTGACCTTAACTTGGATATACTTACTTCATACAGTTTAAGGTACTTTTCCGTTGGGTATGTCACTTGACTTAGAGACTTCTTACTTTACACCTTGCAGAAAATTCAAAAATTATATTTTCTATGTCCCTCCCGGTGTTTCTTCCTCTTTTTGTAGTTCTATACTTTCCAGAACCAAAATATTGTGTAGTGTAGCCAAATGAGTAGTGTTATGTGGCTTTGACCAAACATGCTGACAAAAAAATAAAATAAAAACAATCGCCATGATTAAAAATGCGCCGTTGCGTGCATATATAAGAAAAGTACCGTTTTACTTGTGTTGCACGATTACACAGCAGCGCTAACTAGCATGAAAAATTACAAGCTCGAGCTGAATACATATTTCTCACTTAACTGTCAATCTAATCTTATTGACCTCGAACACTTCTAGTCAACAACTGATGGCCACAACATTTGCATGCGAATGCTGTTACTTAATTCCAAACATTTAAATTTAGTTCAAATATTTTAACCAATATTGAGAATGTTCTCTAAAATGTAGAAAATAATAATAATAAAAATTTGTTTTAAGATTTCGAACCTTACAGCACAAGTGCCCTTAAATGCATGATTTTTAAAAATACTTTAAAATATTTTCCTTAGATTGAAACTTCTAAATCGTGAAAAAATAGCTTAAAAAAGCATAGTTAAATTTAGGGCTGGTTTATTGCTAAACAACCACTTTGTAACATTGGGGCTTTACCGAAAAAACAGAGAATGATGTCCCAAAATATTGATAAAATTTTTTTAAATGCCTTACTATTTAAATAGTAGTAAAACTTAATTCGTCGCAGAATTAAAAGAAGTAAGCATTTTCAAGTACACTAAACTGAAAAAAAAAGTTCTACATTTGCGAATTCCGAAAAAGAGATCTATTTTCGCTTTTCCATCAGATTGGTGCATTTGCAAGTTTTCAATAGGGTTGTTTCCTTCAGTTAAAAGTACTACTTTTAGTCACTGAAATTGACAGAATAAGCAAAAATAATAAAATGGACCCAGGAAATACTTTCCATTTTCCCAACAGTTATTTTTTAATTATTTTTTAATCGTTGAATTTTCAAACAAGGCGAGGTCTTTATGACGTTATAACTGATGCTCTTTGTGGCCCATCTTTCTACCACGTTTCCACGTTATGATAAGTAAGTAGCGAATTAAATAATTGTACTCTACGCTTGCTATCAACCGTATCGTTGTCAATACACGAGAGTAAAGATGCGAATTAAATATTTTGCTCTGTGAATGGCAACACTGAATGGCATTTCATCATTTGTGATGTCATCGGCAGAAGCGTGACAATGAAAGCGCATCGATTAAAGTAATTATTTTTTAATATTAAACTTAAACAAATTATTTTTAAAATGCTCAGATTTTATGTTTTTAAACATGCTCTTCCAAAAAAAAAAATACTTTTAAAATTTTCGAAACGGCTCCATTGATTTAATAGCATCTTCAGTGGTTATTTTTTTGGTGTTTTTCCATTACAGAGTTTCAATTTGTTGTTATATTATTTTAGAAGACTAAATTTGGTATGTTAACAAATGATGGCAACACGATGCATTTAAAAGTTGAAAATTCTTTTGAAGACAGTTATAAATGTGTAATAATATTTTTTGTATATACACAGGTGATAAGCTTTATTCTGCCAAATAAAAATAAAGTCGACAAGTTGAAAACTCCCAAGTAAATACTGTTTTAATTTATAAAATGTAGTAGTAACTATTTAAGTTTAACTTTGAAATTTTTGTTTGTGGGAGAAAGAGGGACAAAGTGTAGTTAGGATAGTTTACTTTTTTCAAGTTGACCAAATTGGAAATCTATTTTGAAAATTAAAGCGCATAAACAAACAACAAAGTATCTATACTAGTAAAACCTGTGTGCTGTGTGTCTGTAACCCAATCTCCTTTGGACTGGCAATATCTACCAGGTCAATACCTTTAAGTTCTGTGGATGCCTTAAAGACATCCAGGCATGTGCCTTTAACCCTGGTCCTGATATATTGAAAAGCATGAAAATTATATTGTCAACTGACGCAGGCGGCACTGAGCCACCCTAAGTGGCAAACGGGGGTTAGCGAGCGTAGCGACCAGGGGGCGGGGTCTACCAGTTTTTCATACAACTTGCATTGTTGTATTATTTTTTATTTTTGGCAGCAAATCTTTACCTTCAAAATAAAAGTGGAGAAAATTCACTTTTTTATTTTTGCATTGGGTAAAATACATTGCAATTACAGATGTTTTCCTTTATACGAAGATAAACGAAACTAAAACAAATAGTATCACTGAAGAATACATAAAATTGAATCCAGGAGAACAAAAATAAACTAAAATAATTTTAATCGATTGCGTATTTCTTGTGTTCGCTTCTTCCTAAAATTTCGCGGAATAAAAAGTAAAACATTTAGAATATCAAATTTCTGTCTATCATTGTAAAAAAAAATGCGCTCCTTGAGTTGCAAGTTTTCGGCGTAAGAAGTGTAAAATGCTTCTCATTGTGGCTTATATTGGATAATTGTAAACTGCTAAAAAGTGTTCATACAAAATCGCTGTTTAAAATGATTACACGAATCTGTGTTCCCAAACTAGACGTATTCTTTAAACGTTTGTCTAATACAAATACACTAGTTGATTACGAGCTCTAAAATATTCAATGCTTTTAGTAAAGAGAAGCATTAGGTTTCGAACTGTTGAATGTTTAAAGTAAACTTTCTTGGGTTGTAAAATTTTATACTGGAATCTTGAAAAGATCTTTTACACCACTGGTTCAACTATTTAAAAACTACAATGTATTGCTCTCTTTATCCGGGCTTTTAATCGACTCCGATCCAAATAGATTCATTTACAAAAAATTGTATTGGACATTTATTGAACTACTCTACCTCCCCCCCCCCACAACCCGTTTAAACTACTTTTGTTTTTAGGAGTATTTGCATAAACTTTTTCCCCATGTTTTATTTAATTTAATTTTTTAAATCAAGCTTAAACGCTTATTTTCTTCTTTTCAATTTATTCCAAAAAGTAAGCTAAATTACCAAGAAATTGTATTTAGCACATTGCATTAAACTACAACTTAAAAAAGATCTTCATTCCAGCTGATGATAGAATTCTTCTGATAATAATTGTTTAAAAAAAATCAAGTCGACCATCACAACCTTTTATTTATTATGTTTTTGCTGTACTTAATATTTTATTGCAATTTCTTCATCATTACACTGGCTGAAGATCAATCGAAACAGTTAATAACGATTTTTCAGAACTATTAGTGCATATCGTCGCCTCAGAGTAACACGTAGACATCTAATCTCAGAAATAAGACTAAGATATCCTACCATTGCTCTGAGGAGACGATAAGAGTTGCTTACTATAACAGCCCTTATTTTCGCGAGCCTTAATTTTCGCTCAAAAGAAGATATCGGTGCGATTTCACACTCCGAAAATTTCACAAATTTTATATGAAAAGAACAGAAAGTTGAGAAAAAATCCACGAGGCTTTAATTTTCGCGGACTTGCAAAAATCACGAAAATTAAAGCCACGCGAAAATAAGTGCCCAAAGAATTGCTGTTAAAGAAAAATGCAAGGTATTAATTTTGCCGAATAAACGGAACAACGAATGATGGTGCACTAATAAAAATCCAGTAATTAACCTACTTTATTCGTCTAAAAAGTAAATGGAGCGATGACTTAACTTTAAATGAAACGGACATGAAGTTTCGACCAATCAGAAAACAATTAGTGTTCTATAATTTTAAGCATTATAAGGTTCAAAGTGCAAACGCGCGGCCATTCTTGAATGCTGCGTTATAAGTAGATTTATCGTAAAAGAAAAAAATAAACAACGTAATAGTCACCCAAGTGTGTCCAAAAGAAAGGAAGCAAAGTGCAAATCCTAATCTTTTCTTTTTCAGCTGGTTATCAATTTTTTTATCACTTTTACTTTGAAATAAATTACAAATTTATGAAATCACAAATTGTATAGTTCTGGTAGTATCATGTCATTACGTTCTGACTGAATTACATAAATCTACCCAATGTTATTTGGTGTTTATAATAAACTTCTTTATCTAATAAAAACGCTGGTTTAGTAAATAACTTTAGGTGATATCATGTCGTTAATTTCTGACTGAATTACATAAATCTACCCAATGTTATTTGGTGTTTATAATAAACCTCTTTATCTAATAATAACGCTGTTTTAATAAATAACTTTAAGTGATATCATGTCGTTAAGTTCTGACTGAATTACATAAATCTACCAAATGCTATTTGGTGTTTATCTTTAATAATAATAAAGCTGAAAGTCTGTCTGGATATCTGGATCTGTCTGTGTCTGGGAAGTCTGGATCTCTCTCTGTCTGGATCTCTGTGACGCGCATAGCACCTAAACAGTTCGGCCGATTTTCACGAAATCTGGCACATAGTTTATTTGTAGCATGAGAGTGTGCACCACGAAGCGATTTTTCAAAAATTTGATTTTATTCTTTTTCTATTCCAATTTTAAGAACATTTTACCGAGAAAATTATCGTAACGTGGACGAGTAAATTACCAAATTGTCATAACGTGTAACTGTAACATGGGCGAGCAAATTAACGTAGCAAATTGGCGAGAAATTCATCATCCATTATTTGTAAATATACGGGCAAACAAAATAACCTTTTAATTTTCTAATACGGGCAAAGCCGTGCAGGTACCGCTAGTAATGTAATAAAAACGCTGGTTTAATAAATAATAATTTTCAGGCTAGTAGTTTTCTGTTCTTAACTCTAAAAATTTTCTCTATTTCCTTCAACAAAAATTACGAGAACTAAGAATGATTCTTTTTTTATTTTATTCATTTATTTTTATTTATTTAAGTACTTACTTATTTGGAAAAACGAGTTCATACCGTTCCCTTGCTTGTAAGAGAGTGATAGAGTAAGATAGTGCTTGTAAGATAGTGTTAAAATTGGCACGAGCTCGCCAATTTTAGTATGAAAGATTTTCTCAACCTACTCAACATACTTGTTTCTGGAAGAAATCATTAGTGCTTGTACTGTTAGTGAAGGTTAGTCAGTAGCTTATTTAAGCCATTCTCCAGAAAGTGTAACTTTCGAAAGATTTTTTTTTTTTTTTTTCAATTTCGAAACTTTTTTTTTTTTTTTTCAATCTTGCATGAAAGTGTTATTTACTAGAAGTAATCATAAATAAGGGCTCAACTAAATTCCAACTATTTTACTCATAAAGGAAAAAAATTTGAATATGCCTTGTTCACGAAAATAAAAAATAAATAAATAAAAACTTTTTTTGTTTGAAAATTGAGGCCCATTTAATATCAAAATATTAATTTTGTTAATTAAGCAATTAATGAACTATTTTAATGATCAGTGTGAATCTAATATTAAGCTCTCTTAAAGTACGGCTTAATTTTTAGTTATCTCTTTAGTTCAAATGTGCGTTAAAAATCATATAACATTAATATATTTCATAATTGGTAAATGAAAGAATATACTGGCAATTTATAGTTTTTGTAGAATGCCTAAAATTAATGTATTTCCTCTCCATCATTTATTTTCACCTCAGAATTAATGACATTGATAAGGTCTGTCACGGAGGTGAGATTCACGTAGGTGATGAATTTTGCATTAATATAGGCCTAATGGATACATTTTTCAGGGAAATATTTTTTCTTCGTTACTACAATCTGCACATGTTAAGCATATGAAGACATGTTCACTTCCTTTTTTACATTAATTTCCATCCCTGAAATACAAGTTCACCGAAGTGAGAATTCACAATATCCACACTTTGTTTTTAAAACAAAATCAATCTTCTTGTTTTTCAACAAAAATCTCACAACTTTTTTATGGCAGAAAATAAACAAGGGGGATCCCTTGTATCATGGAAAATAAAATGTGATGACCTTACTGCCAGCAGTTAATGACAAATGGCGTTTTGTGTTTAGGTAACGGAGGTGAGAATTTATTGTGTGTCATAATTCCTTATCGTACTAAAACGAACTAAAGCACAATATTAAAAAAAAAAGAATAAATACGTATACTTAAGCAATTAGTATTTGAGACACTTGTGAAAGAAATAATAAATAAATAAATATGTACTTTTAATTAAACAAGTTATTAAGCAACATAAACAGTCACACCAGGTATGTGACATGCTACGAGGTGAGAAGTCACATGTTGTGAACCAAAAATATACTAAAATAAAACATTTTATTAAAAACCTTTTGGCAGGTTTAAATAGATATATTTTTAATGAAATTGAAAACCATTGTTAAATGAATTGTTCTTCAAAATTTTTACTGTAAAAGTTACACTTTCTGAAGAATGACCCATTTATTAAAAAATAATAATAATGTTACAATATTTTGCAGCACTATCAATTCAATATAATTCAGAAGAAAAAGGCATAATGGTTTTAGCACTTACTTTGGGTAACAAACTGCAAAAACAACACTGAATGACAGACGCTCACCAAAAGACGCACCTACAAATTTAAGGTGACACGACATTATTATGGTAAATCAACTGTTTTTGCTACAACTACCAAGGGTCGCTATGCGCTCAGATTTCCCCACCTCTCCTATGCTCCATGGGGCAATTTGTGTGACCGTGCTATTTCTCCAAGCTTTGTCTTATTTATTACTAATTAGATTTGGAAGTAAGCGGTAAGAACTGTCAGAATCACTTTCCAAGCTGCAATCATTAAAATAGAGAATTGTTTCAGAAAAACAAAGAAAAAATCCCATAAACTGAAATCGAAAGTGTTATAATGTCACGGTAACCGGAGCATCACCTAAAGGCATTGTAAAAAGCCAAAACACAGATTCACTCAAGCAAGACGATTTAGAAAGTATTTTTGCTAGTTGTTCAATGAATAAATCCTTCGGAAAACATTTTTAAATTCATCTTTCTCCTTTTGCTTGTAAACTAGATTGTTAATGGCATAAGTTTAACATACGTAATGGGTGCATTTTAATTAGAATGTTAGTAGTTTAGTTGGTTAATGTTATAAAAAAAATACGAAAACAGAATGAAATACTAGGCGGAAAAAATCTAAAATCAGTTCATTATCAGAATCATAAATGGCAGGTTTTGTCTAGAAACATAGTTTTCTCAATATTTTTGACGTAATTACATTTTTTCTTTTAAATTATTTTTTGCATGCCAAAGTAACATAGTTAAAATCTCAGATGTTTTTTTTTTTTTTTCTGATTCACAGGTTACCAAAGTAATGAAGAAAAAAAAGGTTATCACTAAAATTATTTAAAGCAATCTTTTTTATTTAGGCTCGTACACTGAGACATAATTTCTAAAACAACCAAAAATTTCGTAATTGTTTGTACATACCAAGACTGCTGAGTAAAATCAATGTTATTCAAAAAATTTTCATACAGTTACAGAATTCTTAATTATTTTGGCACACCAGAGTAATGTAGTAAAAAATAAAAAATCACCCCTAATTTTTTAGCAATCATAGATTTTTTATTCATTTTGACGCACCAGAGGAGCAGATAAAAAACAGAGTAAGTAACAGAATAGTCACTCTCAGTTTTTAAAGCAATAATAAAATGGCTATTCACTACGGCAGACCAGAGTAATGAAGTTAAAACTGAGTATAGTCACTCTTTTTGTTTTTTTTTAAGCAATCACAGATTTCTTATTTGTTTCGGCATATTAAAGTTATGAAGTCGAAACAGATAATTCTCTCACAATTCAGTTTCCTAAGCAATCATAGATTCCTCTATCAGTTTGGATTAACAGATCAATAAATGCAAAACAGAGTATTCACATACAATTATTTTAGAAACAATCGGAGATTTTAATTTATTTTGGTTTACTGGAGTAACATAGTTCAAACAGAGAAATATAAAAAAAAATTATTTTCCAGTAACTTCTAAAGGTGCTATCTACTAGGGCTCGACCGATGGCATTTTTTGGCCGATGGGCCGATGCCGATTGTTGGCCGATTGTTCAAAGATGGCCGATGGCCGATTGTTTTCCTCCAAATGGCCAATTGCCGATGGCCGATGGCCGATGCTGTTGGCCGATGGCAAAAAAAATAAAAAATAAAATCTAACAGAAATAAATTGATAAGATTGTCAGGGATTTAAAGGATTATTGATTCATTTCACTTTACTTCCTTTCTACGAATAAGGAATTGTAATCCCCCCCCCCCCAAAAAAAATCAGATTTCGACCTAAATTTTTATTTTACGATCATCCAATTTAAACTTCAGAAGTTTTTTCTGCGCATATGAACATGCATATGTACATAAGAACATATAGATGATCGAAATATCCATTTTGAAAGTCTCCTTAGTTAACTATCGCAAACTCTCTTGTGATGTTTTCATGCGCGTAAACTTACGTCACTCAAAAACGTTATGAAATAGTAAGTTGAAAACTCATACGTAGGTAGTATGATCTAAAAGTTCGAGGACAAGTTGTATAAAAATTTACCGTGAATCTATCTACAAAATAGTCACCTTGAACGACTATGCACTTCTGACACCGTTCGTATAGCTTTTAGAAGGACTCCTGGAAGACATTTATCGCAACCTCCTGTAAGGCCTCTTTCGCTGCTGTTTTGACTTCATCGTGGGGAAGAAGGCGACTATCATGTTGAGGATGCACGGTTCGATTGATCAATACTCTGATATGACAAACCAATAACATCACGTTTCGTCGGACTTAGCTCCGTGTGATTTTTACCTGTTCCCAGCAAAAAAAAGCATTTGCATGGACGCCGCTTTCTTCCGTCAGGAGAAGATAAAGCTGCATCACAGAATGTAGCGAAAAATGGCTTCCAGGAGTTTTTCCAAAAGTTATATGAACACTGGCAGAAGTACATAGTCCCTCAAGATGACCTTTTGTAGGTGGATGTGCTTCGGTAATGTGAACTATTCTAGGTAAGGTTTTATACAGCTTGTCCCTCGAACTTTTGGATCGTACTACGTACAATCTGTATAGGGTGTAATTATGCTTCTCCTTTTTTGACTGCTGTATGATGGAAGACAAAGAACAACAGCCAAAAAAAAAATGGAGGGGAAACAAAGAGACAGTCTTAACCAATTGATTTTTTTTTTAATTGAACATATAACTAAGATTTCAGTATTATTGTAATAATGTTTGGATTTAGGTAAACTAAGCATAGTTAAAAAGCATTAAATTATGTTGTTAATTCATTCAAAAAAAAAAACTATGAAACCGTCAACAAAGTACGCTAATAAAGTGGAAAGATTGCACGTAGACATTTTTTAGTCATCAAGTTAAACAAAAAAGGTAACAGATAAATTATAATATTAAATCATAATAGGAATATTTTTATACTTATTTAAAATTTATGAGTAGAAAAGTTGGCATTTTTCATAAAATGTATAACAGTGACATGAATTTTGCGGAAAAATTAAATAGCCATGAAATGAGCGAGGTTCTTCAAACGCAGCTACAATAAACAAACTCAATATTTACACCAAGTTAATAACTGAATACATATATATACTACTTGATTTGATGTTTGCACACGTAATGTTGAACAATTTGATTGATTAATCTTTTATGAAGCACTACAATCACGTTCAAATTAAATTTTTCAATTTAACAATAATTTTCTGAAATTTAAAAAATTGCATAGTAGAAAATCCTTGAAACTTTTCTATAACATATTATTAAACATATGATGAAAACAAAAATAACTTATTCATTGATTTTATATAAATACATAAAAATAGTTACAACAGAAAAAAAAATCGATCGCTATTAATGATGCAGAAAAGGTGGCGCATTACAAAATATAGGTGAAACAAGTATAAAAAATACGCAAAATGACATTTCTTGACCAAAATAAATAATCGCTAAATATTTAAGAAATGCTTGAAACGACGAGGGTGGATTAGGGGGTCACCCTCTGATTTTGGAGTAACTCACAATGTTAAACTTCGGCCCCAACTTCGGCTTAATTTTTTTAGTTCAAAACCGCTACCACCAACGCCTCGGAAGAGTTTCTGAATCTACTTCAGCACTTCCGAAGAAAAAATTCAAAATCCCTTTGTTTTCCGAATTATGTCACCATTCAAAACGTCTTTAATCAATTTCTAATTAATGTTCTTAATTCTTCCTAAACAATAGATAAAATTTGAAAAAAAAAATCTCTAATTTTATGAATGGTGTTAGTTTTAAACAACTCGGAAGTACAACTTTAGTTTAATTTCAGAAATTGAGGGAGTGGGAGGAGGAGCACGCAAGTTTTCTCGGAAATACAAAAAATAGTCGCAAAAAATAGAGTTCAAAATAATCATAAACATTGAGCAGAAAAACCCTTTTAAAACTTGCACCCGAGTTTGTTTTGACGTGCAGTGGCGGATTTAAAATGTAGCAAATGTTGCATTTGCGCGAGAAGGCCCCATAACCATAGGGGCACCGTAGGAGTTACAAAAATGCTTTCGATAAATGTTTTACAACTTTTGTGATAGAGAAATACGGCGCCAAAATGTATTTCGACGGGCCCCAAACTTGTAGCTCCGCCGAAGCGATACAGAAAAGACTGCATTACTGTGATTCATATTACAAACATCGAAAAATTAAAAATTACCGTCGGTTCAACGGGAATCGAACAAAATGAAACAAAACCGGTTTCGCCATCTCATATTTGTTTCCATAGTCTCAAATTCTGCAATATATCACCAAATGATCGTCAGTCTGAGACGCTATATTAGTTTTGCATTGAAATAAGTAATTAATAGCCACAAAAAATCAGTTATTAGGCTTTTTAGAACACCCGATCGAAAACAAAAAGGGAAAGTCACAACTGGAACGTGCGCTCTTCAAACAGGCGAAAATTTAGCCTTCTACAGCTTACCATTTTTTAGTTATGACTTATGAGAGATACATACGTACATCCAGCCGCAAGAAACAACGCAATAATTAACGTGTTTGGTATCTGAATGCAGTATTAAAAACTCTCTCTTTCAGGAGTGACTAAAATATAAATCCAGACTGAAATTTAAGTAAACAATTTTGTTTGAAAACAATAACTCCCTTTACTTTGCATTAAAAAGTAAAACGAAGGTCTTTTTTTTTTCAAAAACATCGGCCAATTCCATCGGCTTTTCGATGTTTTTAAGACCGATGGGCCGATGTTTCCTGCAAGTTAGCATCGGCCGCCGATGCCGATGCCGATGGCTAAATTGTTGAACCATCGGCGCCGATGCATCGGCCAGGTCGATGCATCGGTCGAGTCCTACTATCTACTAACAACAAATTTAAGCGAAAAGTTTCACTTCAATTACACCTGCATAATTAAAAAAAAACTCATCCTTGATCACTCCCTTTTAGAGTAAATTTAAATACAATGATTGCTTCGTTTCCCTTGTTTCATATATTTTGCTGTTGAAAAGCAAAGGTGCAAAAGCACAAATGCTCAGTTCAAAAAAACAACTGAGTGTGAAACGGAAACAAATAAAAAATAATGTACCTAACATTTTATATTGGCATAGTTTAAAAAGGAAAGCAGACTGTTATGGAGTAACCCATTTGAAATTCAGTACTGCTTACAAGTTTGTAAAACGGTTCTTTCCCATCATAGGTAGCTTGGCGGCTTCTTTACTTTCTACCTTGGTGAAAATTGAAAAATTGCATTTACATCGTCGCCCTGTTTACACTTCTTTTTTTAATGTTACATTTAACTACACATATTTAACTGATTATTTTATTAGGCTTCCTTTTTCCTGCTAATCTTCGTTGATGTGATATCAGGTATGGTCCATACTTCCATTTGCCCTCAATCTCTCTAACACCATAGGAGGTCACCAGGTCTATTCCATATGTCCTCCAACAACACAACAAAGCACGTCCAAGGCAACACAACGGAGCAGGCGTTCTGCAGTAACCTCACTTTCTACATCATCTGCACTTGGTACATCTCGAGAAAACCTAAATGCCATAGTAGAATCATGGAGACCTAAGGTTACATGACCCCTACCGAAGTAAAGATATCTGGCCTTCACTGTAAAAAAAATCCGTAAAATTTACAGAAAAAAACTGTCAGCCAGGACGCCAGTTTTCTTCCGTTTATTTTACAGAAATCTTCCGTATTTTTATTATTTATTCAAGCTGATTTATTATTTTATGAAGATTAAAAAATGAAACTATACTTTCATAAATCCATTTCAATATTTACTATACTACTACGAAATACGTGCATACAAAGGTAAATTTCCGAATATGCCTCTGTAACAGATGACAAAAAAACATAATAATAAAATATTGATTAGGATGCAATGAAATGGAAGTTGCAAACGATTTAATTCTTACTCGCTTTAAATAAATATAAGATCAAAAACTCGAGCACGAGAACCAAAATCCAAACACGCGGGCGAAATTTCGATGATTCAAAGAAAAACAAAGTATAACCGGTTACAGATTCAAAAAAACAGAGAAATCCTGTATTTTATTACGAACAGTTTTTTTCTGTAAAAAATACGGATAACTTCTTTAAAATGTACAGTTTTTTTTACAGTGTTGCCTGCCACCTCCAAGACCCACAGCACCACCTGGGCAAAACGCGATGTCAAGGGTGGAAAGGCTGTCTTTTAAAGAAGGTGTTAATAAATCCTTTACTTCTAGAGAAAATTTTACGTAATGACTAAGGTTTAGCAGGACATTGTAGCAGGAGTATCCCTTCTCAGCCTGTCCATCAGCAACATCACTAGTTAACATGAAATGGTACCCATTGAAAATGCTAGATAGAAGATTTGGACAACGCCTTTCGATTTTTAAAAACAAATTCCCCTTTAATCTCCAATATTCCTCCAGTTTTCCAGACAATGAAGCACATTACGACTATCCACGAGATTTTAACATGTTAATGGAATATTCAAAACTGATTCGGCAAAATATTTTAATGAAACTTTTCATGTTATTGAAGAGCTTGCTTTCTTATTCGGCAGGTTGTTTAACTTTTTAATAGCTTAATTAAATTACTGAGTTTATTTTCCATTCAAATGGAATGTTTGATCTTGTTTCAAAGCTTGTTTTCGCTGGATTGTTTGTTTTTCTCGTTAAACTAACCAAACAAAGTATGGCATGGCCAAATAAGTAGTTTATATTTAACTTTGAGAAGACATGGCAACCATAAATGAAATTAAAAGTTTTAGTCAAGACTAAAAATGCACTGTGACGTACCTCTGGTTGCCGAATTTCGAACAAGATGATAGCAATCAGTTCCTCAGCAGTCGGTGAAGTAAGTGACGTACCTATCACGGAAAAGCATCGTAAGTATTGTATTAAAATCGTTCGCTTTTTATGTATTTATTTAGAAATGTTAAGTTTAATATTTTATCATTAGACAATTATTGTTGTAATTTAGTTCTATACTTTTTTTTTCGGCGTTTTTAAGTTTACATAAAAAAAATAAGCTTGATTTAAAAAAAATTCATCTTTGATGTCTATTTTGCGAACCCTAATCATCTTTTGGGATAATTTTTTTAAATCTTTAAAAAGTTAGATTTGAAATAAGTTTTGGAACCTATGTCAAACGAGAGAAAAATACGAAATGTCACAAAATTAGTGTAGAATACGGCTTAGAACGAAATTCTTGTTTCACAACAATATTTTGAATTTTTCAGTGAGCATAAACCTTTCTAATCACTTAATCTCCTCGGTTCTTACCTTTGTTAAAGATAAAAGGAACAAAAAAGCGAATCATTTTCCAAAACTGAAAATTACTTTTTCTTCCATTTAAAACCCATTATTGCTGGTCAAACAGTGTAAACATTAACCCCAGTCAACACGTATTCTGAACATAATGAATCGCGTAAAATCAGTAGCTATTTTCTTCTCAAACAGACCGTTTCCGTTTCGCTTTCTTGCTGTTCAACCATAACATTGGAAATCGAGAGAATTACTGCCTCTATGTTCGAAAACACTCACGTTTGTATCTTCGGGCACTACTTAGGGTCGATCAGTACAGTTTCTGTCCAAACAGTGATGTAATGACTGGACTGGATGATTTTGCGGAGATTATCCTCCGATTATAAAATGCTCTGGAATCCTACATCAAACCTCTTCCTATTGTGTGACTCAATTAAAATCAATGAAGCATGTAATTTGTCAATGAATAACTGCTTCCTGAAGCATTAATTTCAAGGTTCTCTTATCAGTTGATCAAATGAGCAAGGAAGTAAAATTGTAACATAAGGCATTTTTACTTTTTTGAAAACGAAAACATTTACCACATTTTGCAGGAGGAGTTTATATTCTGTAACATACAATTGTAACGAATTCTAGAAAAGATTTAACTGTCTTCTTTAAGAGGTTTTTTATTTTTCCTGTATCAAGTACATCCATACACCAAATTAATCATCTGATGTTGTTGTTTTTTCTATCTTCTGCCAGATGGGCTGGTTAAGGTGAGCTGCTCCACTCTTTTTCGACTGTACCGACATTTGATGTGAAGTCCCACTTCCACATAATACGCATGCCATAAGGACCTTTCCCGGTAGGCAACCATTCACAGCATAACAACATATTCACACATACAAAGTTCAAGTACAGAAGAAAGCAAATACATCCATGCCAGAGCCGTTATTTGAAACGAAGGCCTCCCCATCGCAGTCAGACCACTAGACAAGGCAGCCAGCAAGTTATTCATCTCTAGTTTTATAAATTATTTTACTACTTTAATATTAATTTTTTAAAGTAAGTTTTAAATTTTCGCACAATTTTTAAATCTAATAAAATTATTCAATCAAATAATGATTGCACCTAATGATCTGGGGAAGATTATAAAATGCCCTTGTATTAAACACGTCCTCTTCCTATTGTATGACTCAATTGAAATCAATGAAGCATGTAATTTGTCAATGAATAACTTTCCTGAAGCATTACTTTCAAGGCTCTTGTATCAGTTGATCAAGTTAGCTAGGAAGTACAATTACTAGATAAAATGCCTTTTTCTTTTTGGAAACGAAAAATTGTTGGGTGAGTTGGGGAAAAGAAATGTGTAGTAAATGGACACAATTTCAATTACCACTCTTGTGGAGAATTTTGAAGCAAAACTAGCTAGGAAGTACAATTACTGGATAAAGCACTTATACTTTTTGAAAACGAAAACGTTTAGGATGAGTTGGGGTAAAGAAATATGGGTTAGGGTTAGACCGACCAGAGGATGAATTCACCCGTAATGTTTTTCCAACTATGAAATAGGTCCATTACTAAAGTGACAATTTGATGTCCTTCCGTTACCAAAATACTGTATATCAGTTAGTTCACCAAGAAACAATTGGGTATAGAAACTAATTTTTTTTATGCAAGCAGATTTGTGTCCCTTGTCAAGGAGGCATAGCTATAATTTTAATAGATATTTAATTTATATGGTTTTTAATGGTAACGGAAGGGCATTTATCTATAAACCGATACAAGGTAAAATTTTAGAATGCTAGTAGGAAACAAACTATAGTTTAAAGTTAGTAGCCACATTTAAGACATATATAAGTAATATTTGTACAAAAATTTTATGTGTAATTTTATTTAAACACTAAACTTTTATTTAATTTTTTTAAACGCTTCGTGATTTTATTTCTTCTATTGTTTGTCATGAAAATCATGAAAACTACTACACTTAAAAGTTCCTAAGCATGTGAAAATCATTTTGGTATGCCATATTTGTGATATGATAAGCCACTTCAAAAAGAAACATTTGCTTACAAACTTCAAATTTGTATTGAAACACTACAATATTGAAACTGCTTTCAGATTTGTTGCCACACGTCACAGGAAGGGACTGTTGAGAGCTTTGGTTTAACCGTAAAACATACTACGAAAGAATCAATAAATTCGAAGATCAATTTTCAAAAAGGAGCAATATCCATTCTCATTCTGACAACAAAATATGCACTATTTGAACCCTGTAACAAGGTATGTTATTGAATGTAGTAATTACTTCAACAAATCGAAGGAGATCTCTTAAAAGTCAACAGAATGACAATTATAAATAATGTTAAAAATGAAGATACAGCTGAATCAAAAACACCAAATCATAAGAATGTGCCAAAGGATTCATATGTTTGGACAAGCTTTGTAGTTGGATGGAAGGAAAATAAATTAACGAAGAGCAATGTCGGTTCATATAGAAGATGTAGGAATTGAAATATATTGTTTTAGAATGCATAATAATGTGGAAATTAACATTTTGTTTGCTGAGAAAGAAGATTAATGGTCTAAGGAAACTGACAAAATTATTGAGTATTTAAAGAACTCAGAATTGTAACAGATGGCTCAGGCATTAGATATCATTGTTCAGACTGTTGTATTAGCTGAATAAATGTTTGTCAGCTGAAATTTGCCAAGTGTTTTGAACTTCTGGTCCTTCCGTTACTGTCCTTCCGTTAACCTCAACAAATACATAATTTATCTGCTTAAAATAACTGTTTCTTAAAACTAGAGGTGACATTGTAATGATTGAACACTCCCATATGTGCTCTAATTTTTATAGTATTTTCCCGTTTATAGTTTAGCTGAATTTTTGGAGAGAACCATGATAGCGTGAATATCCTGTCCCAAAAATGTCTTTCCGTTACCGTTTTTAAAATTTGATTACAAAAAAAGTTATTCACAAAAAATTGTTGAATTTTTTAGTATCCTGTCCCAAAAATGTCTTTCCGTTACCGTTTTTAAAATTTGATTACAAAAAAAGTTATTCACAAAAACTTGTTGAATTTTTTAGTAACTTCCTATGCATAAAAATCTATGCATTAGTTTTTGAGAAAAATATGTATTTTGATATGCTCACAAACAGAAATGCATCGATTTTTTTTTTTTTGTACAAACTGTCCTTCCTTTACTGCTGGAATTCACCAACTAATAATCAATGTATTTTTCTTTTTTTCCCTTTCTTTTCTTTAAAGTAAAGTTTCTCAGGGACCGACTTGTTCAGATTTATCTGAGCATTTAAAATTGATAAACCAAACAACTGGTAGGTGCTGGGGTCTCTGAGGGTATGAAGTGTTATATGTGTCTTGAAAAGCTGAAAAACTTTTTTAATTATTATTTAAAAACTTTACTTATTTATAATTTAGAAAAAACTAGTAACAAATTTTTCAATTTAAAAAATAGAATTCTGAATTATTGAATTTAACAGTATATAGTAAAAAAATAACACAAAGCTTCAATATTCAGTAAAAATGATAGAGGGGAAAATGCTTTTTGGGAGAGACGCTAAAAGTATTATGTTTGATGTCCAAAAAAAAATTTAAAGTAAATAAAACTCGATAAACTATTTACTGTTTAAACTAGATTATTTTCTCAACTTTGTCAAACGGTTGAGCATGTTTCATTAATAAGTATTTTGGTTAAAAGGTAAATAGAGCTTTATCTCTTATCTTAAAAAGATGGAGGGATAAATCAGAGCTTTTTTGGTAAAAATCTTGAAGTATTATCTTTACTCTTCAAAAATGTTGTTTGAAAAGTTACACAAATAACAGATTTAAATATGCTCGAGTAATCTAATCATTTAAATTGTTTACTGCATATTTACTGTGTGAACGAGATTTTTTTTTTTTTTTCAAATTTTTGTCAAACGGTTGTGCATTTTTCATTATTGAAGATTTTGGGAGAAAGGTAATCTTAAAAGGATGAAGGGATAAATCAGTGTTTTGCGGTTAGAATGTGGTAAAAGCACGATGTTTGATTTTGAAAAAAAAAAACTTTTAAAAGTTATTCATATGACAAATTTATATATTTTCGATTATCTAGTCATTTTAAATGTTTACTACACATTTATTGTGTAAACTAGATTATTTTCTCATTTTTTTAAAACGGTTTTGCATGCTCCATTAATAATTACTTTGGACAAAAGGTAAAGAGAGTTTTATCTCTGAACAAAAATGTTGACACTAATTTCAGGTAATTTTCGAATTTTTGCACTGAAACTCTTGCGAACTGATTTTATCTTTCTCTATATCCAATTTCATCTTCGGGGGATTAGAACTAGTAAAAAAAATATTTTTGGCAACTATACAAGAGAGCATGTTTTATCACTTTTTGCTAGAAGTTTGACCAACAATGCCCTTTAAGTTCCTCATTTTTGATAAAACCGCTTTTTTTATAGGTTTAAAAAAATAATGTATGAGACTTTATCCGTATATATCAATAAATATGTATTTTTCTTAAGTTTATATTTAAGCGCTTTACTTGGGAAATTTGTCGAAATTATCTTATGACAATCATGTACGCTTGAGACAATGTTCCGAATTCTGTCACGTCAACTTTGCACGAAGCACACCCTGTCATAACACGCTGTATAACAATTCCCGACACGTTAAAAATAAATCTGCTTGCATAAATATGGTAATATAGGATAAATCAGTCAGAGAAATTGTGTGCTAATGAAATTCGAGGACACATTAAAAACATTAAGCATTGAAAATAATCTACTTAATAGTCGCAAAGCGTCTGGGCTTTCAATATCAAGAACAGAAAATTTCTCATGGACTAGCTCTAATCTGAGAATTCATCTACTCCCCCCAACTTAGGCTGAGAAACTCGGACTTTTCAAATGAAAGGAACTAGAATTGTTCCGTCACGGTTCGACAAAGGAGCAGTTTAGACCCAAAAAGCTATCAACTGTGGCCGCACGCGCGTGTGTCAATATTTACAATATTCCAGTAATTGATTTTAATCTTCCTCATATAAAAAAGCCGACTGTTTACAAAACTTCGATTCATAAGTCTTGAAGAAATCATTCGCTTGGAGCAGCCTTTTCTTTGGATTACTCACTCGCAAGGCTAAGTGGCAATGCTGGCAAAAGTAATATTTTTCGTTATCAATTTTTTCTGCGTTATGCATACTTCGTTCCATTTGTGGCATTTGGATATATTAAATGCTCTAAAATTCGCATTAGTAAATATTGTGGCAACGAACATTTATGAAAATTCTATGCACTTTAATAAGTAGGTTATAATTTAACGTTCATTTTTATTGTTTTTGATGTGAATGAAATTAGTCATTGTTATAAATTACTTTAAGAATTTATTACAAAAATTTGCCATTTTCATTTTAAAATGCTTTTGATGATTACTAATTAGTTTTTTCAAAATATTTTTTTTTAATATTTTTAATTTTAATTAATTTTTTTATACATATTTTCACATTTCCTGTTATAGGAAGTAACTAAAATGTGTTAATTTCTTACTTATGCATTTTTTAATGATTTAGTACTTGAATAAGCATAGCAGTAACAAGTACTAGAGTTAGGTTGCTTAAATATGGTAAACTTTGTATTACTTTGATTGTAGAGTTCCACAATGTATAAAGGTGTAAACCGTACGAGCATTAAACTCATGAAATTATGTATTTCAAAAATTGTTCGAATTTAAGTGATGAAGCTTAAAAATATTAAACAATAACAGTTTAGTTTAGGAGTTTTCCTTTTTTCTCTCGTCCTCTTGTTGAAGTCTTGAGTAAAATTTATTCATAATTATGTTTAAAAACATAATTCAAGTTCACAATTTAGTCTCTACTTAATACATTTGCATTCTTTTTCCTTTCCGATATTCATGCTAAAATCTTTAACATTATCAGTAGCGTTAACGCTACACGTAATTTTGCTGTAATTTATGAATGCAGTAACGAAAAATAAAATGAATATAAAATTCGGGTAAACGTGAAAAAAATAAGATCCGTATTTAATGTGGGCAGCTAAGCTTATTTATTTTGAAAATGTGTCTTGTATATTTCATTGCAGCTCAATTTTTTCCATGGAAAAAATTATTTTTAAGAAATAAATTCTTTAAACTGAAATTGTTTTCATATTTTAAGAAAGTGAATATATTCATGATATTTCATCCATACTTAAATATTGTACGAACAGAACTTTTCAAAATTGAACCTTCTGTTATGACTTCATTCAACTGCTTCAAATAGAAAATTTCTTTTTTTTCCTTAAATATAAATAATTTTATTTCGTAGATAAACTGAGTAACTATTAACAGATTTCTTATTTATAATGATAAGCTCCCTCGAAAACATCACTTTTCAATTCAATACGTAGGAAATTAAATTTAGTATAAATGAAATTCTTCATTAATGATAAATAAAATTAATGATACATAATACTGACGAATGAAATTTATTAATTCCATAAATAAAATAATTCCTTACGCATTATTATTATTTTTTTTAATCAAATTATTTTTTTCGTCTTAAAGTTTTAAGATGGTAAAAGATTTCGAATTTAAAATTAATTACAAACTCAAAAAGTAAAAGTGAAATACTTTTAAATTATTTTCATGCATCAAATTTTGCAACTTATTAAGCTTATCAAAATGAAAATTCATTAAAATAATGGTGTTGTTTTTTAAATGGAAAAATATATGCCTTGACATTGAACAAGTGCATGATTAAATTTCGGCTAATTTTTGCCTGTTTTATAACCATAAGTCTCTAGAAATAAAATTGTCCTTGAAATCACATCCTACTTATTAAGTCTTAAACATAGAGCACTAATAAAAAAAATAATGTGAGAAATCAGTTACTTATATCTTATTCTTTAGCGTAAAACATTCAACCTTAACTAAATATATTTAGTTTTCGGTTCTTTCAAATATTTGTTTCAATCTCACTCATAAACTTACACTTCTTGTTTAGGAATAAACTAGATCGATCAGCTTAATTGCTTCTGCGTAAAGATTGAAGTATATTTTCAAGAAACTAAATGCTTGATAACTAATAGTTCAGTATATGTATTAGCAATCGATGAATATCAAATCAGTGTAGTAATTTTTTTAACTGAAGATGTCACCCTGGGTAACTTTTAGCTGCATGTTTTCTATTTCAAACTGTCCCACTCATATTTTAATAGTCTTACTACATTTGAGGCAGTGAGAAGCAAAAAGACGTAAGTGGACATTTTCAAGTTTTGAGTAGCATGCATTTAAAGATAACTTCCTAGGTAGGCTTTCATTGATTTTTTCCTCCAAATCATGCACAAGAGCAGCACCTGCCACGGCTACTAGTACTATGTCTTCCCCAAAGGCAGAGGAAAGGTTCACCTACCATTTGTTCTGGTTATCTCCTAATTTTTAATTTTTCCACTTGCACCCCTTTGCTTCTCAGTGCATCATTTGTTGGCATAAAACTTAAGAAACACTCTTGAACTATTGCATAGTCATTCAGAATTAGGAAATCATGCGTAGTCAATTCATTTAAAAGGAATTATTAGCCTTATTTAAAGCCCCGTCAAAAATAAGCCGCAAAATAGATAGTTACAAGGAATTGATAGTTCAGCTACAAAAGCTAGTGACTATGTATTTCTAAGCATCAAATAAAACCATGAAGTATAATGCAGCTATAAGTTTGGAAGTTGATGATGAAAATAAAAAAAAAACTTTAAAATTTGCAAGAAAGAATAGAAAGAACGACACTTTTTATTGGCCTGAGGCAGATGATGTTGGAATTATTACTGGAAGTGATAATAATTCTCCTTTAACGAACTTTAAATAGACGCTGCCACTTAGAGCATCCAATTTCTATTTCAACTCATAACGTATGCTAGTTTACCAAGATTAATCTTAATCAACTGTATTACGCTTATTCAACAATGCTTTATATGTAAAAGTTACATATATATTTTAGGCTTTCGGTAATTTCACAGATGTAATGGTTTTGTTTTTTATTTTATAATTTCCCATCATACGGATTTAAATCTCAGTAGATATCTCATAAATGGATACATTTACAAAAAAAAATATTGCATGTTAAAAATTTACATACTTTATCAAGTAAAACCAACACCCCCCCCCCTTTTAGATATGTTTGTTTTAAAGAAAAGAAAGGTGTTCCACTTACCCTCTTATAAGGTAATAGGAACACCCATCTGATTTTGTAAGAAATATATTCGTTTACAATGTTTAAAGCATTTTTTTTTAAATAATGATACTTTTTTATGAATAAAATCCAAGATAAAATAAGTCAATAAGTTTTTTTATTTCAAGACTTGTGTACAAGATTTCAAAAACGAGTCCACCCAACCATATACTTAAATTTTTTATAAACATTATTAGTGTAATAATAAAATACTATCGCTCAAGAGTTAAACAATGCACTAGTTTAGTCCAATTTAAGTAAGGCGTAACTTCGTACATGAAAGCTTTTCAATTTTTCTAAAACTGCTTCTATTTCTTTAGTTCATGAAGCTAAGTTTTATAACAGATATCTTTTTGCAATTTTATAGCTACAGTTCGAACTAAAGTGAAAAATTGTTATTTTTAAAATATAGTTATTACTCAGGAAATAAAGTTAAGATGTACTGGGTTTCATTTAACTCAATTTAAACAACTGTTTCAGAAGGTTCGTTTGGGTTCCATTCCGTTACGGGCATTTTATTGCATGTCGTTCAATTATTTTTTTTAAACTAACTAACTTTTGATGTTCTGCAACTACCTTATAGCAAATCGTTACTGTTGCTATCAAAAATAAAATTTCCTAGCTTGTATTACGAGTATTTGTATTTATGAAACGAACTCTTGCGATAAAACTACTCAAAATGTCTCGTTACGTCGCATGGAATGACCCTGAAGAAACTGAAGTTTAAATGCCAAATGTTTTTCGCTCCTCATCATTTTATAGGCAAGAAAAAATTTGATATGCATGGGACTGCAACCTGTTTTATAGAATTTTCCTTTAGAAACATAATTATAGAAATATGTATAAGTTTGAACATAGTTATCTAATGGTAACAGATCACTGCTACAAGATATTGTAATGATACACCAAAAATTGACCAGCGACTCAACAGTCAGCACTAATTTATCTACACTACTTTCAGATGCTTATCCGTTTCAAATCATTTATCATTAACCTCAATAAGCTTCCAATAAAATATTAAAATTATATATTTGTTGTTCGATTAAATTTGATAATTTGTAAAACAATAATTGTAATTTTGAAAATTATAATTTTTTATAATGTAAAAAAAAAATATTAATAATAACATTGAATGAAATTCAAATATGTAGTTCAATGCTGTTAGTGCAAAACAATCGAATATGTAGTAGTTGGTGTTTCTGAAAACTGTAGAAATCATAATATAGTATTTTACTGTAGATTTGCTATTCACTGATGTATTCAATATTCTTTACAGATTTTCTACTACGCATTGCTGTTAGGAATAACAGCGGGCAGTCAGTTTTATAAGGAAGTGGAAGATTATGTACGTATGAAGTATTCCTTTTTGTAACTAATTCACACTAAGACACGAAATGAGAAAAACGTTTTTTTAGTTCTCTCAAAATTGTTTTGGTGTATAAATATTTTTCCATTATAAAAATAAATAACTACTTATGTACATGGAAAGGTCTTTTTTATCCGAATTGTTGCTGAACTGTGATGTTGCAGTATTAGTCATGAGGGAAAAATTTATTCCCACTCTTTAGAGCCTAGAAATTATACTTTTATAGCTGTGGAAATTTCATTGCTTTTCAAATAATATTTATGCTGATCAAATGCTTCTCTAATTTTCCTAAACTCATTATTGACTAAAAAGATTATAAACGTTACAATACAGATACTACTCAAAATTAGCTACATAGTTGAAACGCTTAAAATATGCATATCAAAGGTAAAATTAGATCTAACCACCATACAATATTATTCATGTAAGTGTGGGTTCATCATTTATTTGACTAGCACTAATATTTTACGAATTTTAAACACATTTTGAGCATTGCAAGAAACACTCTTATCATGGTATGAAACTGAGAGATTCAGCATCTGAAGTAGTCCAAGTGAAGTCAACACTTCATTTACTTCACTCAGATTATGTTCATTCCGAATCTCATAACTTTATACAAAAAGAGGCGCATCCTGTAACCCCAAATGAGGTATTTGCTAAGTTTTTGCAATTTGCGCAGTAGTAATGCTGATATTTCTCATGTATGGCTTCCAGATACAAGATAAAAAATTCTTAATCCATTTTTGCAGATTTTATTCATTTTTGATATTTTAGCAAATTATGATTTTTTTTAATTTCAGAAAAGTCAACCACAACCGTATAAATTTGGTTATGAAGTGAAGGATAAAGAAAGTGCCCAGTATCGTCATGAAGAAAGTGATGGCAGTGGTAATGTAAAAGGCAGTTACGGTTACACTGACGACAATGGCATTTACCGAGAAGTTCATTATATAGCAGATAAGAACGGATTCCGTGCCGACGTGAAAACAAACGAACCTGGAACAGCCAATCAAAACCCTGCTCATGTCCAGATCAAAGCAGATCCTAAGTACGTAGAAGTTGTCCCTCAGAAGAAAATTCCGAACCTGTTTGTCCCCAATATTTTAGTTCCAACAAAAGTTCAAGTTGTTCCTGAACAAAAATTTATCGTCAAAAATTACGAAGATCTTTCCATTCCAAAATACAAAAAATATCAACTTTTGAAAAATTTCGATCTTAGTTCTCAACCTGAAGAAAGTTTCTTCAAATTTGATCAACCTCTTGAGGGATTTACCAACATAAACCAACCTCTTGAAGCATTCAGCAGCATCAACAAACCTTTTGATGGATTCATCAAGATCGACCGACCTCTTGATGGATTCAGCTACAATACAGAAAATATGAAAAGCTTTAACTATATGGGCAATAAATTGAATGGTGCCAACTTCGGTAAGAAACCAGCTTACAACTTTAACGTCTCACCGCTTAGTGGGTTCAACTACCAACCGTTATCCAAATATGAAAACTACCAAAGCTACAAGCCTTTGAATCAGCAAAAGAAATATAAATTCCGGGTTCCCCTTTACAGAAATCGTTATGGACTAGAAGGACAACAACCAGGAATGAATGTTCTGGAAAATGGTAGGAGGAATGACTACGAAAAAATAAAGGAGGAAATAAAAAAGATTGTTAACTATGGATTATACAATAACGCTGCTTCCTTTTTGGGAAGTCAGGTTGGTTTAAATCGAGACTTCGCATCTCCCCAAGGAAGTTTTGGTCAGCTCCAATTCAGCGAATTGAGTGGAGGATATCCCGAAAACAGTTTTGATAACATGCCTTTATAAGGAAAGAAACACTTAATCGAACTGTTGCTCAAAAGGTTGTGAAATATTCAAAGTGTAAACAAAAAAGACTGAAATTTTGCTTAGCGTTTACATGTATATTTGTCTCAATGTGTGTATGTTACTAGTAATGTGCAATCTTTATGCCAAATAAAAAATTTATCTCTTGTTTTTAGAGCATTTGCAATCCCTTTTCTGATTAACTGCAGATGTACAAGGTACGCGGCATAGCGACGTCCCGTATTTGGAGAGGGCACTGTGTCAGTTATGGTGGAGTTACGGTGGTAGAATTGGTTTCGATAGATAGCAATAAGTGCCATTTACACGTAAATTCCAAATGTAGCAATAGCATGGTGCGGTGTACATCGTCGTGTGTTGTGGAGGAGCATATTCCAAATGGTAGTTTTTTGACTCCTACTCAGCAATGGTTTCGCATTCGGTTCTAACTTGGTCGACATGATCCTGTTCAGTTAGAGAAGCAATTCACGTTGTGGAGATCACTGTCCAGAGCTTTTCTTACATTCCCATCAGAAATTCGCGGGCCAGCTGCACGTTTAAGTGCTAAAAACTTTGGAACAGGGGAGGCCAAACTTAAATTTTTGGGAGGGCGGAAATTCTCAGTTTTCGAATGGAAAGCCAATTTTGCTGAATGATGATAATTTTTCAGAATAGAACTCCTAATTTCGTCAAATGATGATAATTTTACCACAAGGAACTCCAAATTTTGCCAAGTGGAACTCCAAATTTTGCCAAGTGGAACTCCAAATTTTGCCAAGCGGAACTCCAAATTTTGCCAAGTGGAACTCCAAATTTTGCCAAGTGGAACTCCAAATTTTGCCAAGTTTAACTCCAAATTTTGCCAAATGGAACTCCAAATTTTGCAGAATAGAACTTCAAATTTCACCAAACGATTATAATTTTTCCGAATAGAACTCCAAGTTCTGCCGAAAGATGGTAATTTTACCGAATCGTCAGACACAATTTGCCGAAACGGGAAATTTTTGGAAGGTCACAGTGACCTTCCGTGACTTCCAATTGGGGCGCCCCTGCTTTGGAGATTTCTGGATGCACTCTCACGAGTGGCCCATTTTGACGTGATGTAACGGTCTGAAGGTCGGTAAAGTGAGATTCCAGTGAAGTACATGCGACTCTAAAGTTTAATATCCAAGCATTTTTTTTTTTCTATCTGGAACAGCATCATGTTGGCTAAAAATGGAACCGAAAGGAAAAATCTTGCTATGTTAGCAGTCAAAAAATCACCGTTACGAATACGCTCCAACACGACGCAAGACGATGCTAATCGTGCCATACCCTCTCTATTACTGCGAACGACACATATGAGACAGTGAAAACAAAGGGATGTAAATGGACAATTTTCAACTTTCGAGTAAAACGCGTGAAGATTACGTCCTAGGTAGGCTTTCATTGATTTTTTTCTAAATCATGCTGTACAGCGGCACCTGCCAGGGCTACTAGTACTATATCTTGCCCCAAGACAGAGGAGGGGTTCACCTACCATTTGTACTGGTTATCTCTAAATTTTTAATTTTGCCACTTGCATCCCTTTCCTTCTCACTACCCAATAAATCTTTTGAAACCCCTTTCCACTGACATGTCCCTTCCGCAACTCACACACCGCCCTCTCCAAATACGGGAAATTCATATGCCGGACCCTATACAAACAAATACTCTGATAAATGATTTCTGAAAATGCGGGTTAAATTGTTAAAGTCAAAAATTATTACTTATACTATATTCTTCTAGTGTCATATTATAAATGTTTACTTTTCGAATGCTTCATTCAATTTTGTTTAAAAAAAAAGTTTGACTTGGTGTGGAAGTATTTTTTATTTCTTTCTGCAGAATTGATAAATCTAAACACGGTGTCGTTTTGCCATCATTCATGGTCGCTTACACGGAGTATTTGAACATCAATGCGTTAAATGAAAGTTCGTGGAAGAAAAATTCACCTTTTAAATTAGCTTAAAATGCATGGCCAATTTTCCTGAAAACTACATGCATTTTTATTTTGAAATGCCACTAATAATGTTCTTAATTTTAGAAACGAGACATTACCATAGATTTTATATAATGTCATGTTTTTATTATTATAAATTCACATCGGTTTAGCAACAATGCTAGTTCTACTATTTTTCAGTACCTTGATTTCCCGCAGCAGCATGGGGTCTTATAGTCAACCTTGGTTTACTGATTAAAGCACTGATGATCCGGAAACAATCCCCCGTCATGGAAAATATTTATCATTTTTCCCTTGCTATAACTTTACTAATAATAAGGCTGAAAGTCTGTCTGAATATCTGTGACGCGCATAGCGCCTAGACCGTTCGGCCGATTTTCATTTTAGCACAAAAGTAGTTTGTAGCATGAGGGTGTGCACCTCGAAGCGATTTTTTCAAAACTCGATTTTGTTCTTTTTCTATTCCAATTTTAAGAAATTTTACCGAGCAAGTTATCACAACGTGGAAGAGTAAATTACGAAATTATCATAACGTGGAACCGTAACATTGGCAAGCAAATGAACATAGCAAATCGGCGAGAAATTCGTCATCCATTATTTGTAAATATACAAGCGAACCAAATGACCTTTTAATTTTCAACTACGGGCAAAACCGTGCGGGTACCACTAGTAATTTAATAAAACTTCGTGCTAAATGAATGTAGGGAGTCATTCTAAAACAAGTGGAGAAATAGTGCAGAAAGTAGAAGGAGCAAATGAACCACTCAATCGTAATGACTTGTGACCAAAACTTGTGATGTTAAAATACATAAATGTGATGACAAATGATGTAAACACATTTTCTAAAAATAATTCTTCAAAATGAAGTAGTTTATATAACTTAGCATACGTAAATAATGATTTTTAAATTACAATATTTATTACATTATTTATTTATTTTAATAGATAAATTGAATATAAACAACATCCCATTAAAAGATTTTATACATATAACTTTCTGGTTGATATTGCATATTATTTTACGATATCTTTAATTTCATTAATACCACCAGTTTTCTTAATTTATACATATGTTGATAGTCTTAAAAAATTCCATGAATTAATCAAATGAGAAAAAAGAATCAATTTTGTAAAATCCCTACTTCAAAAAAATTTTCCACTCAAAATTTTTTAAAAGCAAATCCACCACTTAAATCAAGACATATAACAAAGGTGCATATTCCCTTAGGAGCAAGGATTTCCCCCAAATACCATGACCAAAATCGACAGGCCCCCAGACGAGAAAATAATCCTTAAAACAACCTTCTAAAAATTTCGATGGTGCGGTCTCCGCCATGATCTCCACCCCCAGCGGGGGCACAAATGCATGTAATAAATTAAAAAGTGTCATAATATGTATTCAAATTTATATTTTTTGTAGTGTTCAAAAAAATACATTTTAAATTCAAGCGTTGGAATTAGGTGCCCTTATCGCCACCACCTCCCTACTTTTCAGCAAAAAGCCTTAGAATCCTAAGGCTTCGTGCTGTAAGGTAGGGAGGTGGTGGAGATAAGCACATCTGATTCCAATGCCTGATTTTAAAATTTCCTTATTTTTTATTTTGGTTTTGAAAACACTGCAAAAAATATTAATTTGAATACTTATTATGACACTTGAATTCAGTACATCATACATTTGTGCCGTATAGCACGAGAGAGGTTGTGGGAACATTCGAATGACCCATGCCGGAGATAGAGCCAGATCTTGTTAGCTTTTTAATGTTATTTAAACAATTTTGTGTAATTTTGCTTCACAATAGTGTGAATTCAATACATCATACATTTGTGCTGTATAGCACGACAAAGGTTGTGGGAACATTCGAATAACCCATGCCGGAGATAGAGCCAGAATCGTTGTGGTGAAAGACAGCAACTCGCCAGGATCTTTTAAACAAAATTTCGTTGCACTCGGTCGGTTCCTTTAAAAGTTATTGGAAGTACGAAGGAGGCAACTTGCACGCATGACTCCTTATTTCATAACATTGACTTAAAAACTTTTTTTTTTTGAGTGTTAATTAAATTGATTTATTTTGGATTTTGACCTTTTTTTACTGTATTGTATTCGCAAAAAAATTTTCACTCAAAAATCGACCTTAATTTCCATTTTACTCACATCCGAATAAACGATGAGTTTTTTTTTTTTTTTTTCGACTCGACCGCACGTGGATAAGGGCCTAAAGACGTATAAACACGCGAAATATCCATTTTGACGATACCTGAGTTAATTACAACGAGTTTTCTCGTGACCTTTGTATGTGCGTATGTGCGTATGTACGTCGCATAACTCAAAAACGGTATGTCCTAGAAAGTTGATATTTGGTACGTAGACTTCCAGTGGGGTCTAGTTGTGCACTTTCTCTTTTGGTTTCATTCGGATGCTACTAAGGGGGTCTTTTGCACCTTTCTGGTGGGAAATCATTGCTAATTTCAATGCTAACTCAAGTGGTGTAATAATTTGTCAAGTACTTGGCGATATATCACCAAGCTTTTGGCCACCAAGTTTTGTTGCCGACTTGGTGAAAAACTTGGCGATTGTTTCTTTTTTTTTTTTTTAATCTGGTTTTAATTCGACCAATGTTGATGATATTTAAAGAGTTAACCACTGAATCACATTAAAATTCCCAATAATTTGGAAATAAATCTGTGTAAAACGTTTTTTTGCTTAGGTTCGCAAGAAACTAGGGGTGAAAATATTTAGTGTTTCCTTGCTTACTCCAAGGCGCAATTATGATTAAATTGGCGTAAAAGAAAGTCATGTGATGCACACACCAGCTTGTTATTTCTAATTGTCTTTAGAAACAAATGGAAAAGTCTAATGTTCTCAAAATATTAGACAAAGAACCGCAAAGTGAGAAAAGCTTGTTATAAGTTATAATATATATCTAAATACACACAAATTTATAACTCACATACAAACAAAAAATTCACTCTTCCAAAATCGATCAGAATTATGACAAAATTACACATTCGCAATTTAGTTCAAACTGCCTGATGGAAATGTAACAATCCATGTGACTCTGTTGCAAAGTAGATTTTGCAAAGTGTACATAACACAAAAAAAAAAAGTTTCATTCAAAAGAAAATCTCTATCTAGCATTTTGTCACTCCCCGTCAAACAAACACCATTGCAGCTTAAATATTGCTTTATTCAAACGAGCACACATGTCTGAACCGGAAGACAATGAACCATTTCTTTGTTAAGAAATTAGGTAAAAAATTGTCTTGTTAGCTTTTAAATGTCTTTTAAACAATTCTGTGCAGTTTTGCTTCAAAATAGTGCTTTTTTTATCGTAATCCCCGCTTATTTAATTGTTTGTTTTGCTTAATATCCATACTACTGGATTATCTGTATTTTCGAACATCCGGATTTCCTCTGGTGTCTTTTTGTCCGGATAAACAAGGTTGTATTGCACCACTGAAATCGGCTGTTGAAAGCCTCAGTTTTTACGTTCATTTCCCTCCAACTTGTTAATTATTATTAATGTGCTGCATCACATCACATTCTGACGAAAGGATTTTGATCAGAAATATATGAAAACTTGCTTTAAAACTTCATATCATTTTGTTAGTATAAATAAAAGCACATAATTTTATTAGATTTATGAAACGTACAACGTAGTACAATTTACTTTTAAAGGGAAAGAAAGAGCATAATCTAAACATTAACCTACAATATTTATACTTATTTAAGGTAGGCGAACACCCTAAATATTTATTCTTCAATATATATTGAAACTTACTAAAACTCTACGCGATTATTAAATATGACATAAATAACCCATTTTGACTACTTATTCGTTGAAAAAAAATTATATACAGTTTATTCAATAAAAATTCATATATTTAGCAAAGAGACTACCATTTCCTTAACACTTTCAGTGTATTCACTTTCATAATTTTTAAAAAATTTTGTGTATTTCTTTGCAAGATACCATAAAGCGATATGACCCTACAATTTGGAAATAATTAACTAAAACCTGGTTTTATGGGTAAATGCTTGAAACATTCCCCCGAAATTTGGTTTGAGAATTTGAGTTTAGTAAATGTCTTCTAGTTTTCTCAATAATTCATCCATTAAAAAAAAAAAAAATGCGGATTCAGAAAGAACACTGGGGCTCTAAATTTCTCAAAATCGATTTATTTTTATTTTTTTCGAAAATTAGGGTGTTCACCTACCTTAAATTACCTTGTGGATTGTGTACTCTACTTACGAATCCCATCTGTTAGTTTTTCTTCCGTATGAATGCGTTGAAACATGAAGTGTTATTTCATAAACATTCATAATACTAATGGCTTGATACATTTACAGTAAATTTACATTTAAAATGGAGATAATGTCCTTCTCTCCCCCCCCCCCCTCCCCGTCCTCCCAAAGAAAGTTATTCTTTTACCGAATCACAGGCAGAAGGCAATTCAATGTTAAAATAAGTGACTTGCCTTCAAGGGGAAATGAACTACACGTGTTAAAATATATGTATTGTATGGCAAGAAAGTTCCAGTGATATATTTCTGCTTTCGAATCAATTTAAGAAAAAAGAATGGTCTTCTTATCACAAAAAAGTACAAATGGTCAAAATTTGATAAATCACTGCTACTAAAGTTTTGAATGAGGCCCTTTTTTGGTCTGGGGGAAACACTATTATTATTACATCACTCATTTCCCACTTTGAAAACTCCTTCACTAAAATCATTTTATCATTTAAAAGAAAATTTGAATTAAAAAGCGAAAGATTAAATAATTCCTCTGACTTGATTCTGTCCGGCTGAGTAATTTTGTTAATTTAGCGTTGATTTTTAAAAATGTATCAAATACTTTAATTTACTTTCAACTCTAAGAAAAGAATCTTTAGTATATGATTCTAAACTTCGACAGGGTTTGAAGTTTCAATCAAAGGAAAACTAGGGATATAGAGCACGTTTTATTTTATTAATAAAGATTAATCATAAAAAACGTAATTACGTGATAAAGAATCAATTTCAATCTATTAGTCCACAAGATAGGCAGACTTGCTGTAAACTCTAGATACTTCAGCTAAACGAAAATTTAAATGTATTTCTAAATTAAAAATTGCCAAGGTTATGCATTAATTTCGTAGTTTAAAATGTTTGTGTTTTTTTTTTTTCTTTTAAATGAAAATAAAGAGTACTCATGAACAACAGTTAATGACACCAAAATCGTACAAACTTTTGGAAAGAAACTTCGAATTCTGCGTCGCCAAATAAAGCGAACTCCATTCAATATGGCGGCCAGAGAGTAAATTCACTTTAGTTTATTTTTTGAACTTAAATAAGGTGAAAGTAGAATGTTTAACCATAATTATAATCTACCGCGGTTACTTACTTTGGTTGAACTTTTTTGGGGGGAAATTTCCACAGGTGAACTTAAACTTTGTTCAAAATAGTACTGTTTTTTTTTTTTTTTTTAATAGTGATAAGCAATTGAAACGTAAAGAAAGTTTACTTTCAAGTTTGTAAAGTTATGTCTTTTGATCTTAAAACGTTGCAAGCATAATGACTGGATGCTGTTTTAAAACTTCAGAAAGCCCTTTTTTCAAAGTGGAAAATGGAGCTACTCAAAAAAGGGAGCACGAACTCCCTTAATATAAGGAATTAAAATTAAGGAATTTAAAGCTTAAAAAATTAAAAATAATGTAGCATTTTATTAGGGAAACTCTTTTTCACCTTGTTTTGATACTATCTCAACGATTAAAAATTAAATGCGAAAGTAAGAAGCAAATCTAAAATGAAACAGACTTGCTGTTTTTACAAGTAAAATAATTGAGAGAGCATTGGTATATCGAGTAAACGTTGAGGTTATATCTAGCCATGACTCCACTTGATTCATATAGGCCCTGACAATCGCGAAAACTCATGCAACAAAGAGGGCGCTACAGGCAATCCCTATTTTCCATTCTTACAATCAAAATGTCCATTAATTACTGGATACACATTAGGGTGGATCGAAAAAAATGAAATTTCGAATCTTAATTTGGAATACCTACCAAAAGCTGTGCATATGTAAGAACAATAAAAATGTAAAACATTATCGGGTTTGAATAACTCCTTGAGGGTCCTACCAAGGCTTGAATTTCTCCAAAAATAGGTAAAAAGGTCAATTTTCCAAAGTTTTTATGAAAACAATAAGGTTAAAATTTTTTGTGCTAATAACATGAAAATGTTTCCTTTTAACACGCTTTTCATGTATCTTCAAAATTATTTACATTTTTTGCAGTATTAGGTTCGCACACAAATTCGTAAAATTTAGAGAAATTTCTAAAAACGGCCTTTTTTAAGCTTTTTTGCACATTGCAATATTTTTTCTTTTAAAGTCCTTTTTTTGCAATGACTGTGCAGAATGCAGTTTTAAATGGAAATAAAATTAAAGTTCTTTACCTTAACAGCCCAGCACCTACGACAAAGAGCGTAATTGCTTCAAACTGGACCAATGGTAAATTGTCGCACCAGTCTAGCAATTTACCTATTGGTCCAGCGAAAATTCACATGGACCAGCAGTTTCACCATCAAGTAATATGAACAGGTGACGCAAAGGCTGCTCGCATGCAGTTCGCAGATTAACCATGGGACAGGATGTCCGATTTTATTATCTATGGCCGCAATTGCACCATTCTTTTTTCAGGTATTCGTGGCCGTGCTATCACAGCCAAAAGATCCTTAAGGCTTAGACAAATTTTCAGCTCAAAAAGCACATTGCTGTCGCGCTATGTTTTCCCGTTCCCGAAGGTGGCGTCACATGTCCCAAATAAAGAAAATTGGATTTTTCAACCATGGATTCGCCGCTTATGGTTCTTCTATGGTATCTGTCTCCAACCATTTCTTTTTTGTCATAGTTTTGTCTTTTCGGCTATCGAAAAATGTACTTTTCAAACTCTTTCACTTCTAGATTGCAGATTTTGAAGAGAAGCACTTATTTCGTCTGTGACACCTGGGACACTTCTGTCGCTGTCTTCGAATTTTATTCCTATCAACGACTTTAGTGTGATAATTATTTGACACAATACCAAAATCCTGTAATGTTTCTGAAGCAATTGCTGCAGCACATCGCACATCTGTCAGAAATACCGTACTGATAGCACATTCTTCATAGCGTTGGCAGAGAAAGCCTCATTTGTTCCACTTTTGAAGTGACATCAACACCAAAAGAAGTTGATGGCTCTGTTGACGGGAGTATAGCCGTTGCAAATTTTTCTTCTTCTGGAATCGAAACAAATCTTTGCTGTTCCTTATCAGATTTGTTACAGCATCTCGTTACGTTAGTAAAATTCTGAAAAAATTATTGATCCTGTCATTCAACGAAATGCCTACTTTTGCCACCCGGAAAAATTATCTTAACAGTGATCACTGATGAACGAAAGTACATCAGAGAACTGGCTTTGCGAAGATTTTGAAGGCCAGACAAGTGGCTTCTGTTCATGAAGAAATAAGAGAATTCTATAATTCAAAGATTAACTTTAATGCATCAAACTACTATGATGTTATCAACCGGCAAGAATGTGCAATAACTGCCACCCCTCTCCTATTTTAGCTGGCATATCTAATTAAAATATTCAACAAGAGATTGAAAAAACGAACGCCGATTTTGCATTTGTTTAGTTCCTCTATCACACGCAGGTGGTGGAACGCTGTGCTAATATGGTGACAGAAGCTTCTTTGTTTGTGATTAGTCAATCGACAAGAGATGGCTTCATATGAGCAAAAATCAAACCTCGAAGTAGTCATCGTTTGAATTAAAAAATGGTTTCAAACAGGTTTCATAAATGGATGTGACGAACTGACTATTTTATGTGGCTTTAACTAATTGATACTTTTCAAGTCCCTCATTTCGTGAAATATTGATGTTCATATGTTAGAGCGACTATGTGTGAGTAAATATACGTTCTTTGTAACCAATGCACTTCTCTCTATGTTTCTTTAGTTAATAAAACTAAATCATCTTGATAGTTTACTTCTAATATAAAATGAATAATACATTTATGCTTAATACATGTGGCTCGGCAGATGGAAAAGGTAGAATGGAACTCGAAATGTAGTCATTTCTTTTTAGTGGATGCTGGGCTGTTAATGTAATAAAATTTAACTTCACTTCCGTTTAAAGCTGCATTATGTACAGTCGTTGTAAAAAAGAAAACTGGACTGTAAAAGAAGAAATATTGCAGTGTGCAAAAAAGCTTTTAAAAATTCAGTTTTTGGTTAATTTCGCGAAATTTAACGGCTTATGTGCGAACTTAATGGTGCAAAGACTGCAAATAATTGGGAAGATACACGAAAAGAGTGTTCAAAGGAAGCATTTTAACTGTATTATAACAAAAATTTAAATACTAGTATTTTCATAAAAAAATTTGAAAATTCATCTTTTTTCCTATTTTTGAGGAAATTCAAGCCTTGGTAGGACCCTCAAAGAGTTATTCAAACTTGATAATATTTTACATGTGTGTTGTACTTACACATGCACAGCTTTTGGCAGGTATTCCAAATTAAGATTCAAAATTTCGTCTTTTTCGATCCACCCTAATACACATACACAGGATTGAGTTCAGCGCCTCTTGCGGTCAAATGGGTGACATATGGAATTTCACATTTTTCGCGAATTTCAAGAGCAGATCATCTTAGCCTACTAGTTGCTTCAGTTTAACACAGAAAAGTAATAAATTGTCAAGGCCCCGTAAGAATCAAGTAGAGCCATGATCTAGCAGAAGCATTAGATTTAAGTAAAGGAGATGAAAATAGGCGACAGAATCATTAAAAATGAGAAAAAGAATTCTTACATGTTTTCAGTCGTAGGGAGTGTTACTGCCGTATGTAGGTAAACGGCAGTATCTGCAGAAATGAGTTTTCGAGATATTTGAATGAATGTGTGGTGGATTGAATACTAACAATTGGAAAATGTTGGAATTAGACTTTTTTTCACTTGAAACCAAATAAGCGAGCTTGTACTATAAAGATAACGTACAATAGATGACAAAAATGCAAAAAAATGACAAACGAAAAATTTGCAGTTACTGTCATTTACCTGCACACGGCAGTGTAGGGGAAAGTATGGCACATGTGAGCAAATCTTTGTCATTTCTTTATTTTTTCAAAAAATATTATTCATTTCTCAGAGCAAAAATGTCCCCATGATTGAATAATCTTTTCTTTGTATCATGGGTTTTTTTAGGTTTTCAGAAAATATTATTTCCTTACTTCATGCTCCCCTGCAGGGGGCATATGTGAACAAGCCTGGGGTACATATAAACAAGGTTAAAAATGCAGGACAAATATCATATTTCGACGAAAAACGTTTAATAGATGACAGAAATTTATGTACCAATTACATTGAAAGGCTTGTAACCTATACTTTTTCAGTTTAAATTGTACAGTAATTGTATCATTTAGAAAATAATGTTTCCAAATATACAACTCTGCTCACTGTCAAATTTAAAAATTTCGTAGCATGTTCTGATCACAGCATAGACAGAAAACATCTTATGGGTCTACATAGTGCAAAGAATATTTTGTTATGTAAAGATTATTCTTATTATATATTACATTAAATCATCATACAGAATATGATAATGCATTTTTAAATGATTTTAAACTTCAGTTTTTGATTAAATTAAAGCATTTTGCATCTTTTTAATTCCTCTAAATATTATATACCACTTAGTTGTTGCTCAAGTAACAAAAAAATAAATAAAGTTTCGATAAAAATAAATATTTACAAATAATAGTAATCAACAATACATTTACAAGCTGATTATAGAAATAATAGTTATAAATATTTATCATTTTTTAACATTTATAATATCACACCTACGTTGATATTACGGAGATGATGCGGGAACATCACGTGCACCCCATCATCTACCTTAGAACTAAGTAATAAAAAATTCCTGATTCAATTTGAAAATTTAAACAGGCCTAAATTAAATGTTCATTTTATGGTTTACAAAAATTTAGTTTGGCTTATTAATTAGTTTAAAATATGTTTTCGCATGAAGAAGACAGTAATAAAATTATATACAACTCCTGCTAAGACAAAGAAGTTGTCACTACAGAAATATAAAACAGTCCGTTGCTTTAAAAGTTTGGCCACGAAGTAGGACTTGTACTGTCATTATCTGAGAATTTTGCTGGAAATTATCTTCACACATGTAACGTGCTCACGTGTATCCTTTCCCCTATGTATTTATAAAATGACTTTTTGAATACATGTAATCCAAAGAGAAAAAATAGGAAACGAAACTACAGAATAATACTGAAAACCTTTCAAACGTATCCTCTCTGGTTAGAACAGGAATAAAGCTTTTCTTTTTCTTTCTCTTCCAAGTTTTAATATCATTCTCCATAACGTGTTTGGAGTTGCATTTCTACAATTGCTTTGAAAATGTACTTCCTGAAGCTGGATTTCTTAAAACGAAACAGGACAGTATAATTAAAGACAATATAAATTTTTAACTATTGCTTTCAAACAATTTTCGTATAAAACTGTATTTATCACGCACGTTGCGAAAACATCAATTTTTAATGATATTTATGTACTATACATTTTTTAAAATTTCCCCAAAAATGATTATTTTAATTTTATTGAGCATTTACAAATTACTTATTATCCTCACTTGACTAAAGTTAATTTTGCTCTGATTTTTCAGATTGCCATGGCGATGGAATTAAGTACAGCTTGTTGCTTTAATATTTATTAAAAGGACAATATTTTCTCAAAAATCAAAACAACAAATCCTTAACAAATCGTTTGAGTTCATTCAAGCTTAACTTAAGCATGAAACTTAACTCTGCGAACTCGACTGTCCGCCGGCCTCCGCGAGCGGACCAATTCTGGGCGGTGGCGTCTATTCCTTACAAACATCCACGCATGCCTGCCTACACACATACACATCTACACACACACACGTCTACACACATACGCACACACACGCCTACATACATACACACACCCATACATACGCACACACACCACTACACACATACGCACACACGCCAACACACATACACACACACACACGCCTACATACACATACGCACACACGCCTACACACACATGCTTGTCTACACACACGCTTACATACACACACGCTTACATACACACACGCTTACATACACACACTTACATACACACACGCCTACACACATACACACGTCTAAACACACATGCTTGTGTACACACACATGCTTGTCTACACATACGTGCTTGTCTATACGCACATGCTTACATGCACGCACATGCTTACATGCACGCACACGCTTACATACACGCACACGCTTGCATACACGCACACGCTTACATACACGCACACACTTACATACACACACACGCTTACATACACACACACGCTTACATACACACATACGCGCTTACATACACACGTCTACACACACAGAGTCACACTCGCGAATTTGAAAAAAAAATTTGAGTTCAACATGTGAAAATTTCAAATTTTCATTTTCTTCTTTTCATCGCGATGTATTCAACTTGCGCATGATTTTGCTTCCTACTTTCACTGAAATAAACAAATCTAACAGTTAACTCATAACGACGGCATCTGTCTTCGAGTACAACATCGGAAGCATAAGCGTGATCTGAATTGATGCAACCAGAGTTATTCCTATTTTCACTTTCATTTAAAGCTCCCGCCAAATTAACTCATTGTTTATCAATCTGACTAGCATTTCCTTTACCTTTCACTTTCGCCATACCTCCCATCCAGAAAATAAACAATTACGTTAAATTGAATCAACACCGTGGTAAGACAGAGAGCAATCAGCTTTTAGCTCCGTTTTCCAAGAAAAGACCGATTCTAATGGCGTTGGCAGCAACGTAATCAGCAGACCGGCATCGGAATGGACGCTCTAAATACCGTTTTATAAACTGGCAGGCGAGGCCCACGGGGTGCTAGTTCACGCATGACTAGTCATCACCGCATTTCTGCAGAGATAATAGCGAAAATGTAATTATACCCAGAAATGAACAAAACGAAAACGAGCAGCGCTATTCCTATTACAGTTAAGTCGGTTAATGCTCAAGTTCCGATCAGTCAAACATGTGTATTTTGAGGGTAAAATGTCGTAAGTCAGTAGAGTAGCACAATTGATTTATGACAATAAATGTAATATTTCAGGGAAGTTTTTAATTTCTCAAACTTTAGGTGTTCAATTAAAAGGTTTAAACATTGAAAAAAAATTTGAATATCAATATTTAATGAAAAAAATAAGTCCTATGACTACAGTTTTTGGCAGCAAAATTTATAAACGAAAACGAGTAGCGCTATTTCTATTATAGTTTAGTCGGTTAATGCACAAGTTCAGATCAGTCAACTATGTTTATTTTAAAGATAAAATGTAGTAAGTCTCCAGAGTAGAAAAAGTGATTTATTGCAATAAATTTGCATCTTTTTCTGTGGTCAAACATTAGTTGTTCAATTAGAAGTTAAAAACGTTGGGGAAACAATTCACCATATAATGTCCAGTGATGAGTATGACTAAATATTTAGGGAATAAAAATTTCATCAAAGTTTAATAAATTGGAGATATATTTATTAATTATGTTCGTTCAAATTTTTAAAAGGCCATATTGTGTATAGGTCATTCTTCAAAACGTGTAACTTTTCTGTCACACGCCTTTTACAGAAAAAACTTAAAGGAACAATTCATTTAACAATGCTTTTTAATTTCATCAAAAATATATCTATTTAAACCTGCCAACAATTTTTTAATAATAATTTTTATTTTAGTATATTTTTGGTTCACAACATGTGAATTCTCACCTCCGTGGCATGTCACACACCTTGTGTGACAGGTTTATGCTGCTTAATAACTTGTTCAATTAAAAGTATATATTTGTTTATATATTATTCATTTCACAAGGGTCTCAAATACTAATTGTTTAAGTACATTTATTTTTTGAGCAATCATGATTGCTTATTGTTCTCACTTGACTGTTTTTGGCGTTCCTTTGATTTTTCCCACCGCCACCCTCCGCACCATCACCCGTCGACGGGCTCCTCACGAAGCTGCACCTATAGCGAAAGCCGTCTCCAGGTTGCATCCATGTCCTACACACACGCGCATCCATACACAACTACACACACACAAACACATTCACACACATACACCTACACACACATACACAAACACATACACACATACAAACACATACACACACGCATACATAGACACCCACACATACACACACAAAAACATACACACACACATACACACAACTACCCACACATTCATGCCTGCACACAGACACAAACACATATGCCTACACACACATACACATACCCCCCCCACACACACATTCATACACACATACACATAACCCGTACACACAAACACACGCGCCTACATACACACACTCGTGATTGCGAAAAACATAATTTGAATTCAAGATGTCAAAATTCAAATTATTTTTTTTTTTAATATTGTGTTTTACCTCGTTTTTTTAAGATAAGTAGTCATATCACACGAAAAACTCTCATCTCCGTTACTAAGCACAAAATGCCATTCCTCATTAACACGTGGCAGTAATGACATCAAATTTTATTTTCCGTGATACAAGGGAGCCCTCTTGTTTATTTTCAGCCATTGTTGAAATTGTGAAATTTTTGTCGTTAGTGCGGTTATTCTGATTTCTCACCTCCGTGAACTTGAACTTCAGGGATGTAAATCAATGTAAAAAAAGAAGTGGAACATGCCTTCATATGCTTAACTTGTGTAGATTGTAAGCAACGAAGAAAAAAAAAGTTTTCAATGAAAACTCTCTATCAGGCCTATATTAAGGGAAAGATCCTCATTTCCGTGAATCTCATCTCCGTGACAGGCCTTATGAATGTCATTATTTCTGAGGTGAAAATAACTGATGTAGGGGAAATGCATCAATAATAGGCATTCTACCAAAATTATAAATTGCCAGTATATCCTCAAATTTACTAAATACTATTTTTTATCATAACTACTAATTAAACCGTACTTTAATTAAGAGGATTTAATATTATATTCCCACTAAGCATTAAAATAACTTATTGTTTGCACAATTGACAAAATTACTACTTTGATATTAAATTGTAGCCTCAATTTGTAAATATTAAAAGTTTCTTCTTTTTTTTTTTCAAGAACAAGGCATTTTTTTTTATTTATAAGTAAAATAATTGGAACTTAGCTGGGCCATTGTTTATGGTTACTTCTAGTAGGTACCACTTTCATGTAAGAATGAAAAAAAAAAGAAAAAAAAAGGTTTCGAAATTGAAAAATATTTGCGTTCATTAGTTACGTTTTCTGGAGAATGACCCATATACGATTGATCTAACTATTCATTTTGAATGGCCAAAATAGTCTATATAAATTTGGATTCACATATTAAAAAGATGACTTATTTTTACAAAAAACTTAAGAAACTGATAATCACAAATATTTATTAACTAGAAAGTCGCCCGTCAAGGTATGACGGGTGAAAATTGCTTCTACATTTGAACGAAGCCATTGCCTGTGTGATGATATTTTGATAGTTGGAATTGTAACCCTAACTCCATTAGATGAACCCTAAACTCCAGTAGATAGTGATCATTGTTGACCATTTTTTCGTTTCTTCATTACCCTGAAATGACACAGTCTTACCAGTAAAACTGCTAAGTTACCGGATCGAGCACAGCCTTGTCAATATAAAGCCTTTCCCTGTATGTTAATCATTACCAAAACATATAATCAAATTATCATGCCGTGGCGTGAGTTTCATTGTTGAAACACGCGGGTTACTCGATCATTGGTTATTATTTATACGAGGATGCATATTTGGATAGGCTAAAAAAAACTTTTTCGATTTTACATAATGAATAGTGAGGAAAAGAAGACAATGGTGGAACACAGTTCATTTAAAAAATTAGAATTTCGTAGGAAAATGTCTTGATTTGCCGCAATTACGTAGGAATTTTTGTCAGATGTTGTTTTTTCCTGCTAATGACAAACATTGAAAAAAAAATCCTATATTTAGTTGAAGGTAGTGCAGAAAAAATGCCATTAGTGGCACTGAATTCCTACTAAAATTTTGAAGTGTGTGTTGAGAAAAAATGCCAAAATTTAATAAAATAATTATTCAGATAATATTTAAAAAATTGTGATTTTTTTCTGTTTTTTTAACGTTTTGGATGCATTTTGTCAACGTGTTGAATTCCTCTTTTACTGAATTTACCTGGAATAATGATTCAGGTTTCAAGTAAAATGTATCTTTATATGTTTGGTGTGTAATAAATTAGCGACATTTTGGTTTTCAATTTTCAAATATGAGATATGTTATTTGATACCGTTATGCAGTTCTCAACTTGTTTTAATACAAAACCAAAAAAAAAAAAAAAAAAACAGAACTAAATTACCCTCACTGATAGTTTATAGATGTTTTTAAAAGCAAACAAAGCCACTATTTCTTAACTAATAGCAAACTGTGACGACGGTATACTCATTAAAACATAAAAAAAAGCACAATGTATTACCGGTCTTAAAAAAATTAAAGAAAAACTCCTACATTTGGTATGCATTTTTAATACAATTTAGCTCCCAATCTTCGAATAAAGTAGATTATGGTTTTTCAAAACGTTCTCTGCAAATCGAGTTATCGTCTCCTTGTGGTTAATCGTAGTATATTTCTCCTAAAAACAGTGTTTTATTGTTATTTGTGAATAGGTAATATTAAAAATATAAAAAAATCGCAAAAAGTGACACCTAAATCAAGTAAAATAAAGCGTAAAACTTTAAAAAGCAATTTCTCATTTTGGACTTAGTTACAGACAGCACTTTTGTTCTCAGTCAGGCAGCTTAGTCCAAAAATATTCGCATCCATACAAAAAAAAATCGTAAATTCTGTACCTCAGAGTCACACTGACGTAAGTCCCAAAATTGCGATTTTCCGTTTATTAGTGCATTGCATGTAGAAGCCTATTCCGCATCGAACCACGTGAATTTACTTCCTTAAAAAACAATCCTTTTCAACTTTCTACTAGGGTTAAAAGAGCGTGCGTCCCATCCTTTGCATGCGCCAGAAAAAAGTTCTTCCTCTCCTGTAAAATTACCGTAATGTGACTTACGTCCTTCTTACTCTGAGGTACAGAATTTTAGGTCAACTGCTTATTTAACTGCTTTCCAAATGGCCTTGACAGTTTTTTCTCCCAATTTCAGCAGTCTCCTGCCGATGAGACCCATGTTATGTACCTAGTAGTCTGTGTCACAGTTTTTTACCAAGAAAACCACGGATTGATTTCCAGAACCATTTGTTTCTCGCACATTATGTGACGTTAGTAAAACTTCATGACAAACGGTAGATACCTAGTTGCCACATCAGAAAGGATAATACGCCATTCCTTGAAAAAATCAACACTTTGTCCCGCAAGTGACGCAGGGGTGTCTACGGGGGGGGGAAGCATGGCGCAAGTTGTGCCATCAAGATTTGGGGGGGGATTTTTTTAATTTTGTTTATTTATTTATTTAAATTTATTTATTGATTTTTTAATTTAAACTATTTATTTTATTTCATTTAAATTCAATATTATTTTATTTTATTTCATTATTTTGTGTATATGTGTGAGTGTTATTGGTGTAGCACAGAACTTTTCTAACAAAATAGTAATAATAATAATTAAAAATAAATCAACAAATTATTAAAAAATATTTTTTTAATGAATAAAATAAAAAAGAGGGCTAAAAATAAAAAATAAAAAAGGGCACAAGGGTTGAGAAAAATGGTGGGGGAGGGTATGAATTTGCGTCATTGAACTTGGGGGTAGGAGGGCACCCCTAACTTGACGGTTCGCATATTTCATTAAAACGTAATAATTTTAAAGGGTAACGACAAAATTCTTTGCTTATGAACTCACACATAATTTTGTGTTTTGTTAAGCAGAAAAAAATTGTTCATTAACATTTTAAAGTATTTTTTTTAAGGAGGTTGTTATGAGTCGTCGCGTGTGGGACAAAATAACCGTTTTCCGTCGAATGTCCTTAATACGGCACCAATAGGGACCGTGCAGAAGTTGATACTGGAACAGAAGAATGACAGGGTGTTGATGTAAAAAAACCAAAATGCTTACATTGTTCATTGTCATTGAAAAATTAATGCTCCTAAGCTATGATATATGTAAAAGCACACTGCAAAAGCTCGTAAAATTTGGAAAAAAAGAAATTACAAACATCCAGCATTAGTGCCTATTATTCATTTGAGTTTGACTTCTTCACTTCAAAGTTGATTTCTTGCAATCACGAATTGCGATAAGACCCTGCTCGTTGGGTTTCTTGTTTCTAAAAATCAAAGAGAAGGGAAATGGAGAAGAATGGTGATGTTGAAAATAGTGAAAATGTGAATAATAGTAGCTCTGAATGACTGTAAATTCGATACGCTGGTAGAAGAAATATTTTAAGAAACAAAAACCAAAATCCAGCAGCCAGCCCCTAGTATTTATTTGAATTTTGACATCTTGAATTCGAATTGTTTTTCGCAATCACAAGATGCGATAGGACCGTATTCCTTGGGTGTCTTGTTTTTAAGAATGGAACGGAAAATTGCACCGCTCATATTGTGACTGGTGATTTTCCAGGATTAGGTAATACGAGGTATATCGAGAAAAAAAAAAAGCTACTGTTATGACATTTTTATTTCTAACCAATCTTAAATGATGGAAATTAGTAATCTAAAAATTTTATATTTAGATGAAGTTTTGCCATTTAAGTTCCCCTATGTAGGTGTTTTCCTTGAAAAACACCAACATAAATCCCTTCAGCGCCTAGGTATTCAAACTACACTTTACATTTTTAACTACAAGAGAACTTCTTGTAAAATTTTAGTCAAGTAAAATTTTAGATTAATAAACAAAATATAACTGTATTTTTGGAGAAATGTGATAGGGGGTTGGTGGTCTAGGTGAAAATCTTTCAGGGCTCGATGCATGAAAAAGTTTCGGAAGCTCTGAAATAGACAGAGAAACCAATGAAACTAAGACTTAAATAGTATTTGACGCACAAAATTTGCAGCTTACTGCGTACAGGTGCTTCGGCATTACAGGGAACCTCTTTTTCAATGCAAAATAGTGAGCTTTTGGATGTAAATACATCTGGTAAAAGCGACGAGAATAACAGCGAACAACAGACAGCTCAAATAGTTAAAAAAGCAAATTAACAAAACAAACAAGACAAGATAGAACTCAGAGCCAAAATTTATTACATGATTCCTCTCGAGAAAAAACTGTTAAGCAAAAATTTCTCCGAAAATCCCACAGTAATAAATTATGCTGACACTAATGAACAAATTAGCAATAAATGTCATGTTAGAAAAAATTTAAACGATTTAATTGTAACATTTAGCTAAAGGTAGAATAAAAAGGGAATATACAGGAAAAAGTTGAAAAATGTTAGAACAACAAAACAGATCTGCAAAATATGTGTAAAATAAAGCAAAAAATGGAAACGGAAAGACAAAAAAATAATTAAGAAATTCAGAACAACAACATCTGTATGATTAAAACCAAAGGAGTTCAAAGTAAGGACGGGAAAATAAATTAATTATAAGAAAGGAAGCCAAACTACAGAGAAATACGGAATGGCTTTAAGATCGTTTACTGGCCAAACGAGATGTGAAAACCCGCTTGTGCTATCAGTCTAGTTAATTATTTTACAAAATTTTTTGGCCCACAATTCGGTAATGTTTGAAAACATTCCCATGTCGATGTCTTTCTCCTTGTTTTTTTCTCTCTCTCTTTCTCTCTTCTATAGCAGATAGCACTGAGGAACAAGCTAACGTAGATTTGTTATTTGTTTTTGACTAACTTTTAGCCAATGAATCCTAAAAAATTATTTAAGTTTTTGTACATCGTGTCAAGTTTTTAACTACATACGGCGCAAAGCATCCACTTAAGAAAATGTAGGACATTTTTTAAAAATGCCGGACCAAGGAAAACATTTTTGACTGAGCAATAATTGCACACATTAAATACGTAGTACAAAAAAAAAATTGTGTTTCTAATGAACAGGGCATTATTTAGCACTAGCTGTCGAGGATGGCTTCGCTTGCGTCGATGTAGTATTTGTCCAGTTTAAGGGTTAACACAGTCAGAGGTTTAATAGTTAAAAAAAAAAGAAAAGTGCACGATACAATTTGGGAAAACGTATGGGAGTAGAAAAGAAGTTTGCAAGGACAATTCAATCACACATTTTCCCTATTTCAAAACCCAACTTTCCAATTCTTCTTTCTTTCTTTCTTTCTTTTTTTTTTTTTTAATTATTTATTTTTGACTTTTTTTCGTTTTTGGCAATTCTTTCAAGATGCATTAAGCTTTCTTCCATGCTGTTTTCTCGTTTCTTTGACTTTCATGGGAAAGTAGATAAAAAAGGCAGTTCTTTGTAGCCCAGAAACACAAGTAGGCTCTGCAAAATTGTTTGACTTAATGACCCCTATTTTGTTTCTTTTACATTTCTGCACAAAGATATTTCTTTATTTCTTATATTACACATATTTAAATTAAACAAAAGTTTTAAAATACAAATGAGTTTAAAAAGTGGATTTACTGATCTGTAAAGGCGATTACTCCCCTTAATATCTAGAGAAAAATTAGTAGAAAAATAAATTAAAGAAAATAAATATCTTAAAGAATTTCCTTTAAACCGCTCTTTTTTGAAATAAATAATTAAAGGTTAAAATTTACTTCAAGAATTTAAAGTAAAAACGACAAATTAAGTAACAAACGTAATGTAACTGAACTAGAGTTTGAAATTTGTATGGACTATGATGACAATGCACAACTTACTCTTTCGAATTAAATTTTTATCCATAAGATATTCGGTGAAAATAATAAATTGAATGCTAAAATATACTACCATTTTTAACAAACTATGCTCATATTCTTTTCTCATTGTGAAATTATAAAGCAATGCCTAAAAACCAGCACAAATCATTTAGATCCTAAAATCTGTGGAAATTTTTATCCATAAGATGCTAATTGATAAGTGAAGAAAATATTGGGATGTACCAATATTAAAAAAAACTGTAATTACAACATTTTTCCAACCTGAATTTAGTAAAATATACTTAAAAACAAGCACAAGTTATAAACGGTGAAGAAGATAATACTTAAGGAAGATTGAATTTATTATTGAATACATGATCATTGTGCTAATTGTCCAAATGTCTGTAATTATAAAACCTCTGTACAAAAAAGATTATCTGACAAATATATGCTTTAAACCACAGAAAACATAAAGTATCAATAGAAAATTCCCAATCTAAAGTTAAAGACCAGTTGTTAAACAGCTCTTAAGTTACGGAAAACAAAAGACCTTAAGCACTTAAGAAGCTTAAGCTGACTTAATTCACTAGTCTGAAAGCTATTGTTTCGCAAGGTGATGCATCCATCAGTGAAAGGAACCGGCAATTGTTTATTGACCCGTGAAGAGCCCAAAATCTTGATTTGCTATCAGTTGGGCGCGCTGAGTACCAATCTCGAGCCTGTCAAAGCTGTACCACTATAAAAGCCACTGGAAGTCGTAACAGCAATCACAATTCATTACCAATCGTTTATCAATCGACTTGAGAGCGAAGCCAAAGGAAAAAAAATGAATTTCCAGGTAAGGCATTCCTAATACGTTTTGCTTTGTTTTAAATTGCAGTTTGTAGTCTTTATAAGCGATTTCAAAATATATTAACAAATTGTAATGCATTACATTTTATAGCTTAGGATTTTTTTCTATTTTCTTTTTTATTGTTAAGTTTAAACTTTTTATAATTTTTAACTTTAATTTTTTTATTTAAAATAATTTTTTTCGATAACAAAATCAAATCGGAAATTTATTTCAACAATAAGTGTGAGTGAAACGCGAATACAATTCTGAAATTTTACGACTTATACAAACCCTTACCAAAGGTTCTTTAAACATTGCCTGAAACTTTTTATCATATCTTAACTTCTAGTATACTAAACAAAGTTATTCCCGATAGGATCTTTGAAGATAAACTGGCACTCTGCTGACAAAGTGAAACTCGTTTTTTTTCTTTCTTTTTCTTTTTTTTAACATTTTATTTAACTGCAACCTTTATTTGATCTCATTTAATTGTAATTTCATTTCATTTTTAAAAATAATTAGTTTACCAATATAATACTTCAAACTTATAATACATTCGACTCAAGTTATAATAACTCCATCTGAGCTTCATATGTTTCGATTGATACATCAAATATACCGAAAATAATGTTCAAATAATTTATCATTTGATTATGGTTTTTAATTAACTCACTAAACTCACAACAGCATTTTTTAATTGAGAATATAAATGTTGAATTTTTATATTATGTTAATAAAAGATAGTAACAAATGATCAAGAATATTCAATAAATCCATTAAATTTATTATAATAATTTCGTCCTCTCTAATTTTGATTAAAAGTGTTTTTTAATGAACTCAATTAACATATAATAGCAAGTTTGTTTATTTTTGCATTACAAAATCAAAACATTTAATTTAAACCAATATAAAATAATAACGAATGATTAATTATTTCATTCATTAAATTCTTTAAATTTAGTAAAATAATTTCTCACTCCCAAATTGTGATTAAAATATTTTTTCAAACAACTAATGAAATAAACACAAAAAATGCATGATTTTTTTTAGCATTGAAAATAAAGATCTTGAATTTAAAGCAGTTTTACAATTTTAATTAATTTATGAATTAGGATGTACATATTTTTTTTTTTAATTTAATGAAAGCAGTTATGTTATGTGAAAAATAGAAATAGTTGTCCGATTGAAATTGGGAAATGAGATATATTTTTTTCCACACGAACTAATAAAATTAATTGAAATTTTAGGAACACCGCACTTCATTTATCTATTTCTCTTTTCTTCTTTTTGTTTTATACGATATTTTTTCTAAGTTTGAAGAACAGATAAGAACAATTTACGTAAGTATTGTAAAAAAATATATGACACATATTTAGGAAATAAAATTCCTTGTCACACAGGTACTGTGTGGTTGAAAAATTTCATTTAATATATAAGGATTATAAGCTTTTTTTTTCTTCTTCTTCTTTTTTTTAATGAGAATTGGATTTTTTTCTTTGGATCAGACAAAGGGAATATTGCGAATGGCGAAAAATTCTTCCTTGTCTGATTCAGACTCGTAATGTGGTTAATTATAACAAGAGCCCTATTTTCACGGTCATTACAACGACTGAGATAAAACACTATTTAAAAAAAACAGAGCTAAACCGATCAGGACCGGATCTGCTTACCCGCAGACCCCGCAGTGCGGGGGGGGGAACTACGTCCTTAAGGGGCCCAATGCCCTAGAAATTGAAAAAAAAAAAAATCTAGCACTGCCAAGCCTTATTAACGTTGCAAATACACACTGCTGTCCTCTAGGGTGAGACCCTACAGATTTTGTTGCAGGGAGGCCCAAAACTTATGGATCCGGGCCTGCAATCGATACTTTCTCAATGATCATTGTAACGTATCGAATCGGCAAAAAATATGGTGGTTAAGGAGAGATTAATTGAAACAGAGCTACCACTGATTCCTATGCAAATCCCATTTTGAGGTTCAATAAAATGCTAGTAAGAACTCCAAAAAGAGGCTTAAAAATTTAAATTTGATTTTTATTTGCTTTTACCGCAAAATTTTTATTGTAAATATCTTTGAGAGTCAGTTTTATCATATAATGTTGCGGTAATCAGTTACCGTATTATTATTTCTCATAACGTACTTAAAAAATTTCGGTTTATGAAAATTATTTTGATTTAAAACTGAAAATATGTACTCCTTAATACAAGCAGACAGTGCAGTGCATGCAAAATATTTAAGTTGAGTTATAAATATTATGCCATCATGGGAAAAATAATAGTATGAGCAATCAAGTACAAATTCCTTAGCCAAACATATCCACCAAAAGCATCATTAAAATACTACATGAGAGCTAATTTAACTAAATTTTTATGTGGTACTGTTAGAATTTCTTTTTGAGAGACTTTCTAATTATGAGTTAAAAACCAACACGAAGACATAATAGTTAATGAATGTACAGAAGGTGGCCAAATTATTATACTCAAACACGCTTTTTCTGTATTTTTATTGTTTTTTATTGTCATTACATAGTTTTCTTATTTGAACACATTTTAAAGTTTATTTAAAATATGAATTAAGCACATTAAACGTAAAATATTTTTGATCGATACTATAAATAGGTTTAAAAATATTTAATATTTAGGAACTAAGCTTGTTGCTGCTATAACGACTTGGATGCGGCGTGGCATGTTTTCAATGCACGATATGGCTTCTTGAGTTACCTGACATTATATATAAAATCGTTAATTTTTTCTAAAAAGCACACTCACAAGAAGAAGCTTGTAGCTTGAAATTTTAATGGACACTGACGTCTGTCAAACTTAAACTGTTTAAAAAAAATGTAAAGTGTTGCCAGAATAAACTTTAAACAAACTGTAAATTGTGTTCAAATAATAAAACTATGTATATAAACCAATAAAATACAAAAAGGTTTGAGTATAATAATTTGGCCACCCTCAGTATCATTGTAGAAGTTTTGAGCGCAGGAAAGCTGCGGACCTCAGCAAAGAGGATGCATTCTGTATTTAAACGTCATTAAATAATTAGCTTATATGTCTAGTGATTGTAGTAGTTGACCAAAAATACAATTCCGGTATTTTTTATGTTTTCTTAGCATAACTCCGGGATACCGGTATCAATAACGACTTTGAACATTTTTCAAAAAATTAACAACAACATATTCGTTTTATTGCCAAACAATCCACACCAGAAGGTACAAACTGTAAAATGTCAATAGTTTACTAGGAACAAATATCAAATTAAAGCTATGAAGGAACAAATGTTATTAGCAAGTATTAATAGTGAGAGTAGTATAATAATAACTGATATCACTAAGAGCAGAAAATGAGCGGTAAAAATAAACCCTTAGTTCTTCAAGTTAACAAAGAAATAATTAAGCATTATTATGAAAAAGAGTCAATAGTAGGACTTTAAAACACAAAAAAACTCATTGACGTAAAAATGTGATTCATCACATCATACAGCTAACGATGAAAATACCCAATGCTTTTATTCATTGATCCTTCATTTTTTCGGTTCTTTAAAGCCAAATTTGGGCATTGAAATGCTGATTTCAATACTCTCATTGATAAAGAAAAAAGTAATAAATTAGTTTCGCATTCAAAACAGCAGTGTACATCTAGAGATGTCAAATTCGGAACTCTTTAATTCAAAAATATCAGTACGTTACAAAATACCTGTTTTTTACAAACTTGCAAAAAAATACAAAATACTTTTGCATGTTCCTATTTATGACGTGGAGCTTTCTTGGTCCTATTATCTTTCTCTTTTTTTCGCATAGAATATTTTGGGAATAAAGAATTTAAGGATTACACTAACTTGCCGATTTTATTGGGTTTTTCATGATCCATTATACAATAAAATGTATCATAAATCTGAATGAATTTTCAAAAACTAATTCTTGGGAGATAAAAGGGATATTTCTTAAAAGATAAAAACTATTTCTTGGGAGACATATCTTCTCTAATAATTTTCAAAAACTATTTCTTGCGTATTATTATTTCAAAATATTAATACGCAATCCAATAAAGCGAAATGTAAGACATTTGATTTTTTATACGAAATAAATTATGTTAATACGTCTGACAGTCAGGCCTTCTCTTATCATAAAAATTAAGAATATTTCATTGCAAACTTGATTCTAACTATCATGCTCGTCGTGGTTGGTCGATTCACAGTAGTAAGATAATTATTTGTAACACATTACTAAATTAGTCAAAATTTTGAAGTTATTTTTAACGATTTAGTCAAACTCACCCAATGTTTATTACTCTTTCTCTTGTTCATAAATTGTTAGCATTTATTTTATTTTTTTATATTTTATTAATGAACATATCACAAAATGTTTTAAAAAATACTCGAACGTTACTCCGGTAACTGTACTACAGAGAACGTTTTATCGTGCTTTAAGAGCCAGAGAAACTAAAGTGAATTCAATCACTATGGGAAAAAAATTATATTGATTTCTATGTTTGTATTTCAGATTGTTGCAGTTTTCTGTTTGGTTGCAGTAGCCTGCAGCAGCTACATACCTCATGAGCACCATGAGGTAAGAAATTATCTTTTCTTGTATGCTCACATACACATCTTTCGTTAAAACATTCCTTTTGTTAACCATCAGACGATAATGCGTCATGACATTTACCAAAATCTATAAATTAAAAAAAGGAAATATCAATGTCTTACATTAATTATATGCCTCATTATGAGACCATTAAAATATCTTCTTAGTGTGGCATATAGTAGTTGCAAAACAGGACATGGACAATTAAATGTCGACCTGTTCTAATCCATCGAGGTTTTCAAGGTTCGATGAATTCTTGAAATATACTTTTATTTAGTTTTGTACCAAAAATATTTTAGTGGTTAACCTAACGTTCTTTCTAAAGGTTTGGTTAAAAAATACAAGCCTCAATAAACGGAAATTAAGTAAAATTTTTGTGTTAGCATTTTTTGTTTTATGCGTGTATATCACTAGTGGTTTACACAAAAAATGGTTCATTTCATATTGCTGTTATAAATATTCGTTTTTTTAAACGTAGTACTGACAACTTGTAAAATGATAAGTCAATAAAAACTTTTTATAGCTTACTATTTCAAACTCCTAAATAGAAAATTTATTTGATATCAAAAACATAAAACGGTCATACGTTACTATTTTGCTACTTTAAAGTGCAAAGAAAAGAAAGAACTTGATGTAAGACGGATTATTACAACTTTTAATGTGAGATAAAATTTTAAAACTATACTCTCTTTTTTTTAATAACCACTCGAAAATGCTCTAATGAAGAGTTACTCACAGTTTCAGAGTTTTCACAGTTCATTAAAATCAAAACAGCTCTGTTTAATTTATATAGATTCAATACGTTATATACAATAAAATTGTATTTTCAGCACCATGCCCCTCAACCCTACAAATTCGGATACGAAATCAAGGATCATGAGGGGTCTCAGTTCAGACACGAAGAAGGTGACGGTCACGGAAGTGTAAAGGGCAGTTACGGTTACGTCGACCACAAAGGCATCCACCGTGAAGTTCACTACGTTGCAGATAAAGCTGGATTCAGAGCTCAGGTCAAGACCAACGAGCCAGGAACTGCCAACCAAGACCCTGCTGCAGTCAAAATGCACTCCACAGCCGATCACCAACACCATCACCAGCCACATTACGCCCATCATGGACACCATTTGTAAGAGATTGCATTGTTTGTTAATTATGACGCATGTTTAGGGTTTGAAATGCTGAACAAGTCAAGTCAAAGTTAAGATTTTTTTTTTAATCTTTTCATATTTTTTTAAATCTTTTTTATTTCATTTATTTATTTCTTTAACGGCTTGTTAATTTACGGCTCAGTTCTGGGAAAAAAGAAACAATGCTCTATCATCTTGCACTTTAGATAAACAAATCAATTGTCAATCGATATTGACTAAAGTTCAAAAGTTTTCTTCCAAGTCACTGAGAAAAATTTTGACAAGAGGACACATTCAACTCAAAGTGAATGCTAACTACAAATTTCCGACTAGGATATTGAATTTTTTACAGTGAAAATTAGCTCCGAGTGCTCAAATACCAAATTTGATTGCATTCCGCCCATCGTAACAGAAGGTATTCAAATAAAAAAGAGCATAATTGATTTCAATTTTTCAAGTAGGTTAATGAAAAAATAAAAAATAACCATCAAGGTAGAACAAACCTCAAAGGGGAAGGATATATTTTATTAATGCAAGTTTTAAGACACTCCTTGCGAATGTTCATGTTTTAAAGGATCCTATCGTAGTGTTAAAAATTTAGTTCTAAATTAGTATAGTAGCAAACATTGTAGATATATTTTACTGCAACGCTCTTAACTATTTTTTAAATATTTAATTTTAAAAATTAGATGTAAGAGTTTCACTGAAAAATAATTTACTCTAAAATGATAACTAATCATTTGTGACTAATAAGTCATACTAACTTTGCAGCAAAACACCAAAATTGTTTTATTTTATTCATACAAGTATAATCCAAAATCAGTTCAGTTTTTAATCAGTTCAGTAAATTTGTGTTGTTGTTAAATTATCATGCAAGAGAATTTTTACCCACATCTTAAAATACTTTGAGACTTGAACTTTTCATTCTAAGTATTTTCAAACTCTATCATCGTCATCTTGCGTCCAAAAATATGTGTCAAACAGGGCTAGTCAAATAGGTGGTTATGAATTTATGGCTGCAAATACGTTTTGCTTGTTCTTTTTTTTATTGGTGTTATCTTCGCTTTTTTTTGCACTTATTAAACTCACTTTTACACACAATGTTACAAATAAAGGTATCTCAATTATATTATGTCGGTTCTTTTTCCCATCTAACCAGCGATATGTATTTTAGGAACAATGGAACTGAAAACTAAATGGAACTAAACATTGCTTGTCATACACTGTAAAAACTTTTGTGTAATTTTACTCCATGAAATCGGTAGCAGCCTAGCTGCCGCCACTGCTCTGAAGTAACTTAACTAATTCGCAACGCCAGAGCTCGAACACGCTACCTTGCGGTGATTAACAATACTAAAGAAAAAGGTAAAACATTCCATTCCACGTGTTTACTTTGGGGTAAATTACAGGCTTTAGACAGTTTATGGTGTAATGTAATTTCAGAAGAAAGCTTCCCTCAAACACGATAAAAAATTACTGTCGTTTACTAAGAGTCAAAGCAAGTCATAAGTTACGGCATTTGTTTGTTTTAACTTTTTCATCAGCTATTAGACAGTGGTTTCAGCGCGCCCTATAGTTTATTGGAGTTGCGAATACAGTCGATTCCCGCTACAACGCGATCCGACTTACGCGAAATGGCTATAACGTGAACTTTTCACGAGTAACGAATTTCAGAGCTAACGCGAATTTTTCGCCCACAGCATGAGTTTTTTTAGAAGGAAGTATCAGCGTCGTTATTGGCTACTAAATATTGATTTGTGAATGTTATTACATCCCTTTGAACATCACTGATAGCCAAAGTTCCCACGCCAAACTAGTCTAGTGCATCAAATAACCATAATGGCACCTTAGTGTCACCTTCATCTAAAGTTTGAAAATGTGAAGAAAAAGAAAGTTTCTGATAAAAAAATTTAAAAAGGCTAAGATTCTCGATATGCTTGAACAATTACAAAACGTCGAAGGTAGCGCGACAATAAGTATGAGTGAATCTTCCATATGTACAATTAAAAGTCAAAACAAAAAGATGTCCATAAAAGTTTAGAACTTAGTTTCAATATTAAAGCTTTCAGAGCAGTCTAGCAAAGTAAAAATTATGAAAATGGAAGATACGCGCTCTCTTGCATTGTGGATTAATAAAAAGATCAGGTAGAGGAGATGTAGCCACAAATTGAAATGTTTTAAATAAAAGGTGAAGCGTATTTAAAAATGTATTAGATAAGAATAACGATCTGATCTTGGAGCATAAATCATCACTAGTATCCTCATTTTTTAACTCGTAAATATTGGTACTGTATCTACTGTACAGTACTATTTTGTGCATCATTTTAATTTTACTGTATGCAGTGCGTACCGTGTTGTTTTATTTTATATCTTTTATTTCCAATAGTCATTCATTTTGTGCATCTTAAGTATTTCATGTTGAATAACAGTTTTTATTTTTTAATACAGTAAAAGTTCAGTTCTTTATGGAAGAAACTGTAATGGTTAAGGAATGCTTTAGGGCAGTTTGAGGGGTGTTTATAAGTGTCTAAAAGTATTTGATATGCTTTAAAAAATTTGTATGCATATATTTTTCCACAACGCGAAATTTCAACTTACGCGAGGAGTCTTGGAACGCATTTCTCGCGTAAGTCGGGACTCGACTGTATAACTAGTGGCAAGTTACAGATCCCTAGTGGAAGGTTACACCATGGTACTGTAACTATTGGGTAACGTGTCACTCATTTCTGCGAAAGGTTACACAACAATTTTCTGTATGCTTACAGAGAAAATGCTTGAAAGGTTACACTGTTAAAAATTCAGGAAGATTTTCTGGTAATTGTTACTGTAAACTGGCGGACTTAACGCATCGCTGATTTCTACATTAATTTATACCGGAAAAATAAGCGATCCCAGCGCCAATTGGTTGCTGTGGTCTACCGAGGAAACCGTAAAATTTTACAGTAACATTTGATTTTTACGGTAATAGTTACTGGCAACATGGATGCCAGTAATAATTACCGTAAATTGTACGGAAAATTTTTAACAGTGTACGCTTCCACAAAAAGTAAGCTTCCATCTGACTTTCTTGAACGCTTAATCAAGTTATATCTTATCAATATTATCTTTTTAATGATCAATTATTTATTTACTTTAGTGTACAAACAAGACATTTTTATTGCACTAAATGAAGAAATGACGTGAGTGGTGTCCGAACGCGAATCTCAGATAGGTCGCAGAGCAAGAGCTTTTACCGCTCGGCCACCAAGGACGGGTTTCGTTTCGCTAATACGAGTTTACCTGCTCTGTGCCGATTCTGATTTTCACGCATGCGCTTTAAATTCCACTGAAACCATAGTGCAAAGTTCCTCCAACAATTTGAGTGTTTAAAACAATGATGCTACACACCTCAGAATTCGTGTAACATTACAACCATTAATACTGGTAAACTTAAACATTTTTTTTTACAGTGTATGATTTATCCCAAATATTAATTTGTTGAAATTTAAAAAAGAAGGGTAAGTTTGGGAAAAAGGAAACATGGGGTAAATGGAAACGAACTCTATTATCACTTTCGGAGATATTCGAAACTTAGTTGTGATTGAGTAAACAACATTTCGCAAATTTCCTCACTCGACAAGTTTTGTCTGAAAATTTGACAAAATTAGCACTATTTGGCAAAATTTGGAGTTCCATTTGACAAAATTATATTCATTCGGTGAAATTTGAAGTTCCATACGGCAAAATTATCATCATTCGGAAAAATTTGAAGTTCCATTCGACACAACTATCACCATTCGGCAAAACTTGAAGTTTCATTCGGCAAATTGAAAACTTCCATCCGCTCAAATAGTTAAGTTCTTGGCGCCCGCCCCTGTTTTCAGAATTCAGTGAATTTCATTCGTAAAATGCAATTTTCTACCTATGTAAACCTAATGGAGTAATAAATGGGGTTTTTATTTACCACCAAGTCTTGAAGCAGAAGATGCTGGCATAAAAGGAAACAGGATTTTATTCACTAACAGTTATTAAGTCAAATTCTCATACCCAATTCCTAGATAAGGTAGTTTTATACACACTACACAGTATACAAAATTGGAGGATTCAGCGAATTGCATGCGATCGATCTACGAGTCGCAGATTAAGTATTGCAAGTGCAGTACTCTTCTAAATTGATTGTGAATTGTGCGATTATCTACCTACATTAACCTTAAGGGGTAATAAATGAGGTGTTTCTATTATCCCTCAAGTTTGTAGAGTAAAAAAAAATCCTAGCGGGAAAAGAAACGGGATTCTATTCACAAACAGTAATAAAATTAAATTTTCATAGCCAATTACTTTCAGAGAATGTAGTTTCGGACACAGAGCACAAACCTTTATGCCTCAATTCATCCAAAAAAAAGGAGAAGGATATAAAGTAAAAACATTGAAATTCTGTCTACCTTTACTCCAACTTACCCTATATGACGTACACTTATTTCCAAAAGCGTACTATGATTTATCAGACTGACAAGGCCGACCAACACAGAAACACTATTGGCAAAATTATTTCCTCATTCAAATTTCCATAAACCATGTGGCACGGTATGTCCAGTCCGAACACGTTTCTCAAATTGGGGATTACATTATAGAATTTTATGAAGGCGTGAAAATCTTCTAAGATATTGAAACTTTGTCTTTTTTTAAGCTACTGGAGTTAGAAAAATCGAGCATACATAGAATTTACCACTGTTATTACGCGAATGAAATCGCAAAAAAATATATATATATATAAGCTTGAACACTCCATGTTATGGGAAATATGATCAAGTTTACCAAGTATTTAACCTTATTTACCATATTGGCCTACTTCCCTGTATAGATTTTCTTATTTTCCAACCTTCTAAATTTGTTTCTAAACTGATTCAAACTATAAATCCTTCACATATATTTTGTTAACATGTAAACCTGATTTTGAAAAACAAATCATGTCTCTTTTGTGAGAAAGCGAGATAATTGAAAATCAAAATTCAACTCATTTTCTGAAACTGCTAAGCGGAATATTTCCTTCCAATCAGATGTTAGAGAACCTATTAACACGAATATTTTCAATTCAACATCTTTTTTAAACTATTTAGTATACAAACTCAGCAAAAACAAATTATAGAATGGAATATGAACAAAAATGTCTTCCTATGCAGGGCAAACCGGATCATAGTGAGACTTGGGGGTACAGTGAGACAAAGCTTTTTTTTTTTTAAAAATTTTTAACCCTAGAGAAGTCGCGCTTCGGTCGATTCCCCGCCCGTTGTCAAATATTTCGCTCTATCCCACCACCCCTTATTCCAATCTGTGTAGTTGAAGGTCAGACTATCCACAGCCCACACATTTAGTTCTGAGAATTTTCTTCGGTATTTCAAGGTTGCATAGCTTTTTGAAATGTATGTTGGTCATTTAGACCAAATAGCGCGCCATCCTAGTCAGGTGTCATTTTCTCCCCGGCACTTCCTTTCTTTTCCTGCTTTCGTCTCACGGATCGCTTTGGCGGGGAAAAAACCGAAGCGCGAGCACCTAGCGTAACAAAAGGAAACACGACTTCTCTAGGGTTAATCATGATCGGTAAAAGGTGCTAGGTAGGGAAAAGAGGGGCACATGTGAACAATTTTTTTCAATTTCTTAATTTCTCAAAAAAATATTATGCAATTTTCAGAGCAAATGTGTCATCATAATTGAATAATCTCTTTGTTGTGCCCTGGATTTTTTTCAGATTTAAAAAAATATATATTTCTTTACTTTACGGAACATTTTAAAAATGTATTCAATTGTTCACATGTGCCCCTATAGGAGGCACATGTGAACAAGCCTGGGGCACACATCTCTGTTCCGGCGGAACACTGATGCAACTGCAAAAAGTAATTTTACAGGAGAACCAATTATACCTGAAGCAACTCATACAACCACATACAGTGAAACATAGTTGAGTTACTGCCCTGGTGGCCAAAAATTTGAAAACAAATCTGTCGGTATTCTTCCGTATGGGGTGACCACGGTTGGACCCAGTGATGACAATAACTCATTTTCAATTAATTTCGCAGATAAGTCAAAATGTTCCACCAGAACAGCGATATGAACACGATTTAAAAAAGTAGGACAAGCATCATATTTCAACGAAAAACTCTTTAATATAAAACATTATACGTATATTCCAATAACATTGAAGGGTTTGTAACCTATGCCGTGCCAGTTTAAATGGTGCAGTAACTGTCAATAAGAAAATATTTTTTCGAACTGCATAACCCTGCTAACTGGCAAACTTTAAAGTTTCGTAGTATGGTCTAGCTATTGGATTGACAAGAAAACCTTATAAGACTAAACAATGCAAAGAATATTTTATTATGAGAAGTTGATTCTTTTTGTATAGTGAATTTAAGCTTCATACATAATATGTTGATGAATTTTGAAATTATTTTAAACTTCAGATTTTTAGTTAAAGGAGAATATTTTGTCTTTTCTCCTTGTAAATGTTATGTAACACAAAATTATTGACCGAACATTTAGTAACAAAAGAATGCAAAAATTTAAAAATAATAAAATAAATAGTTAATAATAATGTAACGTAATATAATTTATAATAATGTTATACTGTTAATAATAATTAACAATAAATTTACAAAATGATTGCAGCAACGATAACCTGTCTAGAGCAATATTATTTTTTTTGGCCCCAGCAAAATGTCAAGATGAATAATCAAACTGTCTATAACGATAACCTGTCTATTACGATATTTTTTTAGGTCCCAACAGTATCATTTTAGACAGGTTTTACTGTATTTACATTACGGAGAGGATATGGGAACTGTTCACATGTGTCTCTACTACCTACATGTTGTGCTCACAAGTGTCCCGTCATTTACCTTAGAACTAATTTTCAAAAATAAAGAATTCAAAATTTTGATTGAAAAATTTAAACATTGTCATAAATTCACTTGAATGTTCGTATAATGGCTTGCAACATTTAAGTTTAGCTTATTAGTTAGATTAAAATGTGTTTTCACGTGAAGAAGACAGCGATAAAATTACATACAACACCTATGAAAATACCACAGAAACATAAACTGGCTCCTTGCTCTAAAAGTTGACCAAGAAGTAGAACTGCTATAGCCATTACTTGAGAATTTTTCAAGATTTTTTGCTTGACGTTATAATGGTAAAATATACCAGTTAAATGTTTTTTTTTTTTTTTTTGTTTCTTTAGACTACTAAGAAGTTGTATTAAAAAGCCATTTTGATAAGCAAGCATATATTTGTTCCTGAGATCATCGTTCCTTGCAATTGTGTGACCTTTTATAACAGCAAGTTTTTTTTTAATACTTTCTGTCATTATGGTCACATATTTGTGAAGAACAGTTTGCTTGTTAGTAAATAATAGATATAAAATAACAATAATAAATACATGCTACAATATAAAGAAAATGTTGTACGTTATTATGTCATCTACTCATGTTTTAGTTTCTATTCCCGAACTTTCAGTCTACCTGGTGGTGACGGATCTGTTTTGAAAATCACTCATTTTATAATTTGATTCCGTTAATATAATGTTCTTTTGTGTCTAACGCGAAGAACCAAATTTTTTAAAAAAATCATAAAAAATTCGCCTACATAAAATTAAAAATAGCCTCTCACATGCAAAGTTAGAATTGACAGAAATTTTCATTTCAAGATATTTTTGGAAACAGGGTGAAAAAATTGACGAATATAAATGGACGAATTGACATTTTCAATGTCTTCCTGGAACATTGTCTCCATTCTTATATTTAAATAACACATAGTTTAATCAAGCTGAACTTTTTTTTTTTAATTTTAAGCAGTGGCGCAGTCAGAAAAAAATTCTGGTAGGGGTCTTTAAAATCGAAAATTGTTGCTTTCTTTTGCATTCATTAAAATTCAAAAATATTTAATGCATTTAATCGAAGAAGTAGTTTTTCATTCATTACATTGTCTTAAAATAATTAATAACTCGTATTGATATCACTATGACTTTAAAATGAAGAAAGTGGCAACAAACACAAAATATTTATCATTAGTTTTACGTTACAGTAAAATCTGTGAAGTTGACCACCCTTGTAAGTTGACCATCTGTCTAAGTTGACCGCTTTTTTTCAGGCACGGAATTTGCGCTTATCATATAAATCAACCTCTGTGAGTTGACCACCTGTTTAAGTCGACCACTAAAGTAGTGCACCGCGAGTGATCAACTTACACAGGTTTCACTGTAACACTAAAATTAAAGAACATTTCTGTGGGGGTTTTCGTGAGGAAATTTAAAACCTCCTCTTCAAAAGTATCAGTGTCTTTACGAATGTCAAATGCTAGCTAATAATGGCTTCGATCTTTCGATGCGAATTGGGAAGGAGCCTCTTAAAATCCGGTGAGGTAAGCTTCCTTTCACTAGGTTTCCTTAAAAGGTATTTGTACAGTACTGGAAATACTGAGTGATACCCTCCTTGGACACCCTTTTGCTCTTTTTTGTGACCATTTTAGCTATATTACACCCGTAAAGGTGCTCACCATTAAATATTACTTGTATATTTAAGAATTGTAAAGTAATTTGTGTCTGTTTCTTGATCATGAAAAGCAGTAATATATTTTGTTGAAACCTTTCCCGCTTGGAAAAGTTTAAATACTGTTTTTCCCTTGATTTGTGCGAGGGAAATAAATATTTTTCATTTCTGGGAGAGAATTTAACACCAAAACTCTTCACGTGGCTGCGCCACTAATTCAAAAGATAAATTTATAACACAGATACACCAGAAATTTAAGAACAATGTTTGATCAAACGAAACCCTAACGAAATAGTTGGTGCTGCCATCTTATATTGAATTCTAAAACTGAAGTATAACACTGTATACGTTTTATGTTGAAATAAGCGATTCAAAAAATATTTCCTTGATATCGTTTCCAACAGATACACTTATCAAGGCAGTGAGATTTCTTAAAGCTGCAAGATTTTCTCAAACTATTGAAGAAGTCAACCGAACATAAGTTAGTGGCTGTGCCTGGACTACTGATTTTGAAGGCTAAATTTATAACACAGATGAACCACAAACTGAGGGAAAATTTTTGATCAAACGGAATGCTAACGAATTAGATGGTGCTGCCATCTTATATTGAATTCGGAAACTGAGAAGCTTAAGACTATATAAATTTTATATTAAAATAACCCATTCAAAAAATATGTCATTGATATCATTTCAAACAGATACACAACTCTCTTTGGTGTGAATTCTTAAAGTTACAAAATTTTGTCAAACTATTTAAGAAGTCAACTTAACATAAGATAAACTACTATTCAGTGCGTCATTGTCTTGAAACAACAAACGAGCTAATGTGTGTGTGCATCGTCTTTTACGCCAATTTAATGATAATAGCGCCTTGGAGTAAGCCAGGAAATAGTAAATATTTTCACCCCTAGTTTCTTGCAAACCGAAGCAAAAAAAAAAAGCGTTTTACACAGATTTATTTCTCCTTTATTGGCAATTTTAATGTGATTCAGTGGTTAACTCTTTAAATATCACCAACATTGGCCAAATTAAAACCAGATTTTAAAATTAAAATTTAAAAAAATTGCCAAATTTTTTGCCAAGTTGGCGACAAAACTTGGAGAGATATTGCCAACTGTTTGACAATTTATAACACCACTTGTGTTAGCATTGAAATTAACAATGATTTCCCTCAAAAAAGGTGTAAAATACCCCATTAGGAACATCCGAATGCAACCAAAAGGGAAGGTGCACAATTAGACCCCACTAGGAGTCTACGTACCAAATTTTAACTTTCTAGGACATACCGTTTTTGAGTTATGCGAGATACTTACGCACATACACACATACGCACATACATACGTACGTACGGACGTTACGAGAAAACTCAATGTAATTAACTCGGGGATCGTCAAACTGGGTGCTTCGAGTGTCTGTGTGTTCCTAGGCATATATCCACATGTGGTCGGGTCGAAAAAAAAATTTAACATTCATTCGGAGGTGAGCAAAATGGAAATTAAAGATGATTTTTGAGTGAAAATTTTTTCGCGAATACAATACATCCTTTTTTGTAAAAGGAAGTAATAAGATAAGAGCGTGCACCGGTATAGGAAAAGGCGTTGCTATATGACCGGTATTAACAAAACAACTCTGTTTTCCTCACCCCTGTTTTAAGAAATGGATTCGTTCAATCCCTCACAGATAGGTTGCAAACAGCTATTGCAATCTTGCAGCTACTCTAAAATATAATATTCACTTTCAGCGCTAATGAACCAATTGGTGCAAGTAACTCTCAATATGAAAAATGAACACGTGTGGCCAACTTCGAAATGCAGTACTACACTGGTTGGGTAAGCCTACTCATTCATCCATTAAAACCATTCTGTGAAAGCATTAATTTGTAAATCATGCGTTAAAATCATTTAATATAAAGCTATGTGTTCCGGTGACTTCTAAATCAGTGTTTCTTAAATTGTGTTCCGCGAAATCCCAGGATTCCATGGACATCAATCAGAGGTTCCAAGTTCTTTTTTTTAAATCGAAATTAAGAACACACAATTTAAAATTATTCAAAATAATTGATAAAAATAGATCCTGAATGAAGTATTCAACAATCCTCATATAATATCCAATGATCGCGTAACGCTCATGACGTCACCAACAATGAAACTCACGCCACATCACGATAATTTGATAATATTTTTTGGTAATGCAGGGAAAGGCTTCATTGTGACAAGGCTGAACTGGATCCGGTACCTTAACTGTTTTACTGGTAAGACTGTGTCATTTCAGGGGAATGAAGAAACGAAAAAGTGTTCAACAATGAACGCTATCTACTTGAGTTTAGGGTTCATCCCCTGGAGTTAGGGTTAAAATTTCAAGCATCAAAATATCACGAAACAGGCAATTGCTTGGTTCAAATGTAGAAGCAATTTTCACCCGTCATACATTGACGGGCGATTTTCTAGTATTTTAAGAATGAACAGCAGCTGAAACACTAAAACGAATTATGGTACATAAACTCAATAGTTGTCTATGTCTGATCTGCGACCATGTTTGTACAAGAATACGAAATTTTTTATTGAAATGACATTTTATTATTTCTGAAAGATGCGCTACATTTTAATCACAGCAAGTATTATTTGGAAGATTTTTCGTTTTTATTCCAAGTAAGCCATCTTTTGAATGCAGCATTCAAACTACAGTGGCTCCCAAAAGTGTTCGTACACCTACGACTTTCAATAAAATAGGGCCCTATGCATTGGTAAAATTAATATTTCGGAATAGGTTTTTAAGTATAAGATCTATGCTCTATTTCTAACAACACTACGTGAAAATTTAATAACGTATTAAAATTTAATTTTTTAAAAATCAAAAAGTGCCGTAAATTTTAACTCACAAAAATTTTCGTACACTTTAAAAAATGTCTTATTTATTACTGAATTATCTAACTTTTTATTAAGTTATTATTTAGTAGAATATCATTCAACATCATTAACAACATTTGAACTTTGTAAATAGAATTCAATAGTTGTTTTTTTTTTTTCCTTTTTTTGCGCAATTTTTGAGTAAGTTTCCAACCGCACTTCAAGTCTTACTATTTCCAGCTCTCTTTTCGTTTTAAAGCCATATTTTCGTAATCTAGCCTCCAAATATCTCTCATGAAGTGTAAATCTAGCGATTGAAGAGATATTTCTAAGCTTAAGAACAATTTTTGGAGCACCAGACACAAACGTTGAAAGCCGTATGCTTCTTATCGTTACCTTGACAAAAAACAAAGTTGCTTCCGATAACCAAGTTTTGGGCTAACAGTTTAAAATTGTTTTTAAAATATTTAAATAAACAGCGTGATTCATTATTTTATCGAAAAATTCCAAACTACCAAGTCCTGATTTTTATATGCACCCTCAGACAAGAATACCTTCACCGTCCTGATTAACTGATCCAACTTAAGTTCTTAAGATGAAATTCCTCATTTTTTCTTCTATTCACAATTTTACAACAATTTAACCAAAAATGCTGAATTTTTTTTCGTGTGTAATTAAGACGTTATTTCAAAACGTTTTGAGCTTATTTATCATTAATTTTGCGACGAGAACTGTTTTTCGCGCGAACAAGAAAATTTCTGCGGGAGGAAGTCCCATTTAATCCAGCTAATCAGAGAACTTGGAGAACAATTTTAGGTAATTTTTTTTTTTTTTTTAACAATTCGGGTGTATTTTTCATAATTTTTTTAACTGTAAATCCACGATAACGCTTTGTTAACTTTGCCGGTTGACCTTTTCTTATCTTGTTTTCGATCCGATTCTTTTGTTTAAAGCATTTTATCAAGCACTTCATTGTAGAATGGTATAAATTAACTAATTTAGAGACATTTGAAACCAATTTACCGCTACTGTGAGGGGAGGAATCCAATTTCGAATGGTGTTTGTTGTTTTTTACGAATGACAGCAATTTCAAAATAATAAGCAAAATATTGGGGGATAAATAAACAAAAAATTAAAGCCAAATGACTTTACAGTGTCAACACAATGCAAAAATAATAAGAAGAAAAAGACATGTGATTATTTTAATATTTAACGATATGTGATAAATTCATTAAATTAATTTAATGAATTTATACGGAAATATTTCAGTGCACGATGACTTTTGTGGCTATTTTTTCTGTCTCTTCGTTTTTTGACAAATTTCAAAAATAAAATCAGGCAATGTTTTGAAAAAAAATACTGATTTTTATTTAGAATGGCCTAGGAATGATGCGAAAAAAAATTTAGACTTCACATTCGAATTATTATTTTGGTTTTACTACAAAATTTTAAGGTGTACGAACACTTTTGGGAGCCACTGTATACTAATGAAGATGAACCAAGGGCTCCGTAAAAAAGTGGGAAATTAAAAAGGGTTCAATTTATCGAAGAAAATAGGAAACACTGTTCTAGATGATTTCTTAATGCTTTACATTCTTATTAATGATTTTAAATTTTTGTACTGCTTGCTTGTTTTAAGTTTTATAAAAATGTATTAAATGTTTCAAGTTTATATTAAAAGTTTTACGACGGAAAACGCTGGAGTGGGAATAATGTTTGTGCGTATAACAGTTTTTGTCACAAAAAATTAAATTTCCTATAGACAGACAAAATAACTGGTCGACGCAGCGCAGTGGCAGATGGGCAGTTTCGTGATAGCGAAGTTTAAGTAGGATGGGAAGCAGGCTCGTCATTTTGAATTTTTTCAAGAATGGCTCATTGCCAATTTTTTAGGAAAACAACAAAAACTTCCATCCACTTACAAGATTTTTATTTTTTTTTTAACACGGCAGAGAGGGAGGGGGTAATGGACTCCCTGACACACCTACATGATGGATCAGGGGAGGTTGGGGTTTTCAACCGCCTCCCCTTGAATAGTCTCTAAATCTGCCCTGGATTTTTGGCGCAAGAGCCTTATTAGGCTGTAAAGCACCAAACCATTGCTCGAAAGTCTGAAAAAATTTCAGAAAGTACTTTGAAAGTGAGATTTGTCAAGAAGACTTTTTTCAACAATATTTTAGCTACTGATTTTAAACAAACTACACCTATCACATTTAGAGTACACTTTTGGAAATCTGTTTAAGCTCAATTACGACAAAACCTCCTCTGAATCTATTATTGCACATTTTTTAAATACTACGCACTTAGTTTCCATGCGAACTATTTTTTAATGTTTAAAAAGAAAAAAAAATGGGTCAATCTACAACAAGAAGTTCTGTCTAGAACTAGACGAGCCTACTTTCCCGTATACCCATACTACTTTCTAGTACCTGATCAATATTCTCAAAAATAGCTAAAATCGCAATTTTTTTCAAACATATTTTAAAAATACTTTAAGCTGATTTCTAGGAATAAAATATTTTTCACTCATCTAAAAAACTAGATGCCGTAAAAAAAAAATAAAAAAAATAGCAGCACCTTTTAAACAAAGCAGCTAATACAATTTTTCCATTAAAAAAATCTTTAACAGCTTTCAAAACGAAAAAATGATAATTAAAATTAATAAGCTCATTAAAATAAATACATCATATCAAAAAAAAAATCGTTTCTTTTTCCCCTGTTGCCAAAAACAATTTTTAAATGAATTAATGCACTTACCAAAATAAATAAAAACAATAAAATGTCAACTTAAAGAATAAATTTTCATTGCCAAAAAAAAAATCGTCTGCGCATATCTTAATGCATCATAATGTAGAAACATAAATGACTTCGAGTTTATTCGCCGAAAACTGAATACAGTCGAGTCCCGCAACAACGCGATTCAACTTACGCGAAATGGCTACAACGCGATTTTTTCATCCCCAAATATTTTTAGTCACCTAACCCGAATTTCTCGCCCGCAACACGAAAGTTTTCAAAAGGGAATCGCGGAATGAAAGTATCGGCTTTGTTATTGGCTACTAAAAATTTTTTTTCGCCAATGAACCTTCATCCCTTTAGCATCACTGGCAGCTTAAGTTCCCATACCGTACTAGTCTGAACCATAGACTAATAATAAGAGTAGACCGAGCTATGGCAACCCTTTTGCTGCTCATAAACCAAACCATGTGACTGGTGGATATCCTAGCAACAGCGGGCGTTAATCGTAGCAGACGATCAACGCCACCGCGAAATAAAATAAATAGAATTTATGGAACACAGAAGAATGATCTTTTATGGAGTCCGATTTGTAAATTTGTTATTCTAAGTTGTAAATATTTTGTTAATATAGTGAGTTTTTCGTTTAGATAGTATTGTGCATTTTCTTTAGTCAATTTCAATAACTCTCTAAGCAATAAAAGATGCAAGCGACCAAGAAGAATCTGCAAACGGTAAGATTTTTACCTACAGCTTCAATTTAAGATACCGATTAGTACATTTTTGCGTTAACGCAAAACGTTTACGCCATTTCGTTCACGCCAACGCTGACAGCTCGAAATGAAATAAAAGTTACCGAAAACTGATCAAAAACTATTACTAATGTCAAAATAATGCATAACTAAAAGAAAAACAGTTCAATCTCTGCACCTGGAAGTTTTTTTTAATGAAAACACATTGTCTTAAAATACATGTCGAGTGCCAAACTATAGATAATGCTGCCATCTAGCAACCATGCTGCCAAAGTCTTCGCCAAGACCTTCCACTAGTCACCATGATACATCTATGAACCAATTTTCTTCATCAGCAAGAATGAGAAAGCTCGGTCTACTCTTATTATGGGCCGTGGTAGCCTGATCGGTAGGGCATTGGACTCGGGGCCGGAGGGGCTCGGGTTCGATCCCCGCTGGTCGAAGACCCACCGTCGTCATTAAAGGGGACTGGGCGACGTTAAATATGCTCGTGGTCTCAATGTCCTCCAAGTGAAACGATACCTCTGGGGGTGCTAGTACCAGGTAGCTATTAGCTCTTGCACTAGTTCTAAATTCTCATTAACTGTTCGATCCGGTGATGGTGCTGCCATCTATCGGTATATAAAATAATGGAGGCAAGGCACTAGTATGCAGACCTCGACATAAATACAGTTGTAGTCAGTTGTGACTCTTGAATAGAATAGAATACTCTTATTATTAGTCTATGGTCTGAACATAGCTTTGTTTGTGTATACAAACAACTACCCCGCATTTAATCATATTTTTTTAATTCTAAATACGAAATTTGATAAAATATTATGACACTTAAGAGCACTTTTGAATCTAAAGTTCGTGAAGACAGAAAGAAAGAAAAAATTTCTGACAATTATAGAAAAGCTAAAGGTTCTCTCGATATGCTTGAACAACTAAAAAATGCGTCGAAGATTAGCACGGCAATTACGTATATGAATGAATCTTCCATATGTACAATTAAAAGTCAAGAAAAGGAAATCTGTAAAAGTTCGCTGAGTAGTATCTAAGCAGAACGCAAAATTTATGAAAATGGAAGCTGCTCTTGTATTGAGAATAAAATAAATCGGGAAGAGGAGTGTTGTCATATAGATGGAAACGTTATAAAAGAACTAGCGAAGCAACTGTATTTGAAAATATAGTAGAATAACGATTTGATCAAGCAACAAAAATCATCAACATCTTCATTTTTTAAAATTACAAATATTACTACTGGATCTACTGTACATTATTATTATTATAGTACATCATTTTATTATAACCTCATACTGTACGTACAGTCCTGGCTTATTTTATGTCTCTCTTTACCGCTGATCACTGATTTTGTGCATCGTAACAGTATTTTATGTCGATTAAAAGTTTTTTTTGAAATACAAATAAAAATTCAGTTCTTTAGGTAAGAAATGGTAATGTACAATTAAGGATTGGTTTAAAAAGTTTGAGGTGGTGTTAACAAGTGTCTAAAGTAACTAAGTACGTTTATAAAAAAAATTTACACATTCTCTTTTCCACAACGCGAAATTTCGACTTACGCGAGGGTTCTTGGAACGCATCCCTCGCGTAAGTCGGGATTCTCGACTGTACCTAAATAAAAACTTTAGCGTAAAAATAAAAACAAGTCAGATCAACAATAATTATTTCACAGTCAAAACCATAGCTGCGGAGTCGGAGTCAATCTCATTTTGGGGTAAAGGAGTTGGAGTCGAATCTCTAAGAATCGGAGTCAATCATTTGTCCTTCCGTGCATAAATTTTTGCCAAGGCTACGAAGTCAGAGTCGAAGTCGGGGAGTCGGAGTCCGATTAATTATCGGGCACAGGAGTCGGAGTCAAGTGCCCCTAAATTCTCGGAGTCGAAGTCTGGAGTTTGGCGTCAAGAGCTATTTCCAACAAAATTTGAAGTAAATCCGCCTTCAAGTACGGAATCTACATTGACTTTCAGTTTCCCCGTAGGCGCTAATGTTAAGGAATTTGAACTGTTCAAAATTGAGCGGAAAATTGTTCAAATCAAAAAGATATTTTATATACAAGTTTTTCATCAAAAGCTTCTTCCTACAAAGTTTGTTTGAAGCGAATTCGCCTCACAGTTCGGAATTGGTTTGAATTTCCCCGTAGGCGCTAATGTTAAGTTTTTTGAACTGTTCAAAATTGAACAAAAATAGTTCAAATCAAAAAGTTAAATATAGGAATGAGGTGTCCTCGCCGAGATCTTTCGAACAAAAAAAAGTTTGTTCGAATCGGACTATTCATTCAAAAGTTATTAGGGGGGACAGACAGACATTTTTCCCCATCTGAATACCCTACTTTCCAATTTTTAATATTTCAATATTTTTTTAATTATTTTATTTATTTTTGACTTTTTTTTGTTTTTTTTGCGATATTTTTAAGATGCATAAAACCTTTTGTCTTACACGTGCTGACTATATCTTAAAAAAATAAAACAAACAGAACTTTTTGCCTAAGAAATCAGACACACATAATGGGATTTCTTGTGTAAAAAAAAAATGTTTATTACAAGATTTGAATATACATTCATTCTAACAGTCATATGCAGGACAAAATATCTTTTTTTCAATGGAATTAGAAATACCCAATAACCGATTAGTTCGACAATAGTCAAACAATTGTGACCATCCCTTTTGGTCTACTGTATGAAAGATAGTTTCATCAGTATGAATTTTGACACTTCTGATCCAGTGAACAAAGGAGGCATTTATCGGACGAAATGTCAACTTTGATGGGATAAGTAATTGAAACGGCACGACCGAATTAAAAACAAGCCAAATTTGAAAAGAAAGGAAAGAACACAGAACAATGCATTATTTCTAAACGAAAAAAGAGAGATATTGAAACAAATCTCTTTTCCTTCTGTTGTGTTGAGAGGTAAGGCTAAAAAAACTAAATACGATAACGACAAAATAGTTATTGACTAATGATATTGGCACAAAGCAGCGATGTTCCGCACTGTTGCCAACACGTGTTCCGCAATTCGATGGACCACAAATGAAATAATGCGTTCAAATACCAGTTGTGTTTTCAAATTAGTGGGAAAAGCTGTTATCTTTGCCACTTACATTGACGAGATCGGATTTCATTTCTTCACAAGTTGTATTGTTATTTTTTTTTCAACAAATGAGCTCAATTGCTGTTTCTGACTTCGGAATTGGAATTGGCTTGTGTTGTTTTTAATCCTCGTTAAAAGTGTTTAGCGTTTTGAATCTCGAATAAATTTAGAATGAAGTTTCGCAATTTAATGATACAAAATAGTTTGTGTTCATTGTTAATGTGCGGAAGGGTTTTTTGTTTTTCCTAGAGAAATGCAGTGATTTTCAGTGGCGCAGCGAGTGGGGCTTTGGGGGTGAAAACATCCCCCTGAACCATTGGTTTTAACATAAATGCAAAATGTAATACAGTAGTTTATGCACATGAAAGGACAGTTTCGATCAAAAAAAAAACCCTGCAGAAGGCATTTCTGGCTGCGCTAGTGATGATTTTGAATCTATGCATTTGTGTACTTTAAATGTTCTCATATTAAACATTCAGAATTTAGTTAAATATAAACGATTGAAATACAATCATTGTATTTTTTTTAATATTCGCGTGTTAGATATTTACAATTTTGCAGGTACATATGTTTTACATTTGAAAAATTAAAGGAGAAATTCCTCATTGAACAAACTTCTATTTCTTGACCACAGTTTTCCTCCGACGAGTACACTTTCAAAGAAAAGTGTGAAAAAATAATCATCATAATCGACTGGTTAAAAGAAAAGTACTCTATTTTTTAAAAAATTTAGTCCCGTTCAGATTTTTTTTTAATGCTCTAATATAGAATTATCTTCTTTACAAGCGCAACAACTTGTAGAAGGTCTTGGCGGCCTCGACTGCTCGCTTCAACCAGCTCAAACGATACGCAGCAACTCGCTGCCAGTTTTTTAATATTTAAAGTTTTTAAGGCATTTTCATTATCATCCATCCACCTTGTTAGTGGTCCTCTTCTTGTTCGGGATAAAATAGGATTCTTGAATGTGTAAAGCTCAGGTCAGGATATTATCAGGGTTTTTCCAGATGTGGCCGAGCCATCTTAATCTGTTTCTTCGGATGACTTGAGTAACTTGAGGTTCTTCGAAAAGTCTATATTGCCCGAAATTAAATCTGGTTTGCCAGCATCTTTGAACTTTAACAGGCCCAAATATAGTTCTTAGTACTACTTTCCTTTCGAAAATTTCTAGAGGTCGTAGGGTCTCTAAATTCAACGTCCATATTTCGCTGGCATACAGCAGCACAGGCAAAATTAATGTCTTTTTTATCTTAATTTACCGTTGATAAATTTTGACCTAAATTTAGAATTACACACAGTTAAAATTGCGGGTTGCATATGGCAACTTTTAGGGGGAAAAGCGTTGTACCATTGAGATGTATCTTCTTAAGGGTGTCATTTAGCTCCCTATGGCACCCTTAAGGATGCCGTATGGAGCCCTATGGCATCTCGAAGGGTGACATAGGTTGCCATACGGAACCAAATGGCATCCTGGAAGTAGTTCAGTTTCAGTGTGAAAACAGATGGCGCATTTTTGACATAACACTTGAACAAAACAATTTGTACAATCACCGCGCAGGTTCACGATATTTACTCTTCGGTAGCATAGCAGTACAATATAAAACTTTCCAGGGATTTTGAAAAAGTGGAAGTTGCTGTTTATCTGGACACTCTCATGACAACGCAGAAACAATAAGCAACACTCCATTCACATCGGATTTTTTTTTTTTTTTTTTTTGTAGAAAAAAGAGAATTACTGGCTAAAAAACAACACATATCACTTTCTACAAGCTTGTGCAGCGCTGTTAAAATTTTCGAAGCTCTCTTTATAGTTCGACAGCCACTATGTAGCCCAAAAAGGTTTTAAAAATTCTGTGGCCACGCTAGACAAAGTTGGCGCCCTTGACGCTACAGATTTTGATAAATTTTATTTTGAAAAATCCTAAAGTCGCAGTTTCAATTTTTAATTAATTTGTTTTACTTTTGTTTTAACCTGTGCTACTTGGGGTGAGAAGGGCTACTTTAATAGGAGGGATGGGCTACAACAAATTAATGGAAAAATTGTTTTTTTTAAGTCTGAAGCGTTTATTTTCGTCACACAAAATTTAATTGGGAATTATTTATTACGTTTACACGAATTTAAGCTTTTGATGTGAGTAAAAATGAAACGAGGTTTTTAGTTCGTAATGGATTTAAGCATAACACTTAAAACACTATTCACCATGAGTATTTACAGTAACTATTTTTCTTGATATTTAAACTTTGCCCGAAAAATGTGCATGTTATTTACGTTAACTTCTTAAGACAAGCTTCATGGAGCCAACATACTGTATCCAACTTTTGTTTAGCTTCATTGCAATTTTTGTCTTATGTTACACATTAATTTGTGTGCTATTATACACATTCATGAGTTATAAATAATTATAAGAAGAATAGTGGCTTTAAAGATAATTACTATAATAATGATATTATTAATGATAGTTGTAGTAGTATAGTTGTAGAAGTAATAAGAATAATGATAATACTAGCAATGATAATATGTATTACAATCCTTATATATTATTTCTGTAGCCTGTTTTTGGTTTCTACGCCAGATTTTCCTCAATTCTTGATCGATTTCTTTGATTTACGCCTTATTTTAAAGCTTATGGTGCTGGCTACTGACGAAAAATAGACCCACGGTCTAAAAATTGTTTTTGCAGCCGAAAAACCTCTTTTAAAGAACCAGAATGAGGTTTTCGGTTAAACTTATAACTTTAATTTGCGCTATGACCGACAGAGCTGAATAGCTTGATCGGCAGAGCGTTCTCTTCGTAACCAGGAGAATCCGTGTTCGGGCCCACGTCCGGACAATCTGCATCAAAAAATAAAGAGAAATATCGCGCATTATATGAACACTTAATTAAGTGAATAACGACTATGAAGGAATAAAATAAATGAGAAGAAAATGCTCCTTGCTGGTATGAAAACTTGAAGTGACGTTGTGCTAAATTACTTCGGAATTGTACGATTTTTTTTTTCTTTTTAAGCTTTGGCTCTGGTAAGAAAATTAAAGCATAATGTAAGCGAAAATATAAGTAACAGGTTTAAGATTTGAGACTACAATAGAATTGTTTTTTGTTCAGAAAAAAATAATCCTTACATATTATTTCTGTAGTCTGTTTTTGGTTTCTACGCCAGATTTTCCTCAATTCTTGATCGATTTCTTTGATTTACGCCTTATTTTAAAGCTTATGGTGCTGGCTACTGACGAAAAATAGACCCACGGTCTAAAAATTGTTTTTTTAGCCGAAAAACCTGTTTTAAAGAACCAGAACGAGGTTTTCGGTTAAACTTATAACTTTAATTTGCGCTATGACCGACAGAGCGGAATAGCTAGATCGGCAGAGCATTCTCTTCGTAATCAGGAGATTGCGTGTTCGGGCCCACGTCCGGACAATCTGCAACAAAAAATTAGAGAAATATCGCGCATTACATGAACACTTAATTAAGTGAATAACAACTATGAAGGAATAGAATAAGCGAGAAGGAAACGCTCCTTGCTGATATGAAAACTTGAAGTGAATTTGTTCTAAATTACTTCGGAATTGTACGGTTTTTTTTTTCTTTTTAAGCTTTGGCTCTGGTAAGAAAATTAAAGCATAATGTAAGCGAAAATATAAGTAACAGGTTTAAGATTTCAGATTACAATAGAATTGTTTTTTGTTCAGAAAAAATAAATCGTATATTGAAATATATATTCTTCTAATTAGTTTTTGACTCTTTGTACAAATAAAAAAATTACTACCTCAATTTGAAGGGTAAAATATATATATTTTCTTCTTTTTGCAAAAAAACAAATAGCTTATCACATTTTTACTACATTCGAAAAGTTACGCTTAAAAAAGAGCATAGTTCAAATTATTTTGTATTTTAACAGTGCTGTTACATGATGAACACGTGCTGCCATCTAAGTCATAACGGTTCAAGCAGCCTGCGGTAACAAATTGTAAAAATTTTCAAGAATAAAAAAATGTTTCTTCAATATCTTATCTTATATATTATTCCCTTCTCATTTTAAAACTTATCAGGCTGGCAAATGAAGAAAAATAGACTTACGGTCGAAAAATCAAGTTTTCGAAAACGCCCCTTGCTGTTTCAAAACCTTGATGATGCCTGTAGTTCTTATGCAGTTTTTAAAAGCAAAGTTCTAATGCAGTTTTCCAATTTTTACGTTGCTTTTGGCAAAAAAAAAAAAAGTCTGTGTGTGTGCTCATATTTTAATAAAGATTAAAAGCACTGGACTTAGTTGTTCGGTTACATTGATAAGTTTTTTTCGGTATAGCGTTTTCGGCTATAAACTATCTGAACTTCGGGCAAGTTTGGGCTGTCCTAAAGAATATCAAATTTATATTAGTATTACGCATTACATGTACTCATAACATACAAACGTAATAAAATAAATGCAGTGGGAATGCTACTTGGTGTTTCGACTCCTTTATGCAGGCTACAGTTATCATTCGGATAAGTTGACTGTTAATCGAAGAGTGTTCTTCCTTTTTTTTAAAGCTTTGACTACATCCAGACCACTCAGCATAATGTAAGCATAAAAAAGTATTAGATTTACCTAAAGGAAATCCTTTTTGTGCAGAAAAACATTTTCATTGTACGCTGAAATGTAGATGTTTCTAATAGCAGTGTTCGACCTTTTGTGCAAATGAAAAAATACTACGCCAAATTAAAACTACGAGTTTCACTCAGTAAACCTTTAATTTTTTATTCGCGCGAATACGATATAAAGCATTAAAATTATTATCAACTTCATTAGCAAGAAATCATTTTCTACTCCTCTGCTTTCTGCTGAAAAAAAAATACATTTTGTCTACGTTTGAAAAATTACACTTAAAAAACGGACTCAGTTCAACTGGTTTTGGTTTTGAATTTTAAGTGTTTGATTAAAAGAGAAACATCTGCGGGCATTTAAGCCGTAACTGTTAAAGCAACCTTCTATGTGAAATAGTTCAATATTCAAAGATAAAAACACTTATTTTCAATCTAATTTATTACTTCTCTAGAATGTTCGTTTCATTCGCTACGTGAGATCTTCGTCATTCTTTAATCAAATTCCATGCTTTTCGAATAATTTTAAATCGTATCATGCTGGTTAATGACAAAACATAGAAGCATGATCTTATTATTATTATTATTATTGACAAAAGCTATTTTGCTGTTTTTTACTACGCATTCCTTCAATGATTAGCTTTCGAAAAGGAAGGCGCAATTGCTAAGTTTGTTGGGGTGTCGAGCTGTTAATCAGAATGGCGCCAATTCGAATCCGTGCCAATAAATATCTCTTTAATGTTTCTTTTTTTCTCGTCAGATGCTCACATGGGCAGGACTGTATTTGCCACAACCTGTTTTTTCACATGAACAATTATTGCTTTTTCACGAGTCACTACTCAGTCACACTTTTAATGATATTTATGTTTGAATTGAAAATATGTACGACCAAAAGGTGAGCGATGATCAAATTATCACAATGTTGTATTTAACGAGGTTTTGTTACTGATGTCTTTAAATTACATGCCTTCTCTTCTGCGCTTACTTTTTTTCAGGTTCTTCTTCATAATATTCTTCCTTTGAAATTCTTAAAGAGCGAAATACCTTATGTAACGATTCGAAACACAGTGCGGAGTTCCGCACGGGTCGACTAGTAATTACAATAATAGTATCAATAATAAGAAAAATAATGGTAATAGTAATAATAATAATAATAATAATGATGATGGTATTAATCATGATGATCATAATAATAATAATAATTAGAATAATAATAAAAATAATGACAATTTTAATGATAACGATGATATTATTATTATTATTATTAAAATTAATGATAATGATGATGATAATGATGATATTGGTTAACAACAACAATAATAACAATAATAATAATATTAATTAAGGTGAAAATAATAATAATTAAAGTGAAAATAATAATAATTAAAACAATAATAATAATAATAATAATATTATAAATTTATGGTAATAATAATAGTGACAATAGTGATTATTATTATTTTATTATCATTATACATTTATAATAATGATAATAATAATAGTGATTATTCTTACTATTATTATTATTATTATTATTATTAATGCTCGAGCAATCTATTATGCTTTTTGATAAAGAAAATAGGATTTGGCTTAAGGAATAACTGTAACCAAAAATTGATAAAATATACAATAAATACCATGTGGTAGCTGTGTTAAAGGTTGCTCAGGCATAACGAAAAAAAATTTTTGAAGGAATAGTGAGAAAAACATTGACCATTTTAGTGAAACAAGTTACCAAATAGAAAACATAAATCCTATGTTCGTTAGACAGGAACGCATGTATGTTAAGGTTTCCTAGCATCAGGAAATCATCATGTTGGTCGACTATAAAAAATGCAGTTAATTTCCCTATAGTAAAATACAACAAAGTTGTTACAATAATCATTCAACTTAATATTCATGCGTATGTCTCGTCTAATAAGTAAAGCAAAGAGTTAAACTAACAAAAAAGAAAGAGAGAACTTAGGAAAAAACGGCTTGTTACGGAATCAGTCAGTTGGATAAGTGTTTCTTCTCGTTTTGTTTTTTTTTTCTTTTCTTTTTTTTTTAAACTACTACACGTGACACGTGTTGAAAGCAACATAAGGTCATAAAGCTTTTCATTACTCCTGCATCAAACAATGCTTTTCATTGTTAAAGAAATTTCTGACTTCTAAAGGAGTAGGAAGGATATTGAAACGTTTGCTCTCGCGCGATTTCAAGCAACTATTTCGAGATATCTAAAGCATTTCTTTTTTAGTATGGAAAAGCGGGATTTTATAACGAAACTTTCTTTTTTTAATTTTTAATAAAATCTGGATGGTTTGCGCTTTAGTAAAAGTAGTTTTACCCAATCTGAGATGAATCAAAAATAGATATATAAATGAAAAAGGGGAGCAAAAACGTCGGTCGTCTGCAAGAGTAAAACAGAAAAACTGCTGTCATTTCTCTGTAAAAAATTTATTTGGCATAACTTTAATTAAAATTGATATCATATTGGTTTTGTCACAGTCTTTAGTTATACATTTTCCAATTCAACTTATATCAATCTTCATATTAATAATTTCTAAATTTTCAGCTAATTTTTAGTCACAGCTGTATTGAAAAATACAAAAACAACTACACTCATTCTCTAGGGGGAACTTTAAGCAACAAATTCTCTGTTTTTAACTGACCCACACATACTTTACCAATGTTGTTACATCTATTGGCGTTTTAATGGGTCAAACACTCCTACAGTGTTTAGACCAAACTGTTACTAACCTGGGGGTAATTAATTACGCTCAAAGGGGAAAATGGGAAATTCCGGGGTATAATGATAAGGACAAGGATTGGAACATTGCTCGGTCACAAAAAACAATATTTAGAAAATGTTCTTTTTCAGTTTAATTGGTAACCATTAGTGTTACGTAAAAAAACATTTGGTGCATTGGCAAATTTTAGGAATGCAAACTTAGAGCTAGACTAGTGAAACACATATGCAAGGTATGAACAGCGCACACAATTACATAGATTCTTTTCTCGAATTTTAATGTTGTATTCAAACTTAGAGCTTACTTACCCTACCGTGTCGGGCATTATCGCTCAATGAAGGGTGCAGTTAAATAAGTGATTTTGAAAAAATCTGATTCTTTAAAAAATTAGTATATTGCAACCTGTTCTTAAGGCTTTGTAGTTGTACTTTTTCAAAAAAAAAAATAATAAATTTGTTGTGCAAATTTGAATAGCAACTCATGTTGTTCTTTAAGTGAGCGACATTTCTCGATTTTTCCGAACTCTTCCTAGAAATAAAACTCGTGACTGAAAAAATTTCTTTACTTTGACCTTATTAATGAAACCATGGCTCTAACAGGTAAAATTCATCGGTTATGCAGCACTTTAAGGTAGGCGAACACCCTAAATATTTTTTTGTTCAATAGTCATTCCACCTTTCTAAAACTTGATACCATTATTAAATACGACATAAATAATACATTTCGACTACTTATTTGTTGAAAAAAAAAATTCGATAGGTTTTTATTTAATAAAAAAGCCATATTTTTAGCAAAAATCTACCATTACCTAAACTCTTCCAGTGCATTCATTTTTTCATTATTTTTAAAAAAAAATTGCGTCTATCTCTTTGTGAAGTACCAGAGAGTGATATGAACCTCCAATTTGGGAATAATTAACTAAAAACAGGTTTCGTGGGTAAATATTTGAAAATTTCCCCCGAAAAGCGTGTTTTTTGCCGTCTAAGTTTAATTGATCATTATTTCAAAACTACATATTGCATGCACATCAACTTTTTGAGGTTTATATCACAGTAATGTGTCTAATTACCATGTTTGCAAAGTTTCAAATGTTTAGAGTGAATACTTTTTTCGCTAGAGAAATTGGTAAATAAAAACTTGAAAACGTGGTTATGAGAAAATCAAGAAAGAAAAAGTAAATTTCAGTTATAAGTAGTGCAATTGAGTTTAGTAAAGTACTTCTAGTTTTTTCAATAATTCACCGATTTAAAAAAACAATTGCGGATTCAGAAAGAAGAACACTGAGGCTCTCTAAATTTCTCAAAACCTCAAAATCGATTTTTTTTTCGAAAATTAGGGTATTCGCCTACCATAATATCGAATTTGCTTTATTAACCTTTACCGAAAATTAACATCAATTCGACTTTATTCCCTATCTTGTGATAAACCTAATTAAGATTTTGAAGGAAAACAAATATTTATTTAAGTCGCTTAATGAAGGAGGCAGAATTTTGTTTCGGATCGAATTATAACAGTGTTTTCTTTCACACTACCTCTATCTCGTTTGTTCGTTGTTTGAAGCTTTATGCGCATCTGACAGCTTCTCGGTCTTGTTCAAAATCTCATAAGTGAATATTATATTACTACTTCTTCCGAAAGGTGAAATTTGGAGTTAATTACTAATGATTTAGACTTAAATCAATCCAGAAAGCTATGGAGAGAATTAAATCAAGTGTGGAGACTTCAATACATGTATATACGTTGAAAATATGTATGTTATTTATTAACCAGTTAATAAGTGCTTCAGTAAGAAGTGATTTTTCCAAGACAAGGAAATAATTCATAGGTAATATAAAACGCCATGAGCTAACTTAAAGGATTTTTTTTTAATTACAACGTGATTACTTGAAATGAAGAATACGTTGCAATCACTCCAATCTCCAACCAGAGAGTATTTATTTGAAGTAAATAATACTCTAAAAAAGAAAACATCTTTCGAAGGAATATTTATATATTAAAATTTAACGCCCCGTTCAAGAGATGTTAAAAATCGCTATTTAGAAAGTGCGCAAAAACCGCACAAACTCAGCATTTTTTCACAGAAAATTTTCTTAATCTTTTGAGACGCCAAAATGTTTCGGTGCGGAAAAAATAACAGTAATACTGTTTCAAGTGAAATATCATCTATGAACAAGAATGTGCAAAGAGCATAGTATTGAAATTTTGTCGTTCTAGTTAATATAGTTAATGGATATAGCAGTTTAATCAGGAAACTGCCCTTACTGCTATATAAAAAAAGTAGAGCTCATTACTAAGAAAAAGTTTTATAAACTTCATGGAAATATATTTGGTCTTCAAAGAGTTTTAAGTCGCTTTCAAATAATGATTTCTTGTTATACAGTGTTTTGAAATGAGAAGAAATTTAAGATCATCAAGCTTTTTTACATATTGGGAAAAGGTTTTTTGAGACAAGTCATCTACGCATGTTAGCAGAAGAGCATATAATATCATGCAAGTAAGTTAATTTCTTTTTTACATAAAATACTGTGAAGATATTCTAAAGTAGTGTTTGGTTTCCTTTAAATTTATAGCAGTTGTTTTCTAGCTTAGGTACTTCAAGCTCCAGCAATAACAAATAACAAATCTTGAGAAAAATAGATTCATTCAATCATCAGAAATACATTAATGATACTAAACTTTTTCAAACGAGTCGGCGTTTTTGGAAAAAATATGTATAAGAAGCGAAAATAATAAGCTATTATTCTTTTCACTTCAAGAAAACATGTTCCCACATTCAAAGTAAGAGTTAGTTCTTTTGAAATAACCATAAGTTTTTTATGAAAAGAAATGCAACGGTATTACAAGGCAATATTTCTTCTTCTTCAGATAAGCGCAATAAATGCAGGCATATGTTGCAAAGGCAACAATATCTATCGTGTTTTTAAAACAACCTTAAACACTGCCTCTGTTGTCATATTCATTTTCTTATTATGCATTTACACTTCATTGCTTTTTCAGATGATAAATTCATCAGCGATTGAAGTTGGTTCGGCTTTACTAATAACATGCACTGTGATTCATCGTTTTATCTTATGTCGAAGGATTTCAAATCTCGTTGAACTTTCAAAGCTTCTGTGCTGTTTAAAAATTAAACTCCCTTTCACCAAATACAATCTTGTCTACTGGAGCGTCATTTATAATCTCCTCTACATCCCAGTCATCGTGTTTTCACTGCAAGCTAATTGGAGTGATCCTAGATTTAGCCGACTATTTTTGTTTGGGTATGATGCACATTATAAATACATCATACTCTCTTCCATGATCATTGTCAATCTCTGCATGATTTGCATCTTGATGATTCCCGTCAATAATTTCTTACTGTTGTACATCATAGTATGTCTCCATTTAAAGAACGCCATTTTGCTTTTTAAGAGTTCCATGTCGCTGCATGCGTTTCCCAACTACAACCGCTTAACCATATCCTACTTAACCATTAAAAGACTGGTGCTTAAAAGTGAAAAAGCTTTGAGCCCTTTATTATTCACAGCTACATTGTACATTGCTTCAATGTTATATCTAGGGCTGGCTTTGGTGCTGCATCCAACCCATTTTCGCGAGCCTGGTCATCGGTATTCTACGTGGTTAGCGTTATGTTTAAGCCTTCCGCTGTTCTTCGCTGCTTGCGTTTCCGCATCTCAGTTATCAGAATCACTCAGAAGTATTCGAAGCAAGGCTCTTTTACTACCAGAAGTGAAAGGATGTAAAGTCTTATCATACATTCGCTTCCTGAATATCATAAACACAGAACTGCACTTTACTGTGTGGGGAATGATACCAGTCAGCAAAAGTTTTATGTTGGCTACTCTAGGAACAAGTATTACGTACTGTGTCATCTTAGATAGTTTAATATGAAAGACACAGAATATGATTTGACTGGTATCAGAAGACTTCTTTTTATCCCTCCTGCACGATATGTCATTGCTCCCGAAGATAACAAATGCATTAAATCATAATCTCTCAGTTGCTCAGAAGTGGCCTGAACAAGGCTCTTCCACCACCAGAATTCAAACAATGCGTCACGTTCTCAGCGTTCGCTTCATGAATACCGTAAATATAGAATTCTAGCTTACAAAACAGGAAATGAGACCTTTCAGCAAGAGTTTTACGTTAACTAAACTTTCATTGCCCTATTTGTTTTCTTGGATAGAATAATTTAAAATAATGATTACAGAATGAACTGAGAAAATTATTGGATTTGGTACTGAAATGAACTTTTATTTATGACTCATACACTATACTTCAGAACCCTCAAACATTTTAATATGTGTGCATAGAAACAACTGCACGATAATACTAAATAGGCACAAATAATTTCAAACATACAAGAGCACCATGTATCTACCCACGCATGCTCATATTGCACATCTATTTACGATGAAACTAGGGATAATGCTACCAAAATTATCAAATGAAGTTTCAAAATTCTATGGAAATCTAAGCAAGGCATAAATTACTGCACAGGTTGGCTACGACTGGGCCGGGTTCCTATCTTCCTAAAAGCCCCAAAAATAATTTAAAAATAATGCATAGCATTACAATTATATGAAAAATGCAAGTATTCTTAAAATCATAATGAAAAATTATGAATTGATAAGTGGAAAAAAACTTCCTTAAAGGACTATTTTTATTCCTTCTGCCAGTAATGAATTTACTGTGTGACAATTATGAAGGGTCTCGAAGAGGATTCATAAATGCACATGATACACACATAGTTCTGTCATAGACAAAGGGATCCCCCAAAGTGAATTCAGATGGGCCCCAAACCTGTAAATCAACCACTGCATTGCACTATAGTCTTCAGGGGCCCCCAAATTATTGTGGGCATAGGGACTTACTTTTAGTTAGTCAGGCTCTGAATCTAAGGAACTCATATAAAGATAAATACATAGTTTACTTTTTTCCATAGAAATCAATGCCAGATAGAGAAGCGGAAAAATGCTTCGTAATTCAGAACTCCAAAATGATCATCGATTCAGTGATGCCAACAAAATGCAAGGGAAAGAAATATGAACTGTCTTTTTTGAAATGATGTGGGGAATTACAAGCATCAAATAAGTTTTAAGAGACACTACATTTAAAACTTATCACTGATACTAGAAATTGAAAAATGCTGGCTTTCTAAATACATTTGCACTGGTGTCATGATTTCTGCTTCTTTGAGGTAAGCTTAACCTTTAAAAACTATATTTATGCTTAAATATTGCTTATTTTCTGTAAACAATATCCATAAAAAAATTCAATGCTCCGGTTCATCCATCAATTAAAAGTATACTGCACGCGCATTGCACCCATGCACATTTCATTGGAATACACAAGTACTGCACATTTCTGGACGTTCAATGTTATCACAAAAGTATTACTAATCATAATAAAAAACCGAATAAGCCAATAAAAACTGCAAAAAATAATAACATTTCTTTTTAAAAACATCTCCTTTTTGAGACGAAAGAAATTATGTTTCAATGCCCATGGCTCCTTGTGCATTGAAAATTCAAGTCACTCAAAAATTAGAAAATGGAAAATTTTTACATCGACATTTTCAGCTATATGCTTTAAACAAAGAAAAGGTACTAATTTTGGAAGCACTCATCCTTTGAGTACAAATATTTTATGTAATAATCAAACAATTTTTAATAGTACTAAGTACTAATTTCATTTGTACACATACTCAAAACTCTCAAAAAAGAAACTGTCAAAACCTAATGACAAATTACTGGAAAAAACCTCACTAGAAAACAATTCAAATCATTTCGTCATATCTGCTATTCTTATTTTAGTACATAGAGGAGTCCGGGTCTAGTTGGAAACCCCATTACGTCTTGAAGTTATATTTTTCTGACGTTATATTTTTCTGTTATTTACTGCAGGGACATGTACAAAACTTTTAAAACCATATGAAGAACATTTCAGTAAGTTTGGATGTTGCTGCGACTCATAAATACAGTGAAACCATCTAGTGTTATCAGAGTGGATTTTATGAGCCAGTTGGTATTTACAAGGCATTGGTGGAAGATTACAAACAGCCACCACGAGGTCTGCCAGTGTTTCATGTTCATTTGAATTGAATAAGGTTTTACATCTAAAAAAAAGAACTTTTGAACATTTTAAAGGGAAAAGGGAAATATTGTCCATTACTCATCCTTTCCTCATCCTATCTGTTGCTGGGTATCGTCAGAATTTCCGGTGTCTGTTACTGGGGTGTTGAACCTTTTTTCGAAATTGACAAAAAAAAATTAATTTGAATTTTAACATCTTGAATTCAAATTATGTTTTTCGCAATCACGAGTGTGTGTATGTAGGCGTGTGTGTTTGTGTGTGGGGGTATGTGTGTGTGTACGGGTTATGTGTATGTGTGTAGGCCTGTGTGTTTGTGTCTGTGGGGGGGGGGGGTATGTGTATGTAGGCATATGTGTCTGTGTGCAGGCATGAATGTGTGGGTAGTTGTGTGTATGTGTGTGTATGTTTTTGTGTGTGTATGTGTGGGTGTCTGTATGTATGCGTGTGTGTATGTGTTTGTGTGTGTGTGTGTGTGTGTGTGTAGTTGTGTATGTATGCGCGTGTGTGTAGGACGTGGATGCAACCTGGAGACGACTTTCTCTAGAGGTGCAGCATCGTGAGGAGCCCGTCAACCGTGATGGTGCGGAGGGTGGCGGTGGGAAAAATCAAAGGAACGCCAAAAACAGTCAAGTGAGAACAATAAGCAATCGTGATTGCTCAAAAAAACTAAATCAAAGGATCCAGAAGTAGCCAAACGTTAGATGAGATGTAGTTGCATGAGAGAAAAATAGTTTTAAAAGTCTAAATACATTAAAAGGCTCAGAAAATTGTGTTAACCTAAGAGCGATGTCTTAAGCATGCCTGTTACTGGTGCCGTTATCCTATATTTGCAACCCTTTAAAATCCGTCATCATTTCTTCAGTCGAGGAGTTAAGCTCCATTTTGAGACACCCGTTGAAGAAAGAAATAAGTTCGTCGACAGGTTGAGTTTCCATCAAAAAAAAAAACACTCCAACTATTTACTTTCTCTTCTTTTTTTGGGTAAAACAGTACAATGGCTTGTCAGCTTTACTTTTTTGGGTAAAACAAGCTTCTTCAATGAACGCTTGAATTAATTCGGAATTATTTTCATTTAAAAGGGCGTGTGACCCACTATTTAGGCATTTCTAATAAGTTCGCGTATTTAGATTTCGTGCCTAGCGCTACCAAAGAAATTAATTTGATATAAAAGACGCTGGAATGATATCCTTCCAAGTCTCTTTCGTATTGACCATAAACTCATTGGATTTAAACTTGAATCCATAGAAACAGTCGAACATGTTGATTTTAAAGGTAAATATATTTCTTTTAATTTATAAGTATAATTAAAGTTTGTTGATAACTGTGTACTTGAGAGGTAAAATACACTAAATTTCAAAAAAAAAGACCGCCAGGAGATGAGTTAAAAGTCTCTCTTTTTTGATGATTTGTATTACTGCTACTGCTTGTACAGTCGGAGTCATGGAGTCGGATTCGGAATTGATTTTGGGGTAAAAAAGTCGGAGTCGGTTGTCAGTATTCAGTGTTCGCAAAGCTGCCAGTGCTGCGAAGTAAGAGTCGGAGTAGTGGAGTCGGTCGAAATGATTTTGTTAAGTCAAAATCGGAGTCAAAGGCTTTAAAACTCCCACAGGAAGAGTCGGAGTCGATAATTTTCCTCGAAATCTTCAACCCTGATTACTGGATTGTTATTTATGGATATATGGATATTATGGATGGGATACATATGGATTATATCATATATATTATAGAGCGTTGTGTATAGTTTGCTGGTTTTTATACAATAAATTTCTCTATTTGTAGGCTCCTTTTCTCAACTGAAAATAACAGCCAAGTTAAGGAGAGCAAACTTATTTTTGGCAATACTTGGAGTTAACTGGTTTACAATCCAAAACAGTGGCGGATGGGGCCGGCGGGCAGACGGGCAAATGCCCGGTGGGCCGCCTCTGTTTGGGCCGCATTGAATTTTTCAATTAAATAGTTTTTTTTTAAATAATAACAATAAATGATTTTTCTTTTCTTTTCCTTTTTTCTTCCTTTTATAAAAAAAGCTATTTAAATATCTCTGCAAATATCATAATAATCCGGTATATTTCTAAACGACTTATCAGAAAATTGTTGCAAGAAAAGTAATACTTACAAAATTTAAAAAAAAGAACCCTTTCAAAGTATGCTGTGATTAATAAAATATTTTACTGTGTGTTTGTAAATTCATCGGCCGATAAGATAACGTAGTTGCATAACTATCGAGGACCTTCTAAGGCCGTAACAGCTGCCTGTATCCTTTAATAATCTGTAGGGGACAATGAACACGTAAAGACTGGGCCGTCGCCAGGAGAGGCGTAGAATTGAGGCTGAGGATGCCAATTTTAATTTAGTGATAAGCAAAAAAAAAAAGAAAGAAAGAAAGAAAAGAAAACGTTCTCAGTATTCAAAAAAATAATAGTAAATAGTAGTATTAAAATGTCAAGTGGAATTCCAGTGACAAAAAGTATTTTTTCAGCAAAATTTTCAAAGAAAATTCAACCCTTGAATATTAAACAATTGAACCTATGAATACTATTTAGGAATTTAGGAACCTCCACGGTTATTTAAAAGACAGCTAAAATTTTTCGAGTCATTCTGAGAAATTTCGACCATTTTTTTAATGAAAAAAAGTATTCAGTACACAATAAAATCTATGACAAGTTTCCCCTTATGCAACAAATGAATAGATAAATATTTTCATAGGGGCCACCATGTTTTCAATAGAAAAAAAAGGTTAAAATGCAGTAAAGGAGATTTAAAGTATGGTAATGTGTGGCCAAGTGTTTGAATTTATAAAACGGAAGTAAACTAAAACTTTATCAAGAAATTCTATAGCTGGAGGCATGATATTTAAAATAAAATAAAGTTGGGGAAAGAAGACCTATGGTGGTAGTATCCCATCAGCCCAAAATTTTAAAAGATAATTTGAACGAATCCCAAACGCTTTAACTTCAAACAAATACAAACATTTCACTATAGAAAAACCGAAGAACTAAAATAGTCTTGGAAAAGAAATGCGGGGGGGGGGGGGAAGTTTTTTAACGAGTTTTAGAACTTTTATTTTGAAAGAGTGCAAGGGAAGAGTTTCCAAATCCGAACCCATTCCCTTCTTCTACCGCCTACCGTTATCAAAGTCGACCTAGAATTCATATTTAGGACTTCAAATTCGAAAAGCTTTCAGAAGAGTGATCACCCAAATCCTGTAGAAACAACTCCAAACCATCCTTAAAAATCATTCAGAATTTCGTCTTTAGGACTTCCATTTAAAAAAATTTCAGAGGTCATCGAACCTCCCCCTTGTATCACCAAATATGGTCTGAGATTCCTTTTTTAGGGCTTCATTTCCGAAAAGATTTCTAAGAAAAGCCTCCGAACCCTTGATAACATCAGCGAATACCATCTACAACTGCGTTTTAAAATTCAAGTTTCGAAAAATTATCGAAGGAGAGTCCCCGTATAGTTTTACCCACTAACATTAACAAAGACCGTTAAAAACTGGGTTTTAAAAGCTAACTTCGAAAAATTTTCGTTGGAGCCTTCCCAACACGCTCGCCAGCATCACTAAAGGTCGTCTTAAATTTCGTATTTCGTTTTATGGGCTTCAATTCCGAATCATCTTCCGAAAACTTCTGCCTCTCACGTCATTGGAAGTCAATGAAAATAACGTTTTTTAAGCTTTAATTTCTAAGAATTGTCGGTCCAATTTACATTATCAAAGACCTACAATCCCTTTCTTTCGATTTCAATTTCGAAAAAATTCCTGAAGAGTACCGAGGATTCCCGAGCCTCTTCTCTCCCTAACATTACCTAAGATCATCTAGAATGCATTTTTAAGACAACAAGTTTTTAAAAAACCCGGGGGGTGGGAGCAGCGGATTTTTGCTCTCATTAACATTGCCAAAGATACTCTATATATGTTCATTAAATTTATACATTCTGTTTTCACGCGATATCGCGTGAAAGGTTCCTCCTCTTCAAAATCGTTATTGCACATAAGACTTTCAGATACTGACTTGGGGGGGCATGTAATTTATCGGTCACAAACTTGTTGAAGAACTTCAACTGCAAAAAACATCGCCCTCCCCCCTCCCCTCAAAGAGCGTCAATTGTCACCTAAATTGGCGTTTTGGGAGCTTCAATTAAAAAATTTTGCCTAGAAAGAGTTCCTGAACCCCTTTTCGACCCCCCCCCCCCCCCAGTGTTTCTAAACAAAGCTTACGCACATGTTTTAAAGCTCTTACTTTGAAAAAGGTTTGAGGGGATTCTCCAAGTACCCGCTCCCGCAAACATCGCTCAAGATCATCTAAAAATAGTCTAACAATACGTTTTTGAAGCTATAACTTCGAAAATTTTCCGGGGGGTGTACCCTCCCTCCTCCCCACCATCTGCACGAATATTACTTTTTTCTACGCAGTTGTTCGTATTATAATCTTTCTCCACATTCGTAAACACAATTCTCCTAATTTGAATCCTCAAATTCTAATGGTGACTTCCTCCTAAAACTAGAAGCTGTTTCCGATCTCTCTTTTACATTTGAAAAACTAAAGGAAGGGTGGCGGGGGTCCGTCTGTTCTTCAAGGAGCAAGTCTTAATTAAGGGGCCGGTTGCCCTGTAAATGCCAGGGCCGGTTCATGCTGTCCCATCCGCCACTGATCCAAAATATCGAACCATTTCTCATAGTGTCTTAAATATAAATAATTTAAACAAATGAAATATTTTTTTTAACTTAATAAAGTTAATTTTTTAAATTAACATCCTGAACCTTCGTTTAAAAAGTATTTTTAAGCGTTTACTCTATTTTTTACAGGTTGCTGTACTAAGTATCTGTGTCGTAGTTGCTATTTCAGACCATCATGGATATGATGACGTAAGTATAACCCATTAAGTTTTCTTATTTTTATTCCAATGTAACCCTTTTGTTTCGTTTTGCATTTCATGCACATCAACTGCCATGTGGACAAATTGATAAAACTTCCAAATTTCATATAATGTAAAGGCAGTTTGTGAATTTTACGAACTAGGATGTAGAATAAGACTCTTGCACCATTTAAGAACTCAAGGACATTGGCAGTTGTTTCGAACAAATTTTTTAAAAAGTCAAAAATAAAAGACCTGGGTATAATGGTCTACAACAGGGGTACTCAACCTTTTGTTACCCGAGGGCCGCACCTCATATTAAGATAACTCCACGACTCTAGCGGGCCAGAACACATTTTGAGCTTAAATCAATTTGATTTTTTTTCCTTAGATAACGTTTGAAAACACGATAACGGAAGTAAAATTACAAACCAAGAATTCTTGTCATCATTACTATATGCTAATTTTATCAGCATGAATTTTCCATCTTTCTCTCTGAAACCGGTTTCTGAACATATCGCTCCAAGTTTGCACAAAATCATTCTTTATACCAAACGAAATTGATTGGTTGTAAAAACGTTTCCAGAACATAGTTTTAGATTCGTAATATCCAGCATAAAAATGGGTCACATGGATCAATTTCGCGGGCCACATTTGCCCCATGGGCCGTTGGTTGGGCACCACTGATCTGGAGGTACACAATCAAATCTTAATTAAGTACCACAGTTAATGCATCTAAAGCAATTTCTATTTTGAAATCATATAAAGGTTCATTTTATAAGTATACTTATGGTTCTTATTTCCCATTGATCATAAATTAAGCAACTACGAAATCTAACTAGTACGTTGAAAGCTAAAGCTAAAATGAATCAAGTCGAAATGGACTTGATCCTCTTTAGCTCTGAATGCCTCATTTAAAAACTTGCGAACAGCCAAGTGCTAATGGGGTTATGCACCATCCTGCTGCAAAATAAAATCACTAGATTCCTCTTGCAACTTTGCCAACAACCAAATCTGAAGTATAAGTAAATAATAATAAAATGCACTGATAGTCCTCTTTTGGAAAGATAAAGGGTTAAAAATTTTGAAATGTGACATTTTTGCGAAGTTAGAACTAAAATTTCGATATCCGATGACCAGAAAAATGTGGTTTTTTCTCACTTTTTATTGACCCGGCAAAGTAGAGATATTGATTTTCTATGTACATCCTGTGCATCTGTTTCTAGTTTTACACGTTATTTCTTGTCAGAGTTTTGTTAGTAATATTTGAATTTGTAATGTTTTTATTTATTTCACACTTGTATACAGTAAGTATGTACAAATCATACCAATGTGTTACGCACCGGTAATGTATTCTTGATCTAGTATTTCAATCACTAAACATAACTGGAATCACTGGATTTTGATTTAACTAAATTTCTTCTAAATACCTTTACATTTCTACATTTTAAAATGCATTTAAAATATCATGTTTCAGCACCACCATCACCATCATCCTAAGCCCTATCATTTTGGATATGATGTCAAAGATCACCATGGAGAACAATACAGGAAAGAGCACAGCAATGGCCATGGTCATGTTGAAGGAAGTTACGGCTTCACTGACCACAGAGGTGTCTACCGAGAAGTCCACTATGTAGCTGATCACCATGGATTCCGCGCCAAAGTGAAAACAAACGAGCCGGGAACTGCCAGTCATGATCCAGCCCATGTTCACCTCCATTCTGATGCGCATCATGGACATCATGGGCATCATCATGGACATCATGGAGATCATCATCACCATTGATAATCATCATATTCTTTAATGATATTTTTATGAATATTTTTGTGCTTCATCTCGCCAAATTGTGTTGGGATGCCTTATAGACCCCACAGTTAGTTGCTTGAAGTTAAAAGCTTAGTTACAGACTGCTGGTAGACGCTTTGATTACGTAGGGTAAATGCATTTGATTTTGCGTCAGATAAAATGGTGCTTTTTAAATAGAATCAGCTCAATTGGTTCATTATTTCTTAGCTTAACAATTGCAATGCTACATCAGCATACGCCTTGATTAAAATTTGCGTTTTTAATTTATTATGAATTTCAAAATAATATTAAGTTTTTGTTCCGTTTCTGAGAACCTATTGTTTTAGGATTTTAGGAAGCATAGCATTTTTTTAGATGTACACTTTTTAGGATGTTAGTCTCATTTTCATAGCATTACGTAGTTTTATCTCCGCAGCATGATTAAACTATTAATTCTGTAATTCTTTTTATTTCATTCTCCCATTCCTTTTTACTTCGAGCTTTTCAAGTACAGCAACATCTGTCTTACAATCAAAAGTTTTACAATTCAAAAATTATGTTTCGCAGATAAATTTCAACCGACTTCATTTTCCAGAAAAAAGTACCCAGTACTTTTTTATGACTTATTTTACCTACAGCTACCGATTAAGAATTTACCTTATAACTACCCAGTAAATCTTTCATTGAATTACATTAAACTTTTTTTGAAATATGAATTACAAGAGGCATTTACTTTCACTTTTTTTTTTTTTTTTGAATCATGGTTCCTGATTTTTACTTTAAAATAATATTGCATAAACATTTACAGTATATGGTAATATTCAGCTTTTATTTAAGTTTCATAAAATGTTTCAGTTAGTTGAAAATTAATTTTATATTGCTCACCGCTTTAAAAAAAAAAAAACTCTCTTGGTCGAAATTTGATAGCTATCCATCCAAAAGATTTTTTTTGTTTTTGTTTTTGTTTTGTTTTCTTGCATAATAATTCATTCACAGGGCTCTATTAACTTATGATTTTTTGAAGATCATTTGTCTTAACTTCCAGTCATGAACAGATCTTCGAGATTAATGCATTACGGATACACTAAAATCCTTAACTTGAGCTTTAGTACAAGCAGCAGAGATAATTTAATAATACTTATGAAAAAAAACGAATTGAAAAACATTGCATTCCATGCATCTTTAAACCGCAATGATAATTTCTGTTTCCAATCAAAACCTGCTCAGCTTTACCATTTACATAGAAAAGAAGGGACGGAAACAAGCATATTTTTAGTCTTCAAATTAAATTTATCATGTTAATTTTCTATACAAAAACTGATTTTCTGCAAAAATATATCTTGTGTCTTTATTGTTAATTCTATTTTTGGCTTACTAGTGCATGATTACAGCTCCTTAGAAAACATTATTTTCTTATGTCATGATGAATATAACAATAAAGAAATTACTTCAAATCCTATTATTTTGCACCCATTGCTTTCAAAATGTGTTTTATTAGCATTTGTACATCCTCATGGCGAAAATAAATATGTTTTTGTGTTAGAACGTACTTGTCAGCTGTAGAAATTTGTTCCAGAAATAAAAAGAAATTGAAAAAAATCGAATTTTCTTTTTTTTTTTTTTTTTCAACCACTGTATTGATTCTTGTTTTCAAATATTTTTCCCACTAGCGTATCGGATTTACAGTCATTCAAGGCAAAATTTTATAAACAATTTCTCTATTTTTAACAGTCTCTCTCATTGCTAAATAGTGTTCTTACATCTGTTGGCATAAAACTGAAGAAATACTGATCAAGTATTGCATAGATGTCCGACGTTGAGGAATAATAATTGTAAAAATCATTTTAAATGAATCATTAAATTGCTTCAAATCTATTCTGCCGCTCTGGCTACCTTTGGACTATGTCAGAATTGCGAAGTGAAATAAGCTATTTTAATTTAAAAAAAATTAGGTAGTCATGTGTGACTGCCGACAGTAGAGAAAACTTAAAATTACAAAATAAATTTGGTGTGTTTGAGTGTGCGCGCGCGCGTGTGTGTAGTTTATGTTTAATTATCATTTAAAATTAATTGTAGTTTCAAAAATTAAAATTTTATAATTTGTAAATTCAAAATATCAGCTACAGTCTAATTTTTACGTTTATCGGCAATCCGAGCATCAATTATACATATTTTGGTGTGGTCTATCTCAGTTCGTTTATAAAGTAAATATCGATGCATATATAGGAAATACGTACTTCAAAATAAATTCTTAGTGTTATTCAGCTTTCCATGCATACAAATAACAAACAACACACATGCTGAATTTTCCACGTAATCAATTTACTATATAACCCCTTTTAAGCCAGCATGACGAAAAGAGCAAAAATGCCGTAAGATTGAACAGCATGCCGGGAAATTCGAATTTTGAGGCATGCCAGATAATTCGCGGTTCATTTCGAAAAAAAAAGGTTAACTTTTGGATGAAAAGACTACTGGTAAAAGCCAAATGCCGATTCGTTTGCCCTGTTGTTATGCATTTATATATATATATATATCTGTGCAATCTATTTTAAGTTTGAGTTTTCTCCTTGCCTGAGGTGGCCAATCGGTGGATTTTCGAGATGCAGAAAATCATCAGCGCCCATGTCGTTTGATTTATGCGGCAAGTAAAAGATCCCTTGAGTATTCGTTTCGCTTAGAATTCCCTCCGCAAAATTAAATTCCTTGTGCAATTTCATATCAAAGAGAGCCCAGGTGCCTCCATTTGGAGGAAACTGGGCATCAAAAACTACTTGCGTCATGCATCAGCGCCTCGATAGTGGCACATGAAAGACTGATGCGTTGTCGGAGCGCACTAGATCTGATTATGGTTAAATGGCCTCTTACACAGCCCTACTGGAAACAAAAAACAATGTACGTTTGATTTTAATCGTATGCAGCTGTATTAAACAGGGTAAAAGCATGATGATATGGAAACGTTTTGAAAACGTGTTATTTGGAGTTTTTTTAAATTTTTAAAGCATCGATTTTAAGTTTACTTATATTTGAAAGTATAAATTAATCAATTACGAAAGTTTCTAAAGCTTTTTTATAAAAACATTATGATTATGAAAAAAAAATTATGATGGAAAAAAAAGAAAAAAAAGAGGGGGGGGGATTTTTTGATTTAAATCAGATTTTTCAAAAAATTTAAATTGCAATTTTTTTAATAAAAACAAAAAATTGCAATTTAAATTTTTAAAAAAATCTGATTTAAATCAAAAAATCCTTTTTTTTTCTTTTTTTTAATCATAATTCTTTTTACCACCCTGATCATTATCATTATTATCATTATATTCCAAAACTGATACTATAGGTTTATGGTAACTAAAATAGGAAATAAACAATTTTGATTCGAATCTATTTAAATATCTTATAAAGACTGCATCAATTGTAGTTTATTATCTCTTTGTGCTAAGATTGCGATCATTGTACATCGTTAAATTGAATTATCTATTTAAAAAATTCAATTAATTATAGATGTTTATCACCTGCAAAATTGATGTTGAAATCCCCATTCAAAATTATTGGCAAATAATCAAAGATCTTCCTAATTTTATTTTGATGCAAAAGCGTCTTTAGAAAAAATAATTTTTTATTCAAAAATCCCTGTATTGTGTTAATAGACTTAGTCGGTGAAATATAAACAGCAACCATTACAATTGGCTGTCCATTTGCAAAGTGGCAACGACAAGCACATGTATCACCGAAATAAGAAACATCATTGTTTTTCCCATCTCAAAAAATGCCCAAAGCGTCTAAAGAAGTTAGAAGCTAAATATTATATAAGCTTAAAAATGTTTTCTTCTGGAGAAGAAACTCACTGAACCGGGTGAGGATGGAACTCACGATCTTTGAAATTACTTACTCAGGAATCGTATGAAGCTCACGCGCTGCTGACAGCACTACTCAGGTTCACAGTGCCCAACGAAAGCAATGTAAGTAAAGAAACTGAGAGAAGCCGCGCATGAGCTGTATTCCAAATGTCGGTGAGGTGACAATGTCGCGAAATTAATGGATTTTTCTCCCCACCACAAACATGCTCAAAGCGCCTAAAGAAGTGTTCACTTTAAAAAAATGTGAACAACTAGTAAATGTAACCATGACTTGTCTGATTTTTTAAGAGTGAGACAATGGACATCCGAAATTTGCTACACTAAGGGTGAGATCAATTTTGTTTGTTAAAATAAATTTAGAAAATAGCACTCAAAACTTGCTGCGAGCAGACTTACACTATCCAATCCAGCAATTCTGCACATCTTGTCTGCTTAGGAATAAAGGTGCAAAACTGAAAATTTAATTGCAATTATCAGCTAATAAATTCCAGACTTGACTTTGATCTTTTCATGCGCATAAAACACGTTTTAGCAATTAAAAATTGTTAGGCCTGTTCGTTTTGAGTGATTTTATTCGCTACATTTGAAGCAGGGAACTTAGTTTTGAGAGAGAGAGAGATAGTATTACTATTTTTGATGAATCTCATCCCTCTTCAAGGGAACAAAAAATTCAAATCCAGTAGTTTGTGTTTATGACTTGCATGAATGCTTGTATGGTAATAGGGTTTTTTCGCTTGCTAAGTATTCGTAGATTTTTACGGAAATTCGAATGTTCAGATAAATAAAATACTAATTTTTTTTTCTTTGGCTTAGTACTGTTGCCAATCAAAAGAAAATGAGTCTCGTATATCCATCCAGTAACTGCTCCGATTGGACCTCCAGGTTGAAACTAAAGGGAAGCATTTCTCAAACTTGGAAATGTTAATTTAGGAGGGACCAAGTTGCGGTTTAAATGTGCGTCATATAGGGTTTTTTTTTACTGTATGCTGCACATTAATTAAGGCATTACCTTGCCAATGGTATATTTTTAGATTAAAATTTTACTATCTTCATTTTCAAAATAATACTACCTACATAAATTTATACTTAGATGATTTTTGGGGGGAGGGTGATTGTTGATTTAAAAAAAGGGATTATAACAGATTGCATTCACTGCTGTCATTAACTAAGTTTTTACTAAAAATGTGACTGCATCTCCTTCAGAAAAAACTGGTTCAATTCAATCTTTAGAATAAGATTTGTTCACATTTTTTCATGGTCTAGTTTTATTTTTCAGTTCGTTGCAGTAACTAAAGCATTTTCTCTGTTTTTAAAAAGAAACTCAATCAACAAAATCTTTCCAAGCACTCGTGATGACGTACATCAGCAATAAAAAATATTTAAGAATAAACTGAAAAAAGTTATAACTATGGATTTGTTGGATATTAAAGGGAGTTTGTACTCTAAAACCTTTTAAAAATATTTTTCAGTTTTTATGCATTCAAAATATTTAAATCACGAGAATTCAAACGACACCGAGTTCGCATTTCTCTGTAGATTAAAAGTTACTCAATTTAAATATTAATGGTGCAGGAATGTATTAAAGAGTTTAAGTGTACGTAAAATTTAACTTTCAAACTCAACTTTCTAAAAACGTTAATTTTTAAGATCCATGTTCCTTTTTCTAGAAAACTATTTTACATAACTCAGATTTTATTACATATTATACTTCAAAATTTTCACATTTTATTGATATTTTCCTAATCATACTAAAGTGAAATTTTGGCTTTAGGAATTTTCAGGAATTTAGGACGCACACTTTTTTTTCTAAGCAGCTGTTTTAATAGCGAAAAAAGTTTTTTGTTTCTCACTTAAAAAGAGACTATTTCTTAAAATTGAATAAATGATTAAATAAACAGTCTTAAAATTTCACTTAAGAAACTCTTAGATATGCATCTTGAAAACACTGAAAATAGTAAGTTTGTATCATTAAAACTTCGTGAGAAAAAGGTTCATAAGGTTTAGCAGTTTAACATAACGCGTCTACTAGGTACAGACTCTCCTTAATTACTCAAACTTCAAAACACAGAAGGCTTTTTTTTTTCTACACCTAAACATAATATTCATACAATCTTTGTCAGTCGAGTTTTCTGTAATATCAATGTGAGAAATTATAACAATAGTCATTGTCAACTGGATTTTCTGCACTTTCTAATCATGCATCATATATGAGTGATATGATGAAAAAAAAACGTTCCGGTCGTGTGCCCACAGTTTTATTTTAATGACTAGAGAAATGCTCTTGCTAACGATCATAATTAAAACAAAAATGAAAATTTTGGGAAGTAGAGACATACGCTATTTTTCAAAAATTAGTTTATGTTTTCATTTCAAATAAGTGTTTCGAAATTCGTTCCTACAATTAGTGTCATCAATATTAACTTAAAATATTTTTCATACGGAATTGTTTGCCGAATAATTTCTCAACACTGATGTGTACTCAAGTTTTGAGTACTCACTAATTTACCACTGTTTAAACCATTTCAACGATGTGTTTTCTGAAGAATTATTTCTATCTCTTCAATCTTGTTCACTTTAACTCACTTTAAACTGCATTTCTCATAATAATGATGTTGAGGGTTATATAAATGGTAAAATTCATGTTCTTATACTTAGTCAACAACTTAAATTACTTTTGAAAAAATTAATTGAAAAAAATATATAAAGATGCACTATTTTCAGATAAAACTACCTACAGTGATTTTAAAATAATTTTACTGAAAACAATTTTTTTTTTTTTTTTCATTTTCCACGATGTGAAATTTGTTCTTTTAATAAGAAACTGGCAAAGCTTTTAACTACAGTATAAATTCAAATTTAACTACACGCGATTTAACGATTTCCTCAACTTAAAGATAGATTTCACTATTCCGAATTTGACTGCCTTACATGTCGATGCTCCTCGATTTAACGATTTCCTTGATTCAACGATAACGTTTTCCTGTTCCTTGACAATCGTTAAATTGAGGTTATACTGTGCATGTTTCAGGTATTTTTTCAATTTTCAGTGCCCAAGTACTCTTGTAGAGGAGATAAAAATGCCTCTACTGTCAATTGATTCTGCGTTAAAATTTGTGTGTAAGAAAAATCAGATACAAATTCATTCGCGAAACTCACGATTGCTGAAAATGTAATTTTTTACATTTGATAAAATAAAAAATTACAATAGCCACAAATAAATAGTGTTCTTAATTGCAACAAATAAAAACTGTCACCGGTGCTGAAACCTAGTGTCAGACCAGAGAAACTTAGAGAGATGAAATGTGGTTACTTTACATTATAATTGTTCAAAAGTTAAAAATAATAATTAAAAAAAAACAATTAAAATAAATTTTTTAATCTACTTCAAAGTCATCCTTCTACTGCGAGTAACTTTGAATCATGTGAGAATTGTAGTGCAAAACAGATTATTTCAAAAAAAAGTAGTGTAATTTCGAACCAGAAAAATAAAATTTCTCAATGTTTTTAACCGACTTCAAAAAGGAGGCGGTTATCAGTTCATACCGTATGTATGTTTTTTTTTTTTTTGTCCACTCACAGCGTCTCACCTAGTGAACCGATTTTGATGATTCTTCTTTTAATGGATAGGGGATGGCTCAACTTAGGTCCCATTACTTTGTTTGACCATATTTGTTCTTTAGAAAAAAAGTTTTGGTCAAAAAACAGTAAATTTCATGCAATTTCCCTATTAAATGATTAAATATAAAGCCCATTGTTTCAAAAATTTGGTGCCATACACCATACAACAATAATATTAATAGTAATTGTGGTGATAATTTTGAATGAAGGCTTCTCTGAAGCAAGTTTCTTCAGTGTCATTGCTCTGGGGTAAACCTAACGTGGAAGCGAGGTTTATGCAGTGATTAGGATCTGCTCAGCCTTCACAATGCTACTAGGATAGGTTTGCTTCAACTATAGTAGTATTTTTATCGTTATCATGTATGCCAATAACAGATGATCTGGGCTAAGTAAGGAGATACAGGATTGCATAAAAAGCAACTGTGCTGTGAAATGTAAATTAGTTAGGGAAAACGTAATATTTAAATGGTTACAATTAAATTCACACAAATGAATTCCAGGGAGGAACAAAGATAAATTTTACGTGTCAATCGCTTCAAGTTTAAAGCGTGTTTTTAGTTGTTTTTTTTTTAGTGTGGAGCATTTTTATAAAAAAAAATAAGTTAAAGTTTAGTTATGGCAACTTCTTATGTTTCTGAAATACATTTACATTACACTAAAAAGAATAAAATAAAAAAATTTTGAAAAAAAAATAGAACCGACTTCAAAATTGCTCTAAAAAGTGAAAAATAATTTTATTCTTTAAACACCATCGATAATACTTTTAAACATAATTTTTGAAGTTGGCCCAAAAACGATCGATAAAGTCATTCACAGCCATAACTCAAGTACAACTATAAATTTAACCAGGCCCAGTTTCTTTTTACTACCACATGCATTACGCATTGATGACAGCATATTTGAGTAACGATATAAATGTTTCGTTCCTAACTTTGGATAATTTTTTGATAAAAATATGAACGAAGCATGGTTACAATGGATTTTACTTTTTGTTTTTGTGTCAACTTCAAAAATTATGTTTAAAAGTATTATCGATGGTGTTTAAAAAATAAAATTATTTTTCACTTTTTAGAGCAATTTTGAAGTCGGTTCTATTTTATTTTATTTTTCAAAATTTTTTAAAAAAAAAATCACATCCACATTTTTATTTTATAACATCACGATCTTACTATAGCTTATTACATTGTGTAGAATATCACAATGAAGGAAACGAGAGATTTAAATTACTTAAAGCCAGTATTCAGGAATTGCACCCAAACAGTAGCTTTAGAATCATTAAATGATACAAATAGCTGCCTACTGTGCTGTTAATTTATTTTGCAAAATAGAAAGTACAAAGCGGATATTTTGACTTTACTAACAGATTGCTGCATCGGACATTCTACAGTTTCTTTTGAAGTTATTCATACTAAAAACTGCATATTTAAACCACATGATAGAAAGCTTCTGTTCTGTATCTGTAAGTGACTGTATTCAGTAAAATTTCAAAAAGACTTTTTCAGAAAAATAATGGAAAAACAGCAAAACAAGCCATTAAAAACCCGTTAATTATAATGAATACCTTACTTTCAAAAATACTATGTAGGGTAATGTAAGGCAAAGTTAACTCGATAAAATAATTTACTTTTTTCAAAATGAACAAATTAGAAATGTGTTTTGAAAATTATGGTACGTAAATAAGGGACAATATATTTTATAATAAAACTTGCATTGAAACATTATTTTTTTATTTTTGGTATTAAATTTGTACCGCTAAGAGTAGAAATTTTTACTTCTTTTTTTCATGGGGCGAAGTGAAAAAACAAGATTTTTTTTTTTTTTCGAATGAAATATTTTCTGTTCGATTATTAAACATATTTTTGATTAAATAAATCATTAAATGAAGGCATGAATGAATAAATGAATAGGAAATGAAACAATATAAACGAATAAAGAAATAAATAAATAAGTTAATATATGAAAATAACAAACAAGTAAATAAAATAGTGAATAAACAAGAAAATAAGTGGAATGAATGAATAAATAAGGGAATTATTAAACGAAGGAATGTAAATGAAATTATTAATAAGCAAATACGTAAATGGCTTGGGAAAAAGATTGAATAAGTAAATAAAATGAACTATTTCACTTTACCCCATTCACTTAGCTCCTTTTACACTTTACTAACTCAACAAAGCATTTGAAACACAAATAAGCTTAAAATGAAAAAAATAAATACTGCAACGCATATATGTAGGTCTCAATCAAGATTTAAAATGTTTATAATACGAATGTTTTCATTTAATTATAACAAAAATAATTATTGACCTACATCAAAATATTACAATATGAGTATCAATTTTTGAAAATTGCTTGTATTACCATTTTTCGATTTTCAGCGGTAATTTTTCTCTTGATGGGAATAGATTACAAACGTTAAAGCTTGACCATGGATAGATGGCGGATGACCTTGAAGCAAAACATCATTTGTATCATTCGTAATCGGTAGAATCTGCAAGAAATTACCGAATAGTAAGAGGTACGGTCTCGTTAATCCTATCTATTCCAAAATAATACCAAAAAACCTTAAATTACAAATGATAAAAATTATGTTTTTGCTTCAAGGTCATCTGCCTTCTTTTCGTGGTCAAACTATACTACATAGTTAAAATATTACTAGACAGGTGGCGCAAAAAACACAGTAAATATTTCGCCATTTTACTTTGCCATGCTATTTCACTTTGTCCCACATTCCCCTACATTCTGTAATAAAAAATACCATGGATATTTTTTCTCATTTTAATGCTGAGTGTTACTATAAAACAGTGGTTTGCAATTTGTTTTCAAGTCGCGATTCCTTTTTTACCAATTAAACACTCTGCGGCACCATATGTATCCCCAAGGGAACCCCGATGGAAATCATGGAAGGTCACTATGATCTCTCAAAAATTTCTTTATTTGGAAAATTTTGTCTGACAACTCTGCAAACGTGGTTGCAATAATGATTTTTTAAATACCTAATTTTTGCATAGTTATGCATACTGTTCATGCTCATACTGTACCATTCGGTAAAACTGAAAGTTTCGTTCGGTAAATCGGAAAACTCTCCCCTCCCAAAAATTAAGGTTCGGGGAGCCCTTGTGTGTCCCCTATTGTATATGTGTATGTGCAGAGATGTTGCATATTTTACATTATAGCTCAAGGTGTTTGAGACTTTTTTTTTTTTGAGCAATCCGATTGCTTATTGTTCTGATTTGACTGTTTTGAATTCCTATGATTTTATTTTCCCACCACCTCCTTCTGCCAGCACCACCGTCGCGTCGACCGGCCTTACGATGCTGCTCCTCTTGCGAAAACCGTCTCCAGGTTACGTCCATATCCTACACACACACACACACACACACACACACACACACACACACACGCCTACACACACAAACACACATTCATGCCTGCGCACAGACACAAACACACACTCATGCCTGCACACAGACACAAACACATATGCCTACATACATACACACACACACAAACGAACGCCTCACACACACGCGCGTACACACAGCAATGCATACACAACACGCACACACATGCATACATACACCCACACGCGTATTCAAACACACACACGCTCGTGATTGCGAAAAACATTTTTTGAATTCAAGATGCCAAAAATTCAAATTAATATAATTTTTTTTTTCACATCAGCAATAAACAATCAAGTTCCAATTCATTAGACTCTCAGAAGTTTGACAAATTATTTATATTGCAGTTTTTCTGACAGCCATACTGTTTTTTTTTTTTTTTCTTTTTTTTTTTTTTTTTTGCGCTTTATGCTCAACACACAATGATAAGAGAAACAAAAAGATGATAGTTACGGCAATCTAAACAATATATTTCAACACTTTCAAAATTCGTTCACTCAAATATTGATGCAGCTCAAAAACTACACTTTTGTGTTACATGTATATCAGATTTTAAACTATGTAATAATATAAATTTTAAATGTAGAGATTATGTCTCCGACCAGGAAATAATGCTTCGTAACCCACAGGTTGAGAACCCTGCGATAAAAAGACAATTAAATTAAAAATACTTGAAATTCAATTGTTTGGTTTTACTTTGCTTGAAGACATAACAAAAATCTCGACTCCGGCTTACACGATAGATCAGTGTTACAATATCTGGAATCTTGTTTCATAACTTCAATAGGGAAAAAAATACGACATCTAATATGATTTTATCAGACATCCGCAGAAAAAACTCATATCAAGGCTATTTATCTCCTTCCTGCAATTTAAAACGTTACCTTCAGGCAAGAAAAGGAACAATAAATATTATTTTTTTCTTGAATCCATTTGTCCTGTGATCTTGATTAAATGGTTCACTAAATTTGACAGTTCTTTCAATTTTTCTAAGGAGTGGTGGTGACCCCAAATCCTTCACCCGATTTGAGAACAATTTAAGTTGTTTTAGCACACGCCGTACCTAGTGATACCAAGTTTACTCCAAATATATATAACGGAAAATAAATTAACATGACCACTAAACGGTTTTTGGGTGAACAATTGGATACTTACTTGTAAAGCTCCTTCTCAAACCTACCAATATGATTGCAAAGGTAACATTTCTTCTCATTTCAAGTGATTATTTCTCAAATCAGCCAATATTATGCTAATTTCAGCCAATTTAATTTTAGCCAATATTATGCCAATATTTTCTTGATTTATGGTTGGCGCAGCCTATTACGGCTCTTTCGCCATTCAAACTAATAGAAAATAATTTTTGGTTAATTTAAAAAAATTGCAATTTTGAACTAACATTTGATGAAATGTATCTTTCCTCTATGTACGCTGATAACTTTAAGGGAGGAAATAAAAACATCAATATTAAAAATATGGTTTAGAATGCAGTAAATTTTACTATTGCTCCTATTTTCTATTAGGAGTACACTTCAAATAAAATTAAATTAATATAATGAAACAGATTAGTTAATATTGATTTTCTTTCCTTTACAAACTGTAACTAAAGTTCCTAAATTATTTTACTATAGTATTTGTAATTATTTTCTGTTGTGTGAACCAGAGTTCTTAGTATTTTGAAATCGTACTTCACAATATTTAAAATCTACTTAGTCATAATCAGTTGTATACATATCATTTTATAGCTTACATAAATTGTATGTATCATTTTATACACTAAGTCATAATCAGTCATGTACAGAATACATCGAGATATCGTACCCGATCGAAATTCTTCGCTGATTCTCAAAAATTGTTTTTTTATTAAATTAGTTTTTCACATGCATAAATTTCTTTCTCCTTTCCGAGATAATATGTATTGATAATGTATGCTTACATTATCAACTTCATAGGCAAACCCCCACCTAACTACATATACTAACTACAAACACTCGCAAATTTTAGTTGCAAATATTAATTTTCTGGTGCGCCTTCAAGAAAAATCCGGTAGGTTGAATGTAATTGATCAGAACCTTCCCGAGCTGCTAAGAAAGCTCCAGAAGCATTAATGCAACCATGGCCAAATCTAAAGCAGCCTAAATCTAAAGACAGACAGAGAGACTTTCAACTTCATTACTAGTAAAGATTACTAATAATAAAGCTGAAAGTCTCTCTGTCCGGAGGATGTCTGGATCTCTGTGACGCGCATAGCGCCTAGACCGTTCGGCCGATTTTCATGAAATTTGGCACAAAGTTAGTTTGTAGCATGGGGTGTGCACCTCGAAGCAATTTTTTGAAAATTCGCTGTGGTTCTCTTTCTATTTCAATTTTAAGAACAAAACTATCATAAGATGGACGAGTAAATTACGAAATTATCATAACGTGGAACCGTAACATGGGCACAAGCCAATTGGCAAGAAAATTCACCATACATTATTTGTAAATATACAGGCGAACCAAAAGACCTTTTAATTTTTCTATTACGGGCAAAGCCGTGCGGGTACCACTAGTTGCAATAAAGATGTTATCCTAATGATAAGGGTCTAAATTTTCCTGAGCGAAAAATTTATTTCAAGGATAAATGTTAGCCAATCTAATACCAGATCCCCGAAATATCAAAAATAGAATCACGTGCATCCCAATGATGGCAGCATGATTGCACAGTTTGTAATTTGACCACTGTAACTGGTGACAAAACGTTTTTTTTTTTTTTTTTTTTTTTTTTTTACTATCTTCAATTCATTTTTTAAACGAAAAAGCATTTGTTTATCTTCCAGAAGGCCATTATTTTTAATGAAGATAAAAATAAAATTATGTGACAATTCTTACCAATAAAATTTTAAGTGCTAACAATAGAATGATCCCTGACATAAACCATTCTACATACCTTTTGCTACCGCGGTGCAAAATCAATTAACTTTTAAAGAATCCATTTTATGATAAAGTGAGCACGTATTACACGTTTCTAAAATTTCAAGCAATTCTCTTTTCTTACATAAATATTACAATTTCATCCGTATTTTGCTCTTTCTTACAGAAATAGTTTAAATGATAAACCCAATGATTATAAAAGTGATATTTTATTTTATTTTCTATTTACTTATTCATTTATTTATTTCAGTTTCTTCTCATCAGTACTTTTTGCGTCTTATCTCTTGCAAGTCATCATGATGTAAGTATATCTTTCAATATGCTATGGTTTGCTGACCTTCCGTGAGAGAATATCAGTTGTTGATCCATAATTGTATAACGTTCTTGTTAATTATTTTAAAAATTTGAGCCATTGTGTCTGGGATCAGTTTAATCTAAGTTTTATAATATTTTATTGCTTTATGATTTGCAGTATTTCTATCAAAATGTTTGGAGAAAAAGTCCTCCATTTTGGTTTCTTGCATTTTAAAGATTTTAAAATGGATTTTCCTTTTTATCAGATACGATAGCAGTTCCTTTGTAAGGAAAATATCCGGATATATAATTACTAAACATGGCGTTTTTATATTGTGATTTTCACCTCCACGTAAATCATATATAGACAGTTTTGAAGCTTTAACTACTCTTTATGTATGGTCATTGATAACTAGAGATTTCCTTAAGTCATCTCGAAATTACTGACTTACATATTCACGTACCACCTACTACATCAGAAGAGAACAACTAATCAGTGGCTTCTTCGGCTCGAAAATTTCACTATTATCAACTATTTTATCGGATACACCTGTGGTCCGCGGATGACTAGCGGTTTGCGAATAACTAGTAAAAAATGATCTGTATCATTTTTTGTTGTACTTAGATTTATTGAAGAAAACTTTTACATTCATCTCATTTCACCTAATATAATTGTGAAAAATTCCATCGCTTATGGTCCTCTTAAGATTTGGAAGGGTACCACATGGTTTTCAGCAGTGAAACAGTTGAGAAACACTGGATAGCGGTAATGCCAAAGTTATGCAATGCTGCAAATGATAAAATATAAAATTGGTTTAGGTTCATCGGACACTTAAAATGAATTGATTTGCAGCCTATAAAACTGAAATTTAAAAAATAATTGATCATTAAACCGCTTTGATACTCAAAGCTTAATGTATGCCTAAATCCATAGTTAAAGAACACCATACTCAACGCCTCATGTATGCGGAATTCGTTTGCAAAAGCATTTTTGAATTTTATCCAGCTTAACCTGCTCTATAGAATTCCTGCTCAGATTTGAAAATTCATCCTTCACTAAATTACGCTATTTTATGAAATGCACTGACTTCCCTCTTAAAATTATACTTACCTAATTCTCGAGAACATTTTTTCCTCAGCATCACCACCACCATCATCCCCAGCCATATCACTTCGGTTATGACATCAAAGATCATCATGAAGCCCAATACAGAAAAGAACATGGTGACGGACACGGAAATGTTCAAGGAAGTTATGGTTTTACCGACCATAGGGGTGTTCATCGGGAAGTCCACTATGTAGCAGACCACCATGGTTTCCGAGCGCAAGTGAAAACAAATGAACCAGGAACAGCAAATCAAGATCCCGCCCACGTGCATGTCCATTCTAATGCTCATCATGCTCTCCATCATGGTCATCACGAGCATGGTCATCACCACCATGGACATCATCATGGTCATCATCATGGCCACCATCATGGTCATCATCATGGTCATCATCATGGTCATCATCATGGCCACCATCACCATGGACACCAACATCATGGATTTCAACATCATGGACATCATCATGATGGACATTCGCACAGTTACTTTCACTTAGGTCATCATCATTGAATTTCAAGGGACTCGCGGGAAATACCATGAACCTACTTTCTTGCCTTGGTGTTAGTTCAACGGGAAAAACATGATCACATTTTTATTTATGGGCTTTCATACGTGTGGGTGTCTTATGCTTTGCATTTGTTAGTAAAGTCTTCAATCTGAAAATTTTCAACTGGTCTTTTATTTTACTATGATTGCATTTTTTTTTCCTTTAAATTGCTGAAAATTCTCTGAAACGAATTCCTGATCCTTAAAATACAAATCAACTCTTTGGATTTTTTTTTTAATTCAGGCCTATTTTTCATAAGCATTAGATGAAATGTCAAAAAATCGCTAGGTTTCTTTTTTTTTTCTTTTTAATGATAAAAATATAGTAACTACAACGTTGTTATACAAAAGTGGTACATGTGAGTTGGAAAGAATGGGACAGCTGCATTAATGCCGAAACAAAACGAGAAAAGTTATTTCTAGCATGTCCAGTAGTTGTATCAGCTTCATATTTTTGCTTTATTCTAATCTGCTACAACTTTTTAATCAAGCTGTAGACGGTTGGGCAAATTTAATTTAGCCATAAATGCAGCTATGCCATTCCTTCCAACTCTACCCTACTCATCTAAAGTGTCATGTATTGCGTATTAGCTCTAGTGAAAGTTTTTTTTTTTTTTTTTTTAAGATAATGTTACTTGAACAAAAGTTATTCTCTTTTTGCCTTTCAGTCTCGAAAGCTAGCAACATTTATATATTTGAGAAGATTTTTCATTGGGAAATTGTAGTTTATCGGCTCTAGAAACTCAAATCGGAATCCCAAAGCTTTAAGCAGCTATAAACACTCATTTTATAAGTAATTTCTGAAAATTGTGCATTAAATTGATTAAATAGTTTAAATATATAGCCTGCGCTGCGGAATATGGATGCATTTTCAGAATTCCTTGTTACTGTAAAAGAAAAGAACATTTGCAAAATCATCGTGAATGTTATGAATATTTATTTTGTTTTTAAAAAATTCTCAGGAAACAATACTTAAACGGAGCCAAACTGCATTAACAACAAGCTAATAATCGGACAATAAAAAGCAAGAAAACACTAAGCAGTTATCCTTTTGTTGAGACAGAAGGTAATTTATTTCAAGAAGCCTGAAAATTTCCAAAACTAATTGAAACGAATGAAAGTTCTGCTTATTTTGAAGCAGGTAGCCAACACTACGAAGAACTATTCTCACTCAAAGATTGAACTGAGTCTAAAAGTTGTATCAATCAAAACCATTTTTTCAACCAAAAAATATTTTTTCATTCACTGTAAAGCAATTGCTAATAAGATTGAAGTGAAAAATCAACGTAAATAAAGCACAAGTTTTTTCTTCAAAATTTGTGCTTTATTTACGTTGGTTTTTCACTTTAATCATATTGCAGCACAAAGCTTATATAATAATTTTTGATTTAATTGCTTGATAATGTTATACAATGATAGCAGTGCATTCAGAAATCTTGAATTAAGCAATAATACATTTAAACTTAGCCAATAAAAGCTTTCGATTTGAGAATCACTTAATACTTTTTATGCAATTTAAATCTGGTGTATCACATTGACACACATCGCCCGAACAACAAGTAAAAGAAAACGAGTGAACAAATGATGGATATAAATATTTTAACTAAGTAAAGAATAACCCAATCCAGGTGAAAATTTTCCCGAACGAACAAGAATAATCTTTAAAACAAAAGTACCGAAAATAAATTGAAATAACTTTTAATGAGAACTTAAAGTTATCATCTTTCTTATGAAGTTTAAAGTCATTGTAATTGGCTGTACCAGTATTTTATTACAGGCTGTTTTTTTTTCATATGAATAAAAATTGTTAAATGCAGTTCATCACATTTTAATATACAGTCGAATCTCGATGTTTATAACTCGAATATTCCTTTATCTCAAAGTTTTCATCGCGTCCCAAATTCCTAAGACTTGAAAAACTTCCCATAACTCGAACTATTAATAACTCGACTGCTTTAGCCGGTCCCTTGGAACTTCGAGTAATTGAGAATTCGAGATACTACATGGTAGCTTCTACTAGCTGGATAATTTAACTTACCATTTAAAAATATAACTCTCTTGCGACGCTTTCAACAACTGAGATACTGTAATAAAATTTATTTCATGTACATTTGCTGATTGTATTGAAAATGCATAAAATGAAGACAACTTTTCATACATTTCCCGCATAAGACATACGAATGGACATAGGATTTTACTTTTCAACAAAGTATAGGGACTAAATTTTTATTGATTGTTATTAAAGGTAAAAATGTGTGTTAAAAACGTTTTGAATACCGTAAGACGAGGTCACTCTGAAATGGTTAAATCATCAATTTTTTGACACTTCCATATCATTACATTGATCATTTAACAGTTTGAGGAATCCACTTATTTCTTACTAGCTGCGTTACCCAGCTTTGCCCGGTCTACCTTGAAAATAAAAATTGTGTCAAGTAACGTATATTCAACAATCAAACGTGAAAAACAAATAAGAAAAACATCATGATTTTCCTTCCAAACAATGACGACAGATATTAAAATACTTTTAAGAAATTAAATCCAGAAAGATGGATTTAAAATGCGTAACCATGGAAACAAAATAAAATAATTTAAGGAATTAAAATGCGAAAGAAAATGGTTCACAATTTGAATGGAATCGAGATTTCTTAAACTTGAGCTTGTAACTTTTTTTCTTTTCGAGATAAAAGCTTATTTTTTCGACCATAGGTCGAGTTAGATCTGGAGTAAAAAAGGTTGCTTTTTCCAATGGCGTCAAAAAGAAAGCTGTGAGACAATTCCTTCACTTTTTATTAATTTAGTTAATGAAGAAAGAAGTGTCTAAATTTCAGCTAAACCTAAAAAAAATCGAGCTAAAAACGCAAATAACTCCCGCCGTAATAAAGTTAGAGCATTGAAACAAATTACGTAGAACGCGGAAAATTCTATCCTTTTTAACGGTACGTAATATTACTAATTGCGAGTAATTTTTTACCCCCATATTCGGAAATTTATGTGAAAATTGGGCCTAAATTGGAATAAAAAAAGAACTATTCATCGAATTTTTTTCGAACTGGTCTGCAAACCTTCTCAGAACTTAAAGGAACAAATTGTGAAAATTTCAGCGAAATCGGCCGGGTAGTTCTCGAGTTTTGCGAGTTCAAACAAACAGACGCTTTTTGGACACTTCATTTTATACTATGTAGAGATAAGGCCTTATACAGCAATGTTGAGCATCTTAAATTACTGAAAGCTACTTAAAAAATAGGATAAGCAGAGAATAAACAATAAATGATTTTTCATAAGCGTTTTTTTTTTTTTTTTTTTTTTTTTTTTTTTTTTAACTTTTTGCTATTAATGCCTTTTTTTTTACAATATTCCAGACAGATAGCTATGAGATTGTCGGCGAATTGCCAGTCAAGCGAAACAAACCACTTTCACTTAAACTGTCCTTCATTCTTTTTAAGTGGCAGTTTCAATGGGAGAAAAAGATGCAAACATTTCGGTGCTGAATTGTGATAAAAATTTCTGATCAATCAGTTTTGTCATAATAGTAGAGACCGGGGCATGTTGGAAAACTTTTCGAACTTAATTTTTTATAGGTTGTAAAAGCAATAGAAAAGCGTTCCTTTGTAGCTAAGACGATCTGTTTATTTTCAGAAAAAAAGGTTGTATTTTTCTTTTGACAGGGCTATGTTTCATAATTCGCACATTTTTCCATGAAGTAAGTTGGCGAGCAATATGAAGTAAGTTACCGAGTTGAGAAAGACTCATATTCGACGAAGAAAATTTAAAGACGGTCCTCAGAAATATTTTATATGAGAAGGTAAAACTTACCAATGAATAAAACAAACAAATACAAAACTGTTAATAGGTCCTATGAAAAAGCTGATACACTGGCTAAGAAAGGAGCTTTGGTAGGACAACGAACGAGTTGTCCACTTTACTTCCATACGACTAAACCATTTGTTAACCTGACCTCTTTGTTTCAGAACAGTCCATTTTCGTGGAGGGGCGATACGATGAAGGGCAGTTAAAGATCGGAATTTGCAAGTGCGTTATTGTTTCTAGAGATGAATACGTCAACTTGGAATTTAAGAAATTACCCAAAGAGATAAAAAATTTTAATTTTATGCGGCAGATGTCTTATTGGACAGGTCCCATCCTACGCAAGTGGGTGGATCTTGGTTTTACTTCTTTCGGCAGGCATTGATTAGAAACCACAACGCCTCCTGTAATTAATTTCAATTAAAAGTTGCCGAGAGCAGGGTTGCCGTAAAAATTGCAAAGCTTGTTATTTTTACTTTCTCGCCAACTCAATGCAGTTACTGTAACTTAAACATTTCAGATCAAAATAATCACATAACGAAAATATACTAGGAGTAAAAAATTTTACGCATCGCAAAAAAGTTGCTAAACTCGAAAATCTGGCCCGCATCCTTTCTTCCTTTGCTACCTATTTTAAAGAATAGAATCGTTTCATAAACGATTGTCAAGGGTCATTTGTTCGCTGTCGGACTATATGATGCAACGAGCTGTTAGCAACAAATGGGGACTCTGAAACAGAATGATTCTCAGTTATCCAAGGAAGATTGCAATGGCTCTCATTAAAGTTCTCTCTTGACATGACTGTTTGCGAGAACATCTCCATAGAAGTACAGTACCCCAAAATGTCCTTTATATGGCTCTAAATAATCAATGACTTTTAGACAGTTAGAAAGTTGTATTTTGTTATCAAAATATGAGAATTTGTTTAAAAGTACTGGAGACTTCGTGAATTAATGACTTGGGCGCTAATACTCGGCAGTTGTAAAATGAATCGGCGCAAAAAAGTCAATAACATGCTTAGGTTTATCAATAGATATATTTTAAACAAATCTAAAGAAGTTCTTCTGCCCTTATAAAGAAGTTTGGTAAGACCTCATTTGGAGTATGCTGTTCAGTTTTGGTCTCCTTAAGAAAGATATTAATGTATTGGAAAGGGTTCAAAGACGGGCTACAAGGCTAATAAATGGACTTTCTCATTTAGATTACGATTCCAGGCTTAGAATGCTAAAAATGTACAGTCTTGAGCAAAGAAGAGACCGAGGGGACATGATTCAGTTGTTTAAATTTATTAAAATGAAAGATGTTACGGGGCTGAAGTTTAACACTGAAAACAGGACAAGGGGTCATTGTTTTAAGCTATTTAAATCTCAGGCTAACATGGATATTAGCAAAAATTAGTATTTTAGCAGGGTAGTGGAACCTTGGAACAGCTTACCGGAAGAGGTGTTACTGAGCAAGGGAGTAGATAGTTTTAAGAGGGCCATTGATCTTCACTGGGGATTGTAAATTGACTAGGACCAGCCTAGCTGGGCCCAGAGCCTGTTGCTGGTCGTCACTTTTGTATTTGAATAATAGGTCCTAATAGACCTAATAAGCTAAGGTAATTAGCGTTTTCCATATCGTCACAGAAATTGCAATTTTCAAATTTAAAGAAAATGTGTGCTCCTCAAGCACACTCCTCGTGAGTACACATTCGATATTTCCTACACCGATCCCTGTTTTCAAAACATCTACTACAGTAAATTCTCGATTATCCGCGAGTCGTTTAACAATGAGGAACATGTATTTTCGCAGCAAAAACCAATAGCTGTTTTTTTCTCGAAAAATTGTAAATTTAAACTTATAGTTGTTTTTGTTTTATTTATTTACTAGTGGTAACCGCACGGCTTTGCCCGTAATAGAAAAATTAAAAGGTCTTTCGATTCGCCTGTATATTTACAAATAATGTATGGTAAATTTTCTCGCCAATTGGCTTGTACCCATGTTACGGTTCCACGTTTTGATAATTTCGTACTTTACTCGTCCATCTTATGATAATTTTGTTCTTAAAATTGGAATAGAAAAAGAACCACATCGAATTTTCGAAATATCGCTTCGAGGTGCACACCCCTATGCTACACACTAACTTTGTCCCAAATTTCATAAAAATCGGCAGAACGGTCTAGGCGCTATGCGCGTCACAGAGATCCTACATAAATCTAGACATCCTCCGGATATCCAGAGAAATACTTTCAGCTTTATTATTAGTAAAGATTTATTGTTTTATTTATTTTTTCTGCTTTCTTCATCGTACAAGCCCTAGTTTTTTATTCCTGTTAAGTTCTGTTGTACAAAAATACAAAACATTTTTACGGTACTGCATATATTTTCACTGTACAAAGAAGTACTATGTATCAATACAGTCATGCTTTTAAGAAAGAATTATTTTTACCTTTATTGTCCCACATTTTAGACTTTTTGCAGTTCACCCGCAATTTTTTTTTACCCGCAGCACTTGTGCCATCCAATTCCGCAGATAATCGGGAATTTACTATATCTCTGAAACTTTTCTAGCAATACAAGCAAACTCGTTATCTTCAGATGCTGCAGCATTTTCTTTTTTTCTTTTTTGTCTTTTTTTCGGTTCAGTTTCACATTTATATTTCTTGTTGACTTGGGGATTTTTGTACTAATATTCGTTTCTCTGTAGCATTTCCTTTTTCGTCTAGAGCCTTTTTGACCAGCAGTATCAGTGACTATTGCTGTAGAACTTTTTCGCTTATCACCGTTTTTGATTTTTTTTTTTTTCTCTCTTGCCTTAGGGTAAGATCGTGATGCTCTGAGGCACATGCTGGTCTGATGAGATACAGCACTTTCTTTCGTTGGCATATCTGGAACCCAATTAGTGAATGGAGGTGAAGAAAGGATTCCTGTTTCTCTATTGCATATGTATGTTTATCTCATATCATTCTATTGGAAAGGGTTCAAAGAAGGGTTACTAGACAAGTAAGGGGACTTTCAGACATACACTGGTGTGCAAAAATTAAGGACGAAGTCGAAAAATGAGCATATCAGCTGAACGAAGAGGCAGAGCGGACAGAAAGACCAATCAGAAGATAAAGTTAGGCGATGTACGGTAGCACATGCGCAGATATGCAGGCAGACGTAATGGGGGAGTGTCTGAGTAGTATAAAGCATGTTGTCGGTGTAAGATCAGTATTTCTGGCAAAGAGATTGCACGCCGTATAACAGTTAAAATCACACCGAGTTGCTGCCTCAGCGAGAAATGGCAAATAATCAATCTGTTAGACGACATCTGGATGCTTTTACCCGAGGTCGAATCATTGGGAAGTTGGAGGAAGGCCGTAGTGTGACAAGTGTGGCTGCAGAGTTCGGAATTGCTAACAGCATCGTTTCACGACTTTGGAGACAATTTCAAACTACAGGAACTACTATCCGGGGGTTCAGTAGTGGTCGTCCACGAGGAACCACATCCGCAGATGACCGGTATATTGTCTTATAGGCCAGAAGAAACAGGCGGCAGACAGCGGGAGAAATCGCTAGACACACGACACAGGCGACTGGACGACCGATATCGCGTTTTACCGTGGCCAGAAGACTGCACGGTGGTGGTCTGTTTGCAGGATGCCCTATACGGTGTGTACCTCTAACGCCTGCCCATTGGAGAAGACGTTCTCTGTGGTGCCGGGAACACCGGAATTGGAGAGACAATGGATGGGGACGAGTACTCTTTACAGATGAGAGCAGATTCAGTCTGAGTAGCGATTCTCATCGCATACTCATCTGGAGAGAGCGGGGAAGCCGCAATCATCCCTCGAACATCATTGAAAGGGACAGGTATGGAGGTCGCGGTGTTCTCGTTTGGGGAAGCATCATGCTTGGTAGTCGTACAGACCTTCACATCTTCGACGCAGGTTCAGTCAACGGGACCCGTTATTGTAACGAGATTCTTCTTCCATATGTGCGTCTTTTTAGATTCGCTATGGGTCCGCAGTTCCTTTTCATGGACGACAATGCACCATGTCATCGAACAGTAGCTGCCGAATAGTTCTTAGAGAGTGAGGATATTAAACGTATGGATTGGCCGGCACGATCTCCGGATCTCAATCCTATCGAGCGTGTATGGGATTTTCTAGGCAGACGCTTGGCAGCTCGTACCTTACAACCAGTAACGATTCGGGAGCTTCGATTGGCGCTGCAAGACGAATGGGCAGCAATGCCTCAACAACTCATTGACACTCTCATTCTCAGCATGGGCAGACGCTGTGAAACCTGCCTAGCAGTCGCGGGAGATCATATCCCCTACTAAAGACCGGATGTTTCTTGCTGGACACCCATCACAGGAATGTTTCGGCCTTCAGTCGCATTGCGCTCCATGCTACTTTTTCAATAAAGCTTCTTTTTATCCCTCTGATTTCTCTTTTAGTAAGTGTTGCTTACATTACACATGTCCTTACGTATTGGGGATCTTACGGTATTAAATGTGTTGATTTGGAAAGCTTTTGTACAAAGTTATATTGAAAAAGCCGTCTCGTCCTTAATTTTTGCACACCAGTGTGGATTATGACACCAGACTTAATAGGATTAATACGTATAGCCTGGAGCAAAGCAAAGTCAGAGGGGGCATGGTTCAGTTGTTTAAATTTATCAAAAGGAAAGATGTTAACGGGTTAAATTTTTGCACGGAAAGCAGGACGAGGGATCACTGTTTTACGCTATTCAAATCTCAGGCTAACCTGGAAATTAGGAAAAATTACTGCTTAATAGGTTTGTGGGCACTTGGAACAGCTTACCGAAAGAGGCGGTAATGAGCAAGGAATTGGATAGCTTTAAGAGGACTGTTGATCTTCATTGAGGACTAATAAATTTACTAGGATCAGCCTAGCTGGGCCCAGAGCCTGTTGCTGGTCGTCACATTTGGATTTGTATATATATTAAAGTCTAACTTTCACAATAACATTGCTTCCACATGGTTGGGCAAATCAAAGCTCTATGCCAAGGGTCTGCAACCGGCAGCCCGCGGGTCACATTCGGCCCGCAAACATATTTTATCTGACCCGCAGGAAGCTTACAAAATGAAAAGGATCATTTTTATTTGATAAAATATTTCCTTGTAAGTATTTTGAAAAAACCTAAGCCAAAAAAATATAAAAACCATCACTGAATTTTAAAGAAAGTCGTGGGTATAATGTGGGGAATAGCGATAACTACACCATCTGAACTGAAATATTGCTGTGTTATTGGCCCGCCACACCTCCAAAAATTACAATGTGAACCATGGGTAAAAAAAATGGAGACCCCTGTTCTTAACAGTACCTAAGCATGCGAAAATATTTTGTAGTTTCGGTTAAAAGTATGGCATAAAGCAACTGCGACTGAATTGAAACTTCCGAAAACGATAACATCTTTTGAAAGGCACTGAGGAAATCAAAGGGATAATTTTCGCCTGGTAATTACAAGAATTTTTCCGCTTCACTTCCATATCAGTCCTTTGAACAATCCTTCGATCTTAAAGATAGGACCTGTGTTTCATAATCTTGAAGAATGGAAATTACTTCCTAACTCTTTGCTAAAAAGTCGACATGAATATTCATGCCTTCAACGACCTTGATTTCGTGAACAATTGCTTGACAAAAGTTTAGTCATGCTTTCATTATCAAGGGCATAAAAGATGAAAGTAAAATATTCTTTGCCGAAATTGTCAATTTCAACGCAAGACAATTTTTGATTTTTTTTTTTTTGAAAGTTTATTTTATTGTGTGTTTCTGCTGCCATTACCATACAGGAAAATTTAAACGTTCCTTGTCTATGTTTACAAGTTTACATTTGACGAAGTTTAAAATGTTGACTTATGTTCTTCAGTTACAAGTTTGGAAGTTAAAATACAGGCTCTTCGAAAAGTTCTTGACACATTTTAAAAATTCATTGAAAAGCAACAAACTGTCATATGACTACGCAGTTTGCGCCATAATACTTCAGAGATTTAAGATTTTTTTATGACTTCATAAAAAAGAGAAAAAATAAAAGAAAACAGTGTAATTATTAGTGTTCGCTGTATCGTCACAGTAAAAACAACAAACGTCAAGTGAGATGTAAAATCGTTTTATTAATCAGAAAGCAATACTTTTCATTAGCAGAGTTCAATGTGTTTACCTTTTGTGGACTTGGGATGAACTTGAGTACCGTTTTGGGGTGGTTCAAGACACATACAATATATACTTTAAACTCTAGTAATGAAAGAAAGGCATTTCTTTCTGCTTTGTAAAATGATTAAACACATCACATGACGTTTGTTGTTATCACTGTGATGATACTGCGATTACTTATAATTAAACATTTTTCGTTTTTCTTTTTTTTTTTTTTATGATGTCATAAAAAAAATTCTTGAACCTGTGAAATATTATGGCGCTAACTGCTTAGTCATACTACAACTTGTTGCTTTTTTATGAATTTTCAAAATATGTCAAGGACTTTTCGGACACCCTGTATATTTTTTTGACACTTTGATTGTAATTCTATGGTTATGAGACTTTGTAATAGTGAATTTCATCCAGGATTCTACAGTCACAATTTTCTACTTCTATTTCTGGTATTACCTTTGGAATTAGTCAAAGATTTGCCATTTTAAATTTTTATGATTTCAATAATTATTATTTTTCTATTACAATGTTCACATTTTAGTTTAAAATTTATTACTAAAAATAACACACATATAAAATAATTCCGGAAATAATCAAAAAAGCAAACATTTCCCAATCCATTACCTTTGCTTTCGGAGTATAACAAACAATAACATTTCCGCATTCTAAACATAGTATACATTCTCTAATTCCATAATCAAAGGAAATGACATTCGTCTTTACAACAAACTATCCACTAACCAGCAACTCAACTCAACTCCCCCTCTCATTCTTGTGCAATTTCTTTGATAAGTAGTTAAGTGGCATCATTAACATGCATTCTCCCCTCCTTCTTCTTGTGGCCGAGAAATGAATGAAGAATTGCACCAGGTACTGCTTGATGATGCTGACAGAAAGTAGGTAACATTCCTTGTTTTGGCGCGATCTGATGATTGAATAACGTTACCGAAGAGCCAGTGCCTGGTGGAAGACGATGACGCATCCATATATAAATGCCTGTTTGAGCATCTGCGGCAAAACTACTCAGGCATCAGAAACTATGTGAACATGCTCTGCCAAAAGCTCAATTAGCGCAGACTGGAAGAATGAATTTAAAGGTATCTTTTCGAATTGATATATATGATAAATGTATTAATATTGAAAATGATTTTAAAAAAATTAAATTTGCTATCATTTTATAACCAGACGTTTTCTGTTCACAAATTAGTTTTATTTGCATGTAATTATGGCCACATACTAATTATTACGGGACTCTCTTACCAAATCGTGCCTCCATTTTTGTAGAAAGGTTTGTAAAAACAAGATGGGGATATATTTTTTTTCATCTCAGATACTTTCACAGGCCTGATCTTACTGGTAGGAAAGCAAACCCTTCATGCATTTTTTAGAAGGCTTTGATGAAAAAAATTACTCATTTAATCATTTAGTTCAGAGGTTCTCAAAGCGCACTATAGAGCCTAATCTGAAAACGTACCAACTTTGAAGAAACCCCTCCCCTCCCTACTAAAAATACTTTATGTAACACTTTTAAATCTTTTTTCTCTAAAATGTATTTTCGTTTTGTTCTATATATATTTATTCACTTTTCTGCCATCTATCTAGCAATATTTTTACCGTGTTCATAAACATGTGCATGATTCCGGTCAAAATAATAAATAGCCCTAAAGGTAAAGGTTTATAATAATGTAAGTCATTTCCAAAGATTGGTACACATATTGCAATATATTTCGCACTGTATCAAAAATATTTTTTTCATTTCAAAATGTTAAAGTTTTCTTAATTAACATTTTAAACATTGAGATCTACTGCTGCTCAGTTCTGTACTTATTTAGTTAAAATTAGGAATGTTTTGATTTTATGAATAATACTTTTTGTCAAGTGCACACGGAGCAAAGTGAATATGAAAAAGTGGGAAAAAAAACATTTCGTTTGCTTCATTCATTAATTAATTAATTTAGTTCCACTCCTTCATTTATTAATTCACTCATATTTTTTAACTTATTCACTTATTTTCTTATTTATTCACTCTTTTCTTCACTTTTTCTTCTTTTGCATTAATTTATTTTATCTATATATCAATTTTTTTACCCTCATTCATTTCATCAAATGTATATGTAATATTTAAATGGAAGATATTTCATTAGAAAAATACTTTATTTTTCATTTTGCCTCATAAAGAAGCTGAAAGTTTTTTTTTTTTCTTTTTTTTTTTAAGTTTAAAATTTGCCGTTAATAATGAAAAATAATGTTTCAATACAAGTTTCATTCGAAAGTACATTGTTCTTTCTTTAAATACTGTAATTTTCTAAACGAAATTTCAATTCGTTCATTTTGAAAAGGGTAAGTTAACTATTTCACTTTGCCCCACATTCCCCTACAATGTACCGAGGCTTTCCAAATATTTCTAAATACATTTCCATGCCTTGTTTTCATTATTATTCAACTTTAATTTGCTATGAATTATAATAACGTGAAACCATTTCACAGTTGATTGAAATTCATACTTTTTTTTTTTTTTAATCGGGCTGTTTCTATCAGTCAAAGGTACTACTTTTAGTTACTGAAGTTAATAGAATGAGTAAAGAAAGTGACATAGAGCGACAAAAATCTTTTATTTTCAAAACGTTTAATGTTTAATTAATTTTTTAAAATGTCCGATTTTTCAAATGAAATGTTTTTTTTTTTTTATTTTTTTGACGTTACAAATGATGAACTGTGGCGCGCACTCCACTGGCGCCCTGAATGTTTACGCTTGCTGTCTACCGCCTTTCCAGGTTGTGATAATTCAGAAGCGAATTAAATATTGCGCTCTGCGGTAATGGCATCAGTGAATATCATTTCATCACTTGTGATGTCATATGCAGAAGCGTAAAAAAGGAAATTGAATCTGCGCACCGATTAAAATATTATTTTAAACACTAAACTTTGTCAAATTATATTTAAAAAAAAGGTGGTCAAACATGCTTTTTCAGTAAAAATACTTTTAAAATTTCGGAAACGCTCTATTCTCTCTTGCTAATTCATTGTAAAGCAATGATTTCTTATCATTACAGTTGCTGATAATACTGTCTTTCATTTCAAGTGGTTTTTCAAGTGAAGATGACACTACACAGGTAACCTACACCTTTTAAGTCACTCTATAGTACCTTTAAAATGTTTTATAATGTAGGCATTTTCTAAGTTGCTAGCGGTAATTTCAGGAGTCTTGGTGAAAACTCACAAATACTTTCAAGAGTGCTTAGCAATTCATTAGATCTATATTTTTTTTTTTTTGTCCACCTCTTTTTCAATGATTATTTAAAGCATTACAAGAGCTCGAAAATTGATTTATTACTAATTTTTGACCTATACTACACTTTCGCTAAAAAATACACTATTTCTTTTCTTAGTCACAATTTATTTAAGTTTTTGAGAATAAGTAAACAAAATAAACTCTGTGACTTATCACTGTTTTTCCTGTATTTCGTAATGTTTTAATGCAGTTGTTCTTAAACTTTTCCGAATTGCGGCATCCTTTAAAAAATTACAATTTTTTTCACCGCACCCTATTCTATCTCTGTTCAAAATATATACGAGTATATGCACGTATATGTGTCGACGAACGTGTTGACAATCGAAATATACATGTTGACCATCCTCGTGCTAAGTATCACAAATTTTCTCGTCACGTTTTTATAAGCGTATCTCGCACGACTAAAAACCGAGTGCAGTGTAACCTGTTTAAGTTGACATCTGCGTGGTCAACTTAAACAGGTGGTCAACTTACAGAGGTTGATTTACATGATAAGGGCTTATTCCGTGCCTGAAAAAAGCGGTCAACTTGCAAGGATGGTCAACTTCACAGGTTTTACTGTATCATACAGTAAAACCTGTGAAGTTGACCATCCTTGCAAGTTGACCGCTTTTTTCAGGCACGGAATAAGCCCTTATCATGTAAATCAACCTCTGTAAGTTGACCACTATAGTAGTGCACCGCAGGTGTCAACTTACACAGGTTTCACTGTAGTAGAGTCCCTGGGGAATCTACGTTATAGAACTTGGGGAGGTCCCGGGTTTGAATCCCGGCTCGGGCATGGATGTACTTTCTTTGTGTGAATGTGCTGTTATTCTGTGAATGGTTGTCTACCCTATAAACGGGTCCTTATGGCATGTGTGTACTGTGGAGAAGTCGGACTTCACAATAAATTACGGTACAGTTGAATAAGCGAAGCAGTCCACCCCAAACTGCACCCCAAAAAAAACAGGGGTTCTCAAACTTTTCCGATTCGCAGCAACCTTCGAAACACTAGAATTTTTTCACGGCACCCCAATCTCTCTCTATTATATGCATATACATGTCGAAATTCCCTCCGGGATTTAAACAAATATATTACCAATGCAACAATAACACTGACTTTACTGGAGAATGAAACTTAATAAGGTTTGCTTCTGAAATGTTCAATATATGGACCTTTCGTATTGCGACAGATATAAAGTCTAAAGTCTATTTCTTGTTTCACTTACTGTAAACTGTTACGATCAATTTTTAAAAATGCGGTTGTGATTATTTGTCGTAAATATTGCAAGTCACGTGACCCATGGGGCACGAGCTCACAACTTTTGATCAGCACCCAGCACTATAAAAAAAAAATTGCTTGTTGTTAAGTCCGAAGAGCACGATTCTACAGAAGAAGGTGACAGTCGTCATCAGAACCTCGTCAATACCAACGACTAGGAAGCTAGTTATTAAGGAAATGGGGAACGTTTGTCAGATTAAGGGGGGGGTACCATCTTATTAGAAAATGAACCGTCATTGATCCAGACTTGTTATAGCTAAAGCCCTAGATTGTAGCTTAAGTAGCGACACGTCCACCATCTTGGGGCTAAACGATGCATTCCTCTATGTCTGCTACGGTGAAGTAGCGTGTTTTGCTTCTTGAATGTGGAGTTTCTCGATTGGGAATTAACATGGAGTTAACAAGAAACCTTAATTAAGAAGCAAAACACGCTGCCTTCACCATAACAAACATAGAAGAAAGTATCGTTTAACCCCAAGATGGCGGACGAGTCGCTACTTAAGTTACGATTCAAGGCTTTAGTTATGGCGTGTAAAAGAAGAATTAGTCTCAAGACTTGATAGTATCTACCGCATTACGAAAAGTTCACGTATTGAACATTTGGGAAACAAAAGTTATACAATTTCTTTCTCCGGTAAAGTCAACGTTGTTGCTTTATTGGTAATATGTTTCATTAATAAGCCTTTCAAGATTTAGAGAGAATTGCCACAAAACCCAGACACTTCGCGGCACCCCTCGCCAATTTTTGCGGCACCCAGTTTGAGACCCCATGTATCTAACGTAGAAAGTTACTGACTGTATAAATTAAAATTTTCATTTCTTGATTTTACAAAGTTTTTTTTTTTTTTTTTTTTTTTGTCTACCACTGTACTAGTTCTAATGAACAATTCGCAAGTCTGGTAACCATTGAGATTACTTTTTCCAGGCACCAGAGCTTAACTGTAACAGATGACTTACAGTAGACTATCTGAATCTTTCTTAAATGTCGATGCACAAAAGAATATATTCAGAGAAATCATTCCTATATAAAATTTATCAATTAGTTAAAAAAATTTCAAAAAACACGTTTCACCATTAATTACAAACGATATTGAATCAACGATACCGATAATAATTTTGTCGTTCCAATTTGCAACTTTGATAATTTTTATTTCAGATAATACATTTCTATTTCAGTACTTAATCATTTTTTCATACGTAATAGGTGATGATGGTAATTTATAAATCTAAAGCTTCTCTGTTTATCTTTTCAACCGTTTTCATTACATTGACTCCAATAAGCCTCTTCAAGTCATTTTTAGTAAATCTTAGAATTTTTCTGAAGGAAATGATAACAGAATGAAAAACTTTTTGAAATCACAGTATTACATTTCCACAATAAGGAAAAAAAAGGAAATGAGAAAAAAAATTATTTTTTAACAAGATATATACAAGTTAAAATAACCAAAGGAAAGGTAAAATGAGCTTCTAAAAGTTTAACTTATTTACATAACGAAATATATCACCCGATATCCCAAAAACTAATTAACTGGTATGCTGATTTCCAAAAATTAAAAACTATGGCATAACAAATTTTTCATCTGTTAATACAAAATAAATAAAAATGTATGATATATAAAAATATTATAAAAAAATCATTGCAAAATAAGACACATTCAAATAAGGAAGAAAAAATTTAAGCTTTCAAAGCAAAATTTGAAAATCTTCACTGAATATAATTGATTCCCTTCATCAATTAAATGAAAACTTTGCAGATATTTTTTTGAAAAATTGTGATTATAATAAAACTACTAAAGGCATGAATATTCGTTTAAATTTGAAAGCAATGTATTGTTTTGTAGCAGAGCTTTCAATAGTTTTAAAACAAAACTTTGAACAGTGAAAAATAAATAGCCGTTTGTTGACAGGATACAGGATTTCAATTTTTTACCATGAAAAAAAAATGTATACAATCGCCATAAATATAAAAGTAAATTACTAATATTTTTGACGCACAACAATGTTGAAATTGGGATAAAATATATTAGTCATTAATTGTAATGTATACTGAATTATTTTAAGTTTTGTTGATTTATTTTTTCTGAATTTCTGTCATCATTTCCAGGTTTACCATCCCTTTCGTTTTGGATATGAGCTGAAGGGTGAAGATGGTCACCAATATCGGAAAGAAGAAGCAGATGCTAACGGTCAAGTTCGGGGCAGTTATGGCTTTATCGATGCAGAAGGAACTTATCGGGAAGTATTTTACCTAGCTGATGACGACGGATTCAAAGTCATAATCAAGAGTAATGAACCTGGAGTCAAAAACGAAAATCCAGCACATGTTAAAATATATTCTTCATCATATCACAACAACCAGTACATTGGAAAACCTGGTGACATTCAGAAAGCATACAAAGAACCGCACAAAAATAGGGAAACACCAACTCATGATGAGCAAAAAAACTATGAGCATAACAGTGACCATTATTCAGAAGACAATTTCAAAAAACACCAACATCCACATGAAGAATCTCCCCCACTGAAAGGGGAAGAAGAGCCTACTGATGATTATCTAAATAACCATCATCAATCTCATAAACTCATCAACGATCCGCCAAAAAACCACAAGAGTCCTAAAAACTCTTACCACAAATTTCATCCTAGTCAACAACAGGAATCTCATGCACACAACCCTCAGAAATCACACCACCAGCCCTCTGATGAATATAGTCAAGAAGAAGGTGATAATTATTCAATAGAAAACAAAGAGTCGGAGAATAAGTATGATGATAAAGAAAACAAAGAAACTTTAAACTATGATGATGAATACGATGAATCTGATCGTAACAGATTTAAACAACTTGAAAAAGAAGTAGAACTTAAGTATAGAGGAACATCAAGAATCGCAAATACTTATGGCCAGTAACATCAGGAACATGACAGGCGTAAACAAAATGCACAGTAAAATTGTTATGAAATACATAGTTCATTTAGTTCATTTTAAAACCCTTGTTTAATGTTGATAATCAGAATGTGTTCTTTTTTCTTTTTACTTCGTAATTGTTTTCTGAAATGAGTTTTGAAATGAAAGAGCCAGTATGTACTTATCTTCACCACTTTCTACGAAATATGCCTGAACTTCAGGATTGGCAATTTGGTGGGAAAATGCGGTCGTTTGTATAAACCCTTTAAGAACTATTATGGGACCTATTCCTTGTGTTCAAGTTTGTTTTATACCGGATGACAGGTACTTTTAAAAGTAGATTTTTTTTTCATGTAATTGAAGCATTATACTCTAAATATTATCCAAAAAAAGAAATGCTATTGTTTATAATACGCAATATAATTATTTTTGAAGACAATGACAGTACGCAGTTGGCGAGTTTACTATGAGACTGATTAAAAAAAAACTTCTATTATATTCTATTTCTAAGTTTACGGTCCTTGTCGATCGCCTAAAGCAGAACAAGGACAGTGGACTGTACATTAAAAAAAAAAGATAATTTTATTCAAGGAAAACATTAGTAGCAAAAAAATAAACACACTTACATGCTAGTCCATTCTCGTTCTGAAAACTAAAATAAATCTATATTTAGCCCCTAGGCGCTAAACACCTATATGCTTAGCACTAAATGATGTAGCATTTAAGTCGCCAACAATCCCCAAAGTATGAAATAGGTGACTAGACAGACCAGAAATCATACTGGACACCATCCTGAAAGGGATGCTTTTAAACCCTCCTTTGCCTCCAAGGAAGCAAGGAAGTGCTTCTGCTGTTGAGTCTTTGTTACATGAACAATCGTATGTTTCTTCGCTGAGTAACGACTCCAACTATTGCTTACATTTCTTTCTGTTTCTTCGCGTTCATATATTTTAGGACTATTTCATCGAATCGATACTATTCTAAAGTATCGATAATTTCATATTAAATCGATAATTTTTTTATCTGTCTAGTCGGACATAATCAATGCTCAATTTCAGACTTTAATGAAATCTTGTATTTACGTGACGATTATAAACGATTAATAAATACGAACAATAAAGAGAAAGTCATGCTGCTTTTCAATCAACCCCCCCCCCCCTTTCAAATTTCAACAAAAATCACTCTAAAACTTTTCTTCAAAGAACATTTTCGTAACGTATTTTTTAAAGCAGTGCAACTGTAAAATTATAAAGTCTGATATTCTGTCTATAAAATACGTCCCACAATTTCCTTTTCTAGTTGTATACCATTTAATCGGATGTTTTCTTAATCGTTCCTGATGATTGGCATCCGAAAAATCCTTTCAAAACAGTGAATGTGTTATTAACCACTAAGATTAGTTAGAATTTCAAAATAGGAAATTATAAGTCAAAACAAAGAATTTCAATGGTGATTTCCTTGAATAAATTCTTTGGTAGTAATGTAGTGTGTAATAACTAACATTATGTACATCGTACTTTAAATGGAGCATTTAAAAAGATCTCTAAAACCGAAAACAGCAACGACACAAGGAGAAATGTCATGTAGGAACTTATAGAAATAATGACATAATGCAGTTTATAAAAATGAATAGAATATTGAATAGTGTTTTCCAGGGCTGCAGACTCTAAGGAAAACTGACTCCGACTCCTGATTCCACATCCTTTGTCCCAAAACCTGACGGACTCCGACTTCTGAAAGTTTATAACCTCCAATTCGACTCCTTTACCTCAAACAAATTTCGACTCTGACCCCTACTCCGAAACCCTGATGTTTTCACTGTTAAATTGCTTCCCCATCAAATGATAGCGCTCAGAATATGAGGAAAATCCCGTCTAAAACTATTAGATAACGTAGAAGGTGACTAAAACTGTTGATATCAGAAGTTGGAAAACTCAGTAGACAAAAAAAAAATGAACGGAGAAATTTTCCGAATGAGGGGGTTTGCAACAAAATGAATCGTCTAGCTAACGAACTAAAACTTAAATATTATTTATACTTTATAGTATTTTAGTAGGAATAAAAGTTTTTCAGAATAATTATTCAAAATAAGTATAGAGAACTGATGAGATTAATAGACAGTGATTTATTAAGTATTATTACGTTTTAATATACCTGCTTAAATAAGTGGAACTTTTCATTTTTATAGCATAAAACTACAGTCGAAATAAGATGGTAATTTAGAAAACCACTTTTGTTATAGCAATTTTCATGAAAAATGAATTGAGCCAGAATTCCGTTCAAAATGTTTTTAACGTGTCTACTTCTTCGAAGTTTGTTAAAGGAAAAGACTTTTTTTTTTCATTCATTAGCCTATTTTATTGATGAACTTGTACTTGTCGATCAGCCAAGCGAATTTTTCACACTCACTGACCTTACATAAGGAAATTTTTGAATAAACCATCGTTAGTGGCACCTCTTCGTGCCAACTTCCTCTTACATAAATATATATCAGTGAAATGTTCTTGAAAGTCTTACATTCGTTGACAACACATTTCCAGATATGCTTTTCAAAGTAAGTGGCATTCGACTCCTTAAAAACGTCCATCTTATCGTTCATCTTATGATATTTTTGTTCTTAAAATTGAAATAGAAAAAGAACCACATCGAATTTTTCAAAAATTGCTTCGAAGTGCACACCCCCATGCTACAAACTAACTTTGTGCCAAATTTCATGAAAATCGGTCGAACTGTCTAGGCGCTATGCGCGTCACAGAGATCCAGACATCCAGACATCCATCAGACTTTCAGCTTTAAGTTCATACAACGTCATATTGTACTGCATAAACGTTGTAATCATTCAATGATTTTTAGATAAGTAACACTGGAGAGTAGCGATTTAGATGTCTGAGGTGTGACTTGTTAACTAACTTCGCGACTAATTTATGGCCTCTGCATCCAAAACTAATCTCAGTTTTACGCTATGACGTCAAGTTTATAAAATATATAGGAGTCATAGTGGTTAGTGATTGCAATACCGGTATACCGAATACCGGTATTTCGGGAAATTTTGCAGTTTCGTAAAACCGGTATTTGCTGAGGTAAAATACCGGCATTTTCGATATTAGCTGAAACTATAAATGGTTTCAGTTAAAGAATTTTCAATTTAACTTATTAAAAATCTATTTTAAACTAGTGGTACCCGTACGGCTTTGCCCGTAATAGAAAAATTAAAAGGTCTTTTGGTTCGCCTGTATATTTACAAATAATGTATGGTGATTTTTCTCGCCAATGGGCTTGTATCCATGTTACCGTTCCACGTTATGATAATTTCGTATCTCGCCAATTGGCTTGTGCCCATGTTACGGTTCCACGTTATGATAATTTCGGAATTTACTCGTCCATCTTATGATATTTTTGTTCTTAAAATTGAAATAGAAAAAGAACCACATCGAATTTTTCAAAAATTGCTTCGAAGTGCACACCCCCATGCTACAAACTAACTTTGTGCCAAATTTCATGAAAATCGGTCGAACTGTCTAGGCGCTATGCGCGTCACAGAGATCCAGACATCCAGACATCCATCAGACTTTCAGCTTTATTGTTAGTAAAGATAAAGATGTACATTTCTTTTTTCGTGATACAGAACCAAAATCAACCTATTGATGTAAAAAATGGCTTCAAAAGCACGAACTAATTGAATGTAGTTTAACAAAAGTTGTCGAAAGATTGCAAAATGATATTGTCATTACTAGATGGTGAGATGAATCACATTTTCGTGCGCTTTTGTGAACCATATTTTTATTTTTTTCATTTCCCTGATCACTCACTTTCCCTTTTGTGAAAGTTAATTTCGAGTATAATTTTGAATGCATTTGTACTATAAACAATTTATTTCAACCATCAATTAAAGCAATACTTTGATTTTTTTTCCCTAAGTATTTGTCTCAGCTGTACAACATTTTGACAAAAACTTTTTCTTTTTTGCACAAACAAATGGTAATTTGTTGTCACCAGTATTTGTTTGCTGTCCTACCTCATTATTTGGCTTTATATTTGGCTAGATAATATTTAGAAATTATAAAGTGCATTAAAAATTTGCGTATAGGTAAAGCACAATCAATTGAAACACATTTTCAGTTATTGGCATAATTATAATTGTAAAGATTTTGAAGAGAAAGCGAAAAATAATAAGAGAAACTAAAAAGATCAAATTTATCGTAAATTTCAAAGCAAAGGCAAATAGGAAGCAAACACAAACCTCTCCTGCTCAAGAGAAAATGATTTTAAAGTTGGAAGTGGAAATTACAACTAGTTATAAATTTAAAAAAATAATAATAATAATACACACAATACAAAGGAAACACACACATCGACACACAAAAGGATTTGTCCAAAAATAACGCGCAAGAGACCAAATTACTTGAAGATGAAGCACTTTTAGATAATTAGAGGAGGCGTATCGGGCATTGTTAGCAGTACCAACCAACCTTCTCGTCATTCAGAAAAAGTATTTTTAATTGTAGAAAAGTTGAGGGTGGTCAATTCATAAAGTTTAGCTCACTTTTTAAAAATATATAGGGAAAAAGTTTAACAAAAAAAAAATCATTAAATATTGCACGTACAATATTAAAAACTTCTACAATTTATTGCAACCGATGAAAAAGAAATTATTTTACATTCCTTATTGATCCTTTAATTTTTCCCGCGACAATAAAGTGAAATAAAGTTTGTCGCAAATAATAATGATAATATTGTGGAAAAGAAACATTTTATTTCAACTTTAAAAATCTACTTATTCGTTAGCTAATAAAAGAGTAATGAAGCTTCCTGTGATTACGCGTTCTCTTTCGAAAAGTAGTCACCTTCACATAAGGTACAGAGAAATACCCTGACGTGATGGAAGAAAATTATCAAAAGTTTGCTATAGAGGTAACTGAAGTAGACAAGCGAATAAGTAAAATAAAACTTTTTCAGTCTTTTTGATTAACAATTGTATCAATTTTTAAAAGTTATACATTAAAAACCAATTCAACGAACAGAATATGTTCTTGCAGGAGGAGGTTTTAATGATCGAAAAAAAAAACTTTTGTAAAAAAATCTCGTGATGTTTTCTAAATCATCCTCACTTTATTAGAAATCAAAATTTTCTTTGCAAGAAAGTTCTTTGAATTGTCTCGAATAGCAAAATAGGCGAAAAAATTAACTAAAGATACATATTAAAGTCACTATAAGTTTCGAAACTGCAGTTCAAATAAGCTAGTATGCTTGCATAAGCCTTATTTTAACCTAAATAGAGTCGAGAACTTATTCTCCTCCAGACACGAAAAGATCAAGGCTCCAACATGGCACTGACAGATCCGTTAAATCTCCCACTCTAATTAATACCGCTCAGTTCCAACTCTAATTAGTGCCGACTGAGAGAACCGCGCTTGTCAATCTATCTGAGCTCTCTGTTAAAAGGATTTGGATTCAACACATCAATGTTATGAATGAATGAAATTTTATTCTGGAAGTAATGCTTGAACTAAAAGAAATTCAAGTTGCAAGTGACCAGTGAGCTCAAAAGCGTTAGGGACCACTTTAGCGTTTCTGGTGATCACTTTGAGCCATGTTTCAAGACCATAATTCAGTTCATTCTGCAAATAGTAACATTACATTAATTCTTTAAAGCACACCTTAACTAAATCACTACATACAAAAGAAAAATATCTTTTTTTTTTGGGGGGGGGGTATTTTCCCACTAAGTTAACACTGATCACCAATAATGATACCGATTGCATTTTTTTCTCTCTCAACAATCGATGCATAGGCATTTTTGTTCAGAAAAAAAAATAATGAATAAATAAATAGTTGGTTACCAGCTTTGGTAAAATGCAACACTTTCTGTAGTTGCTCAATAAAAATTTTGGCGACCGCTTGTCTCGACCTTTACCGAATAGCGTTTTGTGACATCTTATGCCTATTGAATCTTTCGATTATATTAACTCCTTTGTGCGGGCACATGAGTGTGCAGTCCCCCCAAGGAAAAAAAAATTATAAAAATAATGTTATCAAAAATTGAAACAAAATATGACTTGAAGTTGTCCATAAATGATGTTACGCTTTGAGGGGGAAGGGTTTCGTGAAATTGTGATAAGGGAAGAAGAAGGAATGGCAAGAAGTGCACTATCCAACTTTTTTAAAAGAAAATGTCAGTGAAAAATAGCATGACATATAACAAAGGGGTTAAAATGAAGTGCGACACTTTGTGAGAAAAAGGAGAGGGAGTCAAAAATGATGAAGAAATGAGTGACATCCTTTATGGATGGGACAGCCCCCTAAATAAACTTTCATCTAAATTTTTGTTGATTTCCAAGAAGAATCTCCTCCCATTTTTCTTGAAAACGCTATCACGTACCTGAAACATTGCTGGCTTCTAAAAGTTCTTGATATTTCCTTAATAGCACGTGCGAGCAAAAATTTGCTTGTAAAAAGCAAAAGTGGAAGAGTAACAGATATATTCTGTTAACATATTTTCAGTGCGATCTTGGGCAGATCTTCCCAAACTGTAGTCCGAGGACCCCTTGGGGGTCCGCTTAATGGGGAGTCCGCGGCAAACTTTTAAAAAGAAATTAAACCGTAAATGATACTGAAATAATGCGTTTGCATTTGGAAAAAAAAAAAAAAACTTCAGATTTTAACCTTCGATGAATGGAGTTGTCCTTTGCGCACTATTTTCCGACATCTCGAATTGCAATGCTGCAAGATCATGCACAGGTGGTCAAACTGTTCAATCTTTCGTGGGAATATGAATGTTCAATAGACATTATTTCAGACTGCACATTGAAATCTACCTTCCAGGAATTGACTAGTTCTTATTAATTCAGAAACCTTATGATTAATGTTTTGTACAAACTCTGAGAAAATTGTTTAGCGTCTAAAATTTTTACTTGCTCCTAAGATTTTACAACTTTTGTCGATCTCTGCGTGCCCCCAGTTTCGTCTTCGTCTGGAAAACAAAAAGTACCAATCGCTTGTTGAAAACGTAAAGCACCATTTGCCACTAAAGCTAAATATCCAAGCTATCTAGATGCTGATCCTGACAAACGACTCTAGCAACCAAAAGTAAAATCCAATATATTAAAATTGTATCCCCCAGTTAAAACTATCTCACTCTTATCAATAACTTGATATTCAATTAAAATTTCAATCGTTTTTTACCTTGGTTTCTGTTGATTCAATTTCATTTTTTACTTCAGAATTTTTTAATAAAACCAACCCTTTTTTTACAAAAAAGGAAGTATTATATTCGCAAAAAAAATTTCACTCAAAATTCGGCCTTAATTTCCATTTTGCTCAACCCCGAATTTATGTTGAGTTCTTTTTTTTTTTTTCATCCCGACCACACGCGGATAAGTGCCTAAGAACGTATAAACACCCGAAATATCCATTTTAACATTCTCCGAGTTAATTACAAAGACTTTTCTCGTGACGTCCGTATGTACGTATGCATGTATGTGCGTATGTGCGTCGCATAACTCAAGAACGGTATGTCCTAGAAAGTTGAAATTTGGTACGTAGACTCCTAATGGGTCTAGTTGTGCACCTCCCCTTTTGATTGCATTCGGGCGTTCCTAAAGGGTCTTTTCCTCCTTTTTAAGGGGAAATCATTGTTAATTTCGATATTAACTCAAGAGGTGTTACAATTTAGTGAACACTTGACGATATACGGCCAGTCTTTTCGTCGCCAAGTTTTGTCGCCAAGTTGGTGACAAATTTGGCGATTTTTTTCTGGTTTCAATTTGGCCACAGGTGGTGATATTTAGAGAGTAAACTATTGAATCACATTAAAAATGACATTAAATTTGGAGTAAAAGGAAGCCATGTGATGCACACATCAGCTCGTTTAATAGTGCTTTTCCTTTATAATTAGTAATAGCTTAAGTTAAATTTACTACCAACGACATGTATCTGTACAGCCTGATAACAGGGGTCGCCCTGAACATTTGTCCTTGAAAGGAGTCCACTGGCTATAAAGTTTGGAAACTCCTGCTTTAGGGAATGAAAAACTGCCAGATTTGGTTACTTATCATAATCTTTTGATATTTAACTCTGGTCTCGGAAAAAAATTTCAGCCCTCGTCAGGAGTATGTGTCAACAAAACTATCTTTGTGCATGGTGAATGAATTTGGTTAACATGTTAAAATTTCGGTAAACATATATTGCTGCTGTTTCCAGTCATTTAACTTTCATGCATAAAAGTCGGGTAACAAATACTTCTAAGACGCAATATGAGCGAAGTGAATTCAAAAAAGCCTTCAGTTGAGAATAGCATGATAGATGACATACATGAATTCAAGAAAAATATTAACGATTTACTTAAAATACACCACCGGTTCAGTTATTCCATACGAGGACTGCAGTTTCGTGCTTTTTAGCACTCATCAGCCCGGAATAGGAATCCCATGAGCTGGAGGCGAAAAACCTCTTAAGGGAGCCAAGAGAGCCAAACAAACTAGTAGCTAATGAGAATTGGCACACCAGATGAGTGATCGCAGCAATAGTGCGGCTCAACTCAAAGATTGATGGCAAAGCATGGTATTTTGTGGTATTAAAGATTTGCTTGCCTATAAAATAAATAAATAAAAAATTGATAAAATAAGTTAGTTAATTTGAATAAAAAATATTTTTTTTAAATAAGCTGCAAGTAACGTCGTATCTGCGTGCATAATTTTGAAAATCAGCTTTGTGATCCTCCATCCAAATAATCCATACTGGCCGCAAGAGATACCCCATAAATGAATGCAAAAAAAGAAAGGAGAAAATGAATACTAACTACAGTTCCATTGCTGAGTAAAAGACAAAACTCGTAATTCTACATTATATTGCATATTATCTTCTATTATCCGATAAATAAGGGGAAAATGATAAACATCTGATGAAACTTACACAAACAAAACTCAAATTGGCCCAGTGATTTTAGGTCCAGTTATTCATTCCTTTCGAATAGATAGTTTTATTTCATTAAAAACACATAAAGAAACTTCAGAACAATGAGATATTTTCTTAAAACTTGGATGCATTGATAGATCAAATTTTTTCAAGTTTAATTTTGCAAGATCGATCAAAATTTTGCATCATATAAATTTGGATAGTCAAATGGTAAAAAGATATTGTTTGTGAAAATTTACCTGTGTTAGGAGAGCGTTATATGAGAGCGTCAAGTAAATAAAAAAAAATCACATCACGAAGTATCTTCGCAGCCAATATCCCTATATTTTTCGTAAATCACCGCAAGGTAGCGTATCCGAACTTTAGAGTTGTGAATTTGGACACAAACAGTTTAAAGCAATATTTTTAAGCACAAAATTTATTTTCAAAATTGCAATAAGTTATAACGTGTTGTGCGGTAAACTGAATTGAAGAAGAATCTATAGAGACTCCCAGAAGCGCTTCGTGTGCAAAACTGTTCCACACAGTCAGAAAGAATGGAGTTAATGGTTTTGTGACTTATTTTGCAGTGTAAATGACTGAATTAATAGTCATATGATGTTATATGTATATTAAATATGAAAAATATGTTATTCAATGACTGTCGTTCAATATTTGTAGAATAAGTACACAAGAGTTACAACATAAAAATGAAATAAACAAAGAAATTGAAAGTAACATAAGCGGCTCGTAATGGGAGCAAGGAGGGTGGGTGACTGCCCCCTCACTTTCAAAAGCACAAAGGGACCTTGCCCCTCTACTTTTCTAAGTTAAAAGTTATCGATCGATCAAAAAGTGCTAGAACTGATAAATTATGGAGTTTAAACAAGGAAGAATTGATTTATAAGTATGTGTTTTACATTTTTCTCACGCTATTATTTTTATAAAAATTAGGGATTCTACTCTGGCCATCTGCTCCAATTTTTGGGAAGATAATTTTATCAACAATGGCATTAAAATTTAATAATATAGCCATTTTTTTGAAAAAAATAATAACTTGTAATTGCATTACCCACCTAAACTCCGGCACCCCCCCCCCTCCTCCCTCTTCTCATTTGACTGCCCCCCCCCCTACTTTTTTGGTTCACCAGCCTCATATGGTAAGTAAAGTTTTGTTTCAATATTAATGAGAAGAATTATTACGAAAAGAGACCAATGATACATAATAAAATTAATTTAGATACTAATAAAAGTTGCTAAATAATTTTTTCTTGTCATCTTTTCAGATATTTTGCGCAAGCGCACTTTTTATTCTGGCAAATGGAAACTATCATGGAGAACATTTTCAGGTAAAAATCACAACTGTAGATTATTAATAGTGTAATTTTTTCGTTAATGGCTTTTGTAACCGTAAATTCATATCTTTTTTCCCATTTTTTTGTAACCGTAGTCTGATTCACTTAATAAATTCAAGATTCTTAAAAACACCTTTAATTTAAAAGAAAACTTTGGTACGTTATTCCACTGGCGCACTGAGTGCTTACTTTCAGATTAAGATAATTATGACGTCACAAGTACTGAACTTTGGCGCGTATTCCACTGGCGCGATGAATGTTTACTCTTGCTGTCTACCGCTTTTCCAGGTATGATAATTCAGAAACGAATTAAATATTGCGCTCTACGCTAATGGCATCTGTGAATGGCATTTCATCACTTGTGATGTCATGTGCAGAAGCGTAAAAGATGAAATTGAATCTGCGCACCGACTAAAATTATTGTTAAAAAATATTAAACTTTCATTTTTTTTTAAATGGTCAAGTCCTATGTTTTTAAGCATGCTCTTTCAGAAAAAAATACTTTTAAGGTTTCGGAAATGAGCTCATTGGAAAAGTTTAGAATTAAGACTTTTTTCCAGCGGAAACCAAATAAGCAAGCTTGTACAATAAAACTAACATACAACTGATGACAAAAATGCAAAAAAAAAAAAAAAAAAAATTAAGAAGAATTTGCAGTTACTGCCCTTTACTTGTCCAAGGCAGCATAGTTCTTCACCTGCTCTTATTTATATGCTTTAGAACTTTTTTTTCTGATCTTGTAACTAATTGCTTAGTTTTAAATTTTGATACCTTTTTTTGAGCAATCACGATTGCTTATTGTTCTCACTTGACAGTCCTTGATGTTCCAGTTCCTTTTTCAGCTTGGACCAAGCCTGCAGCACCACCGTCCACCGGCGGCGGCGCGGCTGGTCCTGAGCACTGTCCCCCGGAATCCACTTTTGCTGGGCGGTGGCGTCCATGTCCTACACACGCATGCGCATACACAGTCGCCTACGCGCGCACGCCTTTACACACATACACACGCCTACGTGCACACACGTAAGCCTACACACACACGCACACAACTTTATACACGTAAGCACCCAGGAGGAGGGACATGCTTGGGCGGGGGAGCCATTTCTAGAAACAATAACTCTAACCAGTAGAGTCTTGTCGCAACTCGTGATTGCGAAAAACATAATTTGAATTCAAAGTTTCGGAATTCAAATTAGAGTTAATTTTTACATTTTATTTATTTATATATATATTTTTTAAGCAATCACGATTGCTTATTGTTCTCACTTGACAGTTTTGAATTCCTATGATTTTATTCCCCCCCCCCCGCCTCCCTTTGCAGCACCACTGTCGGCTTGCCTGCACTTACACATACACCTACACACACACGAATACATACAGACAAACACAAACACACCTACACACACATAACCCCCCAACACACAGACACAAACACACAACTACCACCACACCACACATACACATACCCCCCCCCCCCCACACACACACGCCTACATACATACACACACTCCTGATTGCGAAAAACATAATTTGAGTTCAAGATGTCAAAGTTCTTTTTTTTTTTTGTAGCTACTTATAATGTTTACTAATTATTTCATTCTGTTATAGCATTCCCATCCTCAGCCTTACAACTTTGGATACGCATTAGATGACCATCACGGCTCTCAGTTCAGAAAGGAACATGGAAACGGACAAGGGCAAGTGCAAGGCAGCTATGGGTACACAGACCCTAATGGCATTCATCGAGAAGTGCACTATGTTGCTGATCATAATGGATTCAGGGCCCAAGTAAAGACCAACGAGCCTGGAACGTCAAACAATAACCCTGCGAACATACAGTATCAGTCCAATGCAAACAATCACCATGGATTTCAGAGACAGTTTCAACATTTTCATCATCAAATTTGAAATGAATGGAAAAATAAATATTTATAAAAGACTTCTCAAATGGGATTTCTTATTTGTGTAAAAAAATAGCTTTTAACTGTAGATTCAAAACGAAATTTAAGAATTATTCGAATAAGCATTGAATAATTGCAACGTTAAATAAAAAATAAGGTTTTATTCCCTTTATATTTATGACTTCAAACATCGGAGAAAACCATCGGAAATAGCGTTGTTGGTGTAATAGTTGCTTATAGGTTCCAGGGCTGCAATCAAGCTGAGGGTAACGTCTCGTCCGATCCCCCCCCCCCCCTTCTCTCGAATCCATAATCTCAAATCATACCCGCCAATCTTAAACACACACACACATACAGAAAGAATGCACTGAAAATAGGGTAAGGTAACGGCACCAGTAGCAGACAAGGGTCCAATAACAGAGTCGTAAGTTTGGATTTAAATAATAAGAATTTTAGGCGGATAAAACTGATGTTGCTGTGGCCCATGAATACGGTGCAAACATCTAGTGTTACCAGGGTGAATTTTATAAGCTAGTAAGTATTTACAAGGCAGTGGTGGAAGGTTATGAACAGCCACCACGAGGTCTACCGCTGTTTCAATAATTTAATAAGGTTTAAGATCTAAAAATAAAGAACTTTTGCACATTTTGAAGAGAAAAGGGGAATTATGTTCATTACTCATCCTTTCCTCATCCTATCTGTTGCTGGGTATCACCAGAATCGTCGGTGTCTGTTACTGAGGGTCGGACCTTATTTTGAAATTGAGCAAATAAAAATAGAATTAACTAACTCAGAGGATCCAGAAGCAGCCAAACGTTAAATCAGATGTAGTTACATGAGAGAAAAATAGTTTTGAAAGTCTAAATACATTAAAAGGCTCAGAAAATTGAATTAACCTGAAAGCGATATCTTAAACATGTTTGTTACCCTACCTTTTGTTTTAGTCACTTACAACTAATATGGTTAAAATAAAAAATAATATTGAGCATAAAATGAAATTCAGGTTTCTTAAGTTAAATTCATTTGAGTTCAAAATTGAGGCAATGAGAAGAAAAGGGATTCAAGTGGACTATTTTAAGTTTCGAGTAAAACACGTTTAAAGATTAGATCCTAGGTAGGCTTTCATTGATTTTTTTTTCTAAATCACGCTGTTCAGCAGCACCTACCAGGGCTACTAGTACAATCTCTTGCCCCTAGACAGAGGTGAGGTTCACCTACCATTTGTAGTGGTTATCTCCAAATTTTTAATTTTGCCACTTGCATCCCTTTGCTTCTCATTACCTCAATTGTAAACCAATAATTTTTTATTTAAGTTTTATTTTTCCCAAAAATCGAGAAAAGGTTTGCATTCACGAGATGGTTTCTAACACGAGGTAGTTAAGGGGGGAGAAAAAATTCTTCCAACATTATACAAGGAAGGAAATTAACAAAGGCATCAATCGACATGAATTAAAGTCTTCCTTAAATTGAGGAAAGGAAATTTTGATATCCCTGTTTTGATTTCCCTGAAAAAAATTACACCTTTCATGTGTCTGTAGTGTAAGTAATCTGAGAATGCAAGATGAAAATGCTTCAAATGCATATTTTTCCTATCCATTTTAAACGAGGGATTTTATTTATTTTTTATTTATATATTTATTTATTTATCTTTGGTAACAAAAAAGATCAGTCTATAAGAGATTATTCGAGGTATTTTTGACATCGAACCCACTAAATCCTCTGATTGCAATGCTTTTGCTGATTTATCCAAGAAATACAGTAAACCCTCATTAATCTAGACCCTATTATACCGGATGTAGCTTAATCCGGGCAATCATGTAGATTTACGTACTGTATAAATAAAAGACGAGGTAGTGCAGTAATGCATTTTTGTATGCCTTATTTTGAATTTTTGTAATTATCTCTTTGTAGTTTTGTATTGCATTCTCTTGAAATCAAAATTAAGTTTTCACTGTGTACAGTAGTACAATAGTTTGTTTCATAACTTGGCTCGATTTATAGCTTTTTTTTAAAAAAAAAACGTACTTTAATTAATTCGGACAATCTGGATCCTCTAGAAATCCAGTTTAATGAGGTTCTACGGTAGAGAAAATAAACCAACCTAAGGAAAACAGGAAAAGTTCAATATTTATTTCAAGATGAAATATAAATCGCTCTGGAAGGAATTAAAACAAATCCATCCCCTTCCATATTCAGAATCGACATATTTTGTAACAATTACCTTCAAAATTCTTCTATAAAAATAATTCACGAGATTATAGTTGACGATAGAAGCAGAACTAATATCATTCCACGGATGAGGGAAAATGTCTCCATCCTCAAGAGAGCAACCAAAGGTGTTTAATCTTCTTAAAACTACTTTTGATTTTACGTGTCTGCGATTTGGTAATAAAACAATGTCAAGATTGTGACCTAGAAGTTGATCCGGAAGGGGTTTTTTTTTTTAGGGATTACTGCGTTCCTTTTTTTAACTGTTCATGTAAATTCTGTGTTTTTTAAAAGTATATAAACAGTCGTTTATTGGTTTCTACCTCGCTGCTGATTTTTTTTTTCTGTTGATCCAAACTACATAGGAAAAAAGCTAACAAAATGTTTTTAAAGGTAAGTCTAAACTCTCTGCTAATTTCTGTACCTCAGAGCCAGAACAATGTAAATCATATAATCGCTATTTTACAGGAGTGAGTGAAAACGTTTGTCTGGTGCATGCAATGGATGGAACGCGTGCTCTTTCAAACCTGGTAAAATTACAAAGGATTTTTTTTTTTTTTTTTTTTGAGCAATCACGGTTGCTCACTTGACCGTCCTTGATGTTTAATTCCTTTTTCCACCCCACCATCCTCTGTAGGCACGGCTCCTTCGGTCCTGAGCAATGTCCCCCGGAATCCGCTTCTCCTAGACGGTGGCATTCATGTCCTACACACACGCACGCTCATACACACTCACACACGTACACAGTCACTCACACGCGCGCGCCCTTACACATCAACAGGTCTACGCACACTCACAAGCCTACACATACACATTCACAACTATACACACGTAACCGCCAAAGAGGAGGGGCAGGCTTGGGGGACAGGATCGTTTCTAGAAACTAACTCCAATGAGTAAGGTCCTGTCGCAACTCGTGTTTGCGAAAAACATAATTTGAATTCAAAAGTTTCAGAATTCAAATTGATTTTTTTTTTTATTTATTTATTTTTTTTTTTTAAAGAATTACGTTCTTAAAAAAAATCATAGTCACATAGTTCGATGCAGAATAAATTCTACACAAAATGCACAAATAAACGGTAAATCGCGGACTAACGCCACTCTTGCTCTGAAATACAGAATTGTGAACGTGTTATTAAAACTTTAGATGGTAATAATAGAAGAATGTAGTTATAAATTTAATTGTCACGTTCAGCTTGTAATAATTGAATCAATTGTTTATTATCCTTGTTTTCGAAGTTCAAAAGATGAGAAAGGAAAAAAATATTTTTTCTGCAATAATTTCAGTACAAATTTCAGTTTACTCATTTCAGTATATTTATTTGTTTACTTATTTAGTCATTGTTTCAAGTGCATCAACAGGTGGAAGTAAATAAAGAACTTATTTATAACGTTTTCAGAACTTTTTGAAAAATCGTTTGTGCATTAATTACCTACTAAGCTTGGAACCAAAATATTTTAGCAAATCAATAGCATTTGTTCAAGAACGTATACAAGGGAGAGGCAATCGCCCCCTCCCTTAGGGGAATCGGCACTGGCGATTTTTCCAAGTTGAAGTCTTAAAATGCAAATGTAGGTCCTTTTTTTATCAGGTTATGAAAAGGACTAGGGCTCGAACTTCCGGAAACTTTTCAGATTTTTGGTTTCAAAAAACTTTTTTTTTTTTTTTTGCAATCTCTGGCGGTATTTGGAGAAGAAAATTGGAAGTCCTCCCAGGGTATTTTGTAAAATTTAAGTTTGAAAGACGCGTTTGTTGACTTCTCGGGTATTACTCGGGTAGGACATTAATAGAAAAGTGGGTTTTGTGACTATCGTTTGGTATTTTTCTGGAACTGAAGTTTTAAAACGGTCAATGTTAGACGACCTTCGGTGATGCTAGAGGGAGAGGGTTTCGTCGAAACATTCCCCCGGTATTGTTGCGGAACTGAAGTTCTAAAAGCAAATTTCAGTATATTTTAACAAAAAAGAAAAGGAATAATTTCGGAGACCTCCTTCGCTAATTCTTTATATTTTAGTTGTTTTAGCTAAAAATCCCCCCCCCCCCTTGTATAAATCAGTAAGAGGTCAGTTAAAAAATCAACCGCCTCCTCCTTGAAAACTTTCTGGATCCGCCCTTGCATTTGTTTCATCCCGTTGAAATTCAGTTTTTTTCATTTGATTAAAATTTAATCACAAAACTGCAACCTTCCGAGCTTGTAAGTCACTGTCCACCCAGGATGATCTGTTCTTGAGGTGGCTTTTTTTGCAGACTATTTTGATTGTGAAATTGTTGCACACAGGGATTCCGAATCAATATTTAATGCAAACAATGACTTGAACATCAAAATGCGTCAATAAAAACGTGAGCCAGAAATATTCTGGGTAATCGAGGACTACAAGCCGTTGTATTATTGACATCCACCGTGAAAGCCCCAATTATCATATTACAAGTATACTGCTTTTTGGAGATAGAATATTAATTTAGATAGAATAAATAAATAAATGAATAAATTAAAAAATATAAATAATCAATGAATTTCAAAAGAGAAAAAGTGTTCTGAATGTTTGTTAAGAGCAAAAGTGAATCAAAATGTATAAAAAGTACACAGATGAAACACTTTTTATCCCTTCCCCTCCCTAGGACCAATAGCGCACCTCTAAAATGCTATGAAGCTCCTCCCCCCTCCTCCGAAAAAGTAGAACCCTAAAAATGTCAATGGCACAGTCTGTGCTGTGAACCCACCTCGCTCCCCCCTCCCCCATTTTTTGCTTTGCACATTAATAGTATAGTATTTTTAAAATAATCATTTTAAAACAATGAATATTGAAGACGAGCTAGAAATACTTTTACACACTTTATTCCGCCATATAAATGCATCTCTGTTCCATTCTTCCCACCGACTCATGCCTCCTAACTCGGTCCTATATTAAATTAGTTTATCCACAAAGGAAATGTTATTTACGGTACAACTAATGTTTAGCAATTTTTTACTGTTAATCACTTGACAAAATGAATAAGCAGTCGAATATAATTGCGTAACTGTACTGCATATTAATAGAAAACAGGGTTATTTTCTAATGGTATAAATATTTTTAAATGAATTAGTAAATAATGATAAATAATACTGACACATTTTTTATGAAGCATATTACAATATTAGAAAACATTTGCAATACCATGTTTTTAATGACTTAGATACTTAAAAGTATTGTTAGAACTAATATATATATATATATATGCATTTACGTTTAACATACATACCGAAATATCTCCTAATTTTAAACATGGCCTGGCATATTTCTCAAAGCCCACAGTGAAAATCAGATTTGACTATTAATACAGATTTGATTATATTAATAAAAGTTCTGTGAAAAAACAGTTTTAAGATTTGGTACAATATAAAGGAAAATCAATATATTATTAAGTAATGAATAGTACTTACCAGTGTCTTATACAAACAAAAAGATCCAATCTTCTCTTGGATGCATTTTACTGTATTAATTAATACTGCCACCAATGCCAATAATTTAAAACGGTTTCGCACTTAGATCATCACATTGAAATAAGCCATCAAAGTTTATCTTTCGCAATCTCTTTATGTATCACCAAGAAATAAAATGTCTTGCGCAAGTTGTAGTGAATACTAGCGTGTATTCTTCCCTTGCACTGCGCATTTTTCATGGATTCACAGCTCTCAAGAAATTCGATTTTAGACCATTCAAAACACAACTAAAGATAGAAACATAGTGAATGCATATGAAGTTAATAAAATGGCCGTTGATTCCATCTTCAAGTTTATCCCTATTTTTGCTTCTGCGCACTCAAATACGTTACTTCCGATAGGTAACCCAAGTAAACCTTATATTTCGGAAACGTTAAATCAGTTGTGGTGTGAAGTACTTTTGAACGGAGAATTCTAGTATTTACAAAAAAGTAACTGTATTTCGGGAAAAGTACATTTTTTAGTGTAGTAAGGTGTTGTCAGGGCCGCAGAGAGCCAAGGCGGGCCCCTTCTCAGTTATGTCGCCTGGTCCACTCCTATCCCCCGAAAAAAAGAAAAGTAAAGGGGAAAAAGAGGAAAAAAAGGGGGTAAAGAAAAGGGGAAAAAGAAAAAAGGGGGGGAGAAATCAAAACTGATTACTAGAAAACAATTAACTCTATTTTAAGTGCCACAACAAGTCAAAAGCAAAAGAGTAAATTTTACTTCATTTTAAACGTTTTCTCTTATTCGGAGCAACTCCCCCCCCCCCCTCTTTTTTTTTTCTTTCTTCCTTACCATTTTTTTTTTTTTTTTTTTTTTTTTTTTTTTTTGCGTCAGCGTCGCCGGGCATTATAAAGTTTTACGAGAAGAAAGCGTAGTAAATCTTTAAAATAAAAAGTTAAATCTGGTATTTTTAGAATATAATTTTGTTTCAAAATTACGATACAAGAGGATTCTGAATCAGCTTTTGGTTCAGACAATAAAATGAAAATTTTGAAAAAAAAATTCACAAAATGTGTCGCATCGGGTGCCACAAATTACTTAAATTCATCTTGTGCGATGCCGACAGGTAAATCGAAAGATTTTCGATGCAGGTTACACTGTGCATCAAAAAAAAAAAAAACCTTCGAAATGGTGCCATATCGGGCACCATTCTTCGTTATTCTAATGCAAAATGAGCCCTGAAACCAAATACGACTACCGTTTTCTTCTATCAACGACGACCACTTTTTAAAAAAAGCTCCCCCCCCCCCCCCCCCCCCACCCTCTTCTTCTTTTTTCTGTTTTCGGCTGCTCAATAGCCATTATTTTTACATGGAAGGGAAGGATGCATTATATTAACCATCACACAACATTCTTCTGAATGGCTAGAGAGGTGAAAAGTTTAGAAGCATGAACATTTGTTGCAAAAAGGGACACTCACAGAGGTATTCTCCCCTAAAATATTTGAAAAATCATCTAAAACAATTTTTTTCTAGAAGTTTGACAAGTTTTTCATATTTCTGGGGATACACCGTTCTTATTGTTTATCACTTCTTGGCATACGGGGCACGTACGCATGCACTCGGCACGACATATTTATTTACTTCGGGGCAATTTGTGATTATATCTTAATAATTATACCTACAAATAATTATTTACAAATGCAAGCATGTGTAAAGAAATAATATGGTTGCATGCACAGAAAAATTTTGAAGTTACATTTTTTTTTTTTTTTCCAAATCTTTTAATGAAAGTCTGAAAGTGGGTTTCATTTTAGCCGCGAGACACGCGTATGCAATTTTTATTGTGCAACTATAATAAATTTGAAATATTTATCACTTCTACTTCAAATATATTTCTTCTTGTTGCAGGTCTCTCTGATGGTGCTTTTGGTCTCTATTGTACAAGCATCAGTTATTCCAGAGGTAGTCATATTCTGTAATATTTTTTGAATACAAACTAACATAATTCATTTAAAATCTTTCTTTAAAGAAACTTAAGAATGCGATGGTAAATCCATCATTTCCAGTCCATCATTTCCAGTAACGTCCATCAGGACGAATTTTTGTGTGTTTATATGTTCGAGGTAATCTCCGGAACCACTGCACCTATTTGAAAAATTCTTTCACTGTATGAAAGGTGCCTTCTCACTGAGTAACATAGGCTATAATTCGAAAAAAATCCGATAAATAGTTCTTTCTTTATTCCAATTTAGGCCCAAATTTCACATAAATTGCCTATTATTGGCTATTAAAGGGGTGAAAAATTACTTGCACATATTAATATTATATATCGTTGAAAAGGGTAGATTTTTTTCGCGTTCTAAGCAATTTGTTTCGATGCTCTAACTTCATTACGCCGGGAGTAATTTGCGTTTTTAGCTCGAACTTTTGTAGGCTTAGCTGAAATTTAGGCACTACTTTCTTCATTAAATCTATCAATAAAAAGTGAAGGAATTGTCCCACAGTTTTCTTTTTGACACCATTGGAAAAAGCGACATTTTTTTACTCCAGAAATATCTCGATCTGTGGTCGAAAAAATTATTTTCTATCTTCAAAGGAAAAAAAGTTACAAGCGTTTTTAAATCAATTTCGAAATATGTCATTTTGATTCAGGTTGTCAACTATTTTATTTTCACCTTTCCACGGTTACGCTTTTTGAATCCATTGTATATTTCCTCAGTTTGCATTTAATACTTAAACTTATTTTATTTCATGTTTCCATGGTTACGCTTTCAAAATCAATCTTTCGCATTTTAATTTCTTAAAAGTATTTTGATATCTGTCGTCAATGTTTGGGACGGATGGATTATGATATCGTGGTTGCTGGGCAAGTTTGGCGATAAACAATAGAGTTATGGAATTATTTTTACACTTGAAAGATATTATTTGATGTCTTTTTTTTTTTTTTTTTTATTTGGTGAAATATTTTATATTGCAGTAAAAACCGCTTCACTCGCTAAATAGAGTTTTAAAGCAAATGTAAATCTAATTTAATCATTTGACGAAAAGTTTTAAATTCCAAAGAAACTTAAATAGTTTTTTTTTTTTTTTTTTTTTTTTTTTTTTTTTTTTTAAGGTGAATACGCATTTTATGCAAAGAAAAATGATTATTTCACATCAGAGGGGGAGGGGGCGTCAATTTTTTTTTTATTCAACGGACCTCCATTACATTTTTAGCACGGGCATCGCTGTGCGGGTACTGCTAGTACGTGTAAATAAATTGAGCGAAAATGTTTGAGGAACAAGTAAAATGATAGAGAGAAAGACCGGTTTTTTTCGCTCCTTTAATATTCCTGTTATACGGCAAATTCTATTTATTTTTTTACCAAGCGATTTTCCTCAAAGATTTCATAAATTGCATGAAGTTAAATAATACTTGCATAACTTAATACTGAAAAATGTGTCCACCTCTAGGTTTATCCTGCACAACCATACAGTTTTGGGTACAAAATAGTCGACAAGGAAGGTGAACAGCATAGAGCTGAATCCAGTGATGGCGCTGGTTCCGTGAAAGGCAACTACGGATTCATTGATAACAAAGGTATCCAGAGACAAGTCAATTATGTGTCTGACCATGCTGGATTCAAAGCTCAAGTCAAGACAAACGAACCAGGAACTGCTGGTCAAAGTCCCGCTGCTGTAGACATGATTTCCAATGATCCTTACGCCCACGGTGCTGCTGTTCCATATGTGTCTCGAGTTAATGATCCGTATGTTCCTGCTTTATATGAATCTGATGGCAAGCTTGGTCTTCTTGGAGGACCAGCTTATCCCCTCAATTATGGAAAGGTTTATTCACCAGTTTCAGTTTATCCATATGCTGGTGCTCTACAATATAAGCCTCTGGGTTTAAATTCATTGGAAGGAAACAAGGGTGTTGTAAACTATGGAGCTAACTTGGTTGGTGGTGTCATCAATGGTTTGGATACTAGATTCACTCAGCTATAATGTTGTATTTTGATGATTTCGGTTAAACTTAGATGTTTTATACAGCACTTCGTCGCTTTGTGGCCGGAGTTCGACTTTATATGCAGGAGGTGTGAGGATCGATTCCCCCAACCTGTGCCCTGGGTGTCATTTCCTCCCTTTGTGTTGTAAATCTTTCTTGGGTTGTCTTATTTGTAAATTAATAAAGAAATCCAACCTCTCGAGGCAATGGCGCCTAATCTTTCTATGGTGTTTATTAGCTACTACTAGAAAATCGCCCGTCAAGGTATGACGGGTGAAAATTGCTTCTACATATGAGCGAAGCAATTGCCTGCTTTATTGATATTTTGATAGTTGAAATTTTAACCCTAACTCCAGTAAACTAACCCTAAACTCTAGTAGATAGTGTTCATTGATGACCACTATTTCATTTCTTCATTCCCCTAAAATGACAGTCTTACCAATAAAACAGTTAAGTTACCGGATCCAGTTCAGCCTCGTCAAAATAAGGCATTTTCTTGCACATCAAACATTACCAAAAAATATGATCAAATTATCAGTCTCGTTAACACAAACTCGACGGGGACGCCAAAATATTTCGTGTTAACCGAATTTCGCGAAAACCGATTTCGACATTTACTGGATTTTGTGTAAGAAGACAAGGTTTTTTGTTTTTGTGTCTCAGAAAATATAGAAACCAAATTACTTTTGCACAAAAATGTACACCCAGGCATTTATATTTATACTTTAAGTAAGAAACACAAGTAATTCGAAACAGGTAATGCCTATACTCGGACCATTTCTCTTCGACAGTGCATTTCCAAACATCTGATTTTTCCTTGATCGCAATACTGGATTTTCGCTGCAGTGTTGACAGGTAAAAAAACATTATATCGCTATTAGACCTTAAACTTCTGCATGGGCAGAACAGGTGTCCAGAATTAGACTTTTTTTTTCTTCTTTTTTCACGATGAAATTTTATGTCTAGGTTTGTCAACCACTTGGTGAAGATTTCACTGTTTATGCAAGCTTTTTTACTGTAAGCATAGTCTACAGCTAATAAAGTTCGTATTTTCTAGAAGCAACGTGATTTCTCCGATTTTCTTACCCAAGGAGAGGAATTTTCTCGCTGCCATCCATGTCGCTTGCGTTCAAGTGCAGCAGGTCTTTCGACTTTCGAAAGTAATTTCGTGTAAAAGTACGGGGATTTTCATTTTTCTTTTCCTTTTTCCCTTCAAGATCTTAAAATTTTCTTTGTCTTATGCGGGATTTCGTGTAAATCATCTTCGTGTTAAGCGATTGATTTAACTCTAATTTGTAGCTTTATCTGACGGGGAATGGCATTTATTTCGCGTTATGCGAGTTCGTGTTAACGGGGTTTGACATATGAAGGTGGTCACGCCAACAACAACCGCATAACACATTTACTCCCGAAGAATTGGGTTCCAACACCATAAAAATTTTTACAAAATTCAAGCAAGCTAAATTTTTTAAGCAAAAGCTAAAGTTTCCTAACTAAGTTACAACTGATTGATTTTTAAAAATGAAATTTTCTGAACAGTTACAAAAAAAAAACAGCATTAGGTAATTATATGATTTTTAGCCACCCTGACCAATCTTCAGAAAATCAACGTACGCTAATTTTATTCCTAAACACTTAAGCATAAGCAATTTCCTCCTACTTTTATTTCTGCTCAAGGTGTCCAACTCTCTCGGAAATTGGCGATCTTTATCTTTTTTTTTTTTTTTCTTTCTTTTGAGCTATCAAGAATGATTACTGATCTCACTTCGGGGCCCGATAAATATCGTTCGATCCGTCATTTATTATGAAGATGAATAAAAGATTTTGCAAATATACTCTTAATCATCTTTTAGTTCTTATTCATCATATTTCCCCAGCCGTCGTTAAAAATCTTTGAAATATAATGAAAAACCACTATGAGTGGGATTAATTGATCATCCAAACAGTCAAAAAATATTTATGAATGTACAGTTCAAACGTCTTTTATGAATTCCTTTCGCAAGGGTGGTGTCCCCACTTGTTCACACCGTTCACCTGAGGCTGAAAAAAAAGCATGTTTATGAAATTCAAAAATGAATTTGAATCTCTGAAAAAATAATATGATTGAATGCCTCAGGAAAAATGGGGGGGGGGGGGGGAAATGATTTGAATGTTTTAGCGCAAATTGAAAACATTCCCCATATTCTTATTTTTATGTTCGAAAACTATGGTGATTAAAAAAAGAAATTGTGCCAGCCAAAAAAAAGCCATTTTTTATCGTTGTCACCCTGCTCAAACCATTGAAAAGAACAAAATATAACCTCTGCAACAAACCTTGCGATTTTAAAGAGCGAAAAACATTTTTAAAAAACTTTTGAAACTGGAATCTTATTTTCGTGCGCTCCGTTCAGGAAAACGTTTAAAAGAGCTGGAAACAATGACGTAGTAACATAAAGAACAACAATTGCTGATGTTGAGAGCACTCATCCACAATTTTCACACGGTAACTTTGTTTCCAAAATTTTCGAAAATATGAAACACATAACGGGAGTTTTAATTTATGTATGAGCACGACGTTTTGTAGAAAACCATTTTTGAACAATTTTTTTTAAAATTGGTGTATGAAAAGTTATTTTTTGCTGGGCAGCAAGCGGTTAAAAGGTTACTCAACTTGAGGGGTATAGGAGAATTTCAAAGGAGACGCAAATGTGTGATTGAAATCAATTCGAAAAGTACATAAACACATTGTTATGAAAAATGATTTATTTAAACCAAAACGAGTAACATAACTCTTCTTATCCCTTTCTCTCTCCACTTGTCACAAAATTCCACTATTTCATGAATCATCTCTCCCTCAAATAGTAAAGACCTCTTGAATTAATTATTTACAAATGAAAATGACATACAGTGGCTCCCAAAAGTGTTCGTACACTTACGATTTTCAATGAAATACGCCATTATCCATTTGTTAAAATTATTTTGGAATGGGTATTTAATTATAAGACCTATGATCTATTTTCACAGCAAAACTACATGAAAAGTTTTAATAACATAATAAAACTTGATTTTTAAGAAATCAATAATCAAAAAGTGCCAGAAACTTTATCTCACATAAGACTTCGTACACTTTGAAAAAATGTCAAAAAATTTGTAAATAATCTAACTTTTTACTAAGTTATTATTTAGTAGAATATCATGCAGTAGCAACAACAGCTTTTAAACGTCTTTGAATAGATTTCATTGTTTTTTTTTTTTTTTTTCTTTTTTTGTGCAATTTCTGAGTAAGTGTTAAGCTGCATTTCGAGTCTTACTGTTTCTAGTTCGCTTTCTGTTTCAATGGTGTATTTTCGTAATTTAGCCACCAGATATCTCCAAATCTGTTCCATTAAGTTTAAATCTAGCGGTTGAGGAGATATTTCTGAGACTAAGGACAATTTTTGAGGCACCAAACGCAAACGTGTGCTTCTTGTCGTTATCTTGATTTAAAGAAAAAAAAGTGGTATCCGATTACCAAATTTTGGTTAATAGTTTAAAATTGTTTTTTAAAATATTTAAATGAACAATATGATTCATTATTTCATCAAAAAATTCCGAACTTTCAAGTCCTGATGCTGATATGCACCCTCACACCAGAGCCTGATTACCACAGGGGCATGCGGGGCACAGGTCCCACCTTCTTAGATTTCAGGGGGCCCAAAAACCCCTCAATTTATCACGCTAATTAAAAATGAATAATGATTTCACTCAGAATCTGGAGTACAATGATATCATTGATATTATTGCAAATGCCAAGACAAGGAAAAAATCTTATTTGTTGATAAAAATTCTCCTTAAAAATCTGATTTTTTTGCAAATCCCAAAAGTATTCCAAGTCCAAGTTTAGTCTGTATTTACTACTAAAAGTTATATCATAGATAATTTTGATATTTACGGTTTATTGTAACGGGAAAAGTTCAACCATATCTTATATAATTATATATTATACTACTATATCTCTTCTACTTTTTAAATGTATTGTGATATGAGGTACCACTAAATTTAGCATGGTTTTGTTTATATGCAAGTATCGAAATATTTTAGCATCATTATATAGAATAGGGGGGGGCACAAAATGAATTTCGTTCCCAGTGTCATCAAAAATCTCAGACGGGCCCTAGGGGGGCCTTAAAATAGAAATGTGCCCCACGTCCAATGTCAGAATGATCGGGCACATTTTTTTTCTTCTATTTACAATTATACAATAATTTAACCCAAAATGTTGAATTTATTTTCATCTGTAAGTAAAATGTTGTTCCAAAACGTTTTGAGCTCATTTAATAATGATTTTACGACGGAAAGCGTAAGCTTTCTGTTTTTTTTTTTTTTTTTTTTTTTTTTTTTTTTTTTTTTTTTTTTTTTGTACGAACAAGAAAATTTCTGCGGGAAGAGGTCCCATTTGATCCGCCTAATCAGAGAACTTAAAATCAAACGTAAAATGTTTCATTCTCAATTCTGCAGAAACTTTTACAGCACTCAAATGAATTTTTTATAAATTTTTTAACTGTAAATTTCCGATCACGCTTTGTCAATTTTGCCGGTTGACCTTTTCTTACCTTGTTTTCGATCCGATTCTTGTCTTTGAAGCATTTTATCAAGCACTTCACTATAGAATGATATAAGTTAACTAATTTAGAGACATTTCAAACTAATTTACAGCTATTGTGAGGAAAAAACATAAAATTTTGAATTTGTTGTTTTTTACGCATACCTGCCATGTTTAAAAAATGAGCAGAGTATTAGGGAATAAATAAACAAAAAATTAAAGCCAAATGACTTTACAGTGTCATCACAATGCAAAAATATTTTTAGAAAAAAAAACGACATATGATAATTTTAATAATGAAATTATTCGAAAATATTTCAGTGTGCGATGACTTTTGTGGCGTATTTTTTCCCTGTCTCTTCGTTTTTTGACAAATTTCAAAAATAAAATCCGGAGATATTTTGAAAAAACTGTTGGATTTTATTCAGCATGGCACAGGAATGGCGTGAAAAAAAATTGGACTTCATATTCGAATTCAATTTCGCGTTATTTTGGTTTTACTACAAAATTTCAAGGGGTACGAACACTTCTGGCAGCCACTGTATATGAAATAGAAGAAAAAATAAATTCGAAAATTCCAAGTACGGAATCATGTTTTTCTTACGCATTTTTAAAAAATTTTCAGTTATTAATCTTTAAAGATCAGCTATACATTTACACCAAAGAAAAGTTTTGTCTTTTATATCAAGTTATGTTCAAGTTAAAATGCATTTAGTTTCACAATTTCAGTCGCTTAAATTCTTCAATGGATTCTTCAGTTAATTCAAAAAATCATGTGACATAATTCCTTAATGAAAATTATTCTCCTTCAACTTGCTTTCCTAGAAAAAATGCAAAATTAGTACACACACACACACACACACATAAAAACAGCAAATGGGTCCTAGATATCCAAGGGTGCCCCCCCCCCCGTAAGAAATAAGGCGCACACCCCTAAACATCGCGAAGACCGCTTCCTCCCAAAAACAGCAAGAGCCCCCCTCCAAAAAAAAGTGAAAAATACCACTCAAAACACCTTCTTAATAATTTTAATGGCACAGTCTGCGCCATGACCTCCCCCTCCCCCCTGAGGTGGGCACCCCTGAGATATCAACTGCCTATACCATTGTAGCCATCTCCAAATTCATGTATAATTTTTGACGTGGAAAAAAAAACTATGGTGCCTACGGAGTGGAACAGTTAATTTTACGGAATGTGCTACAAAAATAGCAAAATTGAATTTAACAAAATAATTAGGAAATCAATGGAATCCTTTTTGAAAATGTATAATAACAATTATACACTGCACAGTAGTTTAAACATAAAGAAATTTATAAATAACGAACACTGTACTTACTATTGACTGTAAAAGGAAGTTCTATGTGGAAAGTCGATTCACGGCAGAGCAATATTGCGCGCATTTTAGAGCAATATATATTTCTCTCAAATATTTATTATTTTTAAAATCATTTACATATTCGATTTGCTGGGGAAAGACATGAACAAAGTTGCTGAAATGCAATTGCATTTTGGATTTTAAAACCGTCGTAGAAACATTCGTCGAAGATCGGAGCGGTTTTAGTTCCACTTATTACCGAATAGTTGTTTTTCTTTTGAGACTCTTAAGTCTTGTAAGGGAAAAAACTTTTCCGATCCAAAATTTGTGGGAAATCTAATAAAACTTTTTTAACGCTTTTTTCTGCTCAGATGCCTTAGAAACACTTTGAAAAGATAAATAATTTAAATTCGTTGTCTGAAAGACTCCAACCGCACTATTTCATAAATTGAGTTATCCATTTAGCAAGTTTAAATTTTACGGGTTTTGATTGTGTGAGCTGAAATAGCAGCTATTAGCTCAATTTGGACAGCATTCTCCTTTTGAAAGGGGTGGGGGGGGGGGAGAGAGAGAGACATCAGTGTTTTTTTTTTTTTTTTTTGGTGATTAACGGAAATAAAAAGAAGATCAGAGTTCCCCGAAAACATTCGAAAGATCGAATAACCAAGTTTTGCTTCTGCTTCTATAAAGGGTGGGTAGTGGTCTGGTTTTAGAGAAGATCATAACCCAAAATGAAGGTTAATGTCAATATTCAGGCACAAATACGGAGTCTGAGGTAAGTTTTTCGAAACATAGGTCCCCATAATGTAATTTTAGGCAATATTTGGTAGCTTAAAGGGAAGTCATGATCCACATGATCCCATCTTATGGATACGCGCTTCATCAAGTAGGCATTAAGTAAAGTTTGGAATTTATCAGCTAACAAAAAATTAAAAATATCGCAGATGAATTTAACTGGCTTTAGGTTCGTACAAATGTGGATGATAACAAGTTTTGAGTTATAACACGTGTGTTTCACTCAGGGGAGGATTTACAGTCTATTCAAAGGGGGTGACGGTTGAAAACCATAAAAGCCATTCCTCCCCCTAAACCTGTCATGTAAGGGGGCAGGGAGTCAATTCCCGCCCTTTATCCTGTCTTTTAAATACTGATTGACCCCTCGCCCCCTTGAAGTGTCAAATCTCCCCTTTCAGGGTTATCACCCCCAGGGTTGGAAACCGCTGTTCTAAGTCATAGCAATGTATTATCATGCCAGTGTAGTGTATGTAGTCCATGGAAGAAAAAGGTTGGAAGACACATATAGAAATATAAAAATTATTAAAGTTCAAAAAGGGGAGGAAGGGCGAGCTTAGATTCAAATTGAAAAGTAGGTAACGCTGTCCATTCTCGACTACACTAAAGCAAATTTGTGGGACGAACTTTATTGAAAATAGTAGCGATTGCTAGTAATTCCATCAATTCTATATTATTGGTTTTAGAAAATGACGGTCACGGAGGAGGCGGTCGCCCCCCCCCCCCCCCACCCAGTGGCGGATCCACAGAGGCGATTAGAGCGACCGCCCCCCCCCCCCCCCGCTCAAAAAAAAAAAAAGATTTGTTAATTCGAAAAATTTCCGGGAAAAGGTCACTAAACTCCTCCCCCACCCCCCGAACACATCGCACAAAATTGCTCACAAGGGTCATTCCATGTCAAGTGATCCAAAATTTGAGAAATTTTTTCCCTCACCCTTTTGTATTTCTTTGAAATTTTGCTCATCGATTGTACCCTTCAAGGTAATCAAAAGTCCAAATTTTTAGATTTTTATCTCTATTATTTTTTTATTTATGACACTTTGATTTTTCGAAAAAACCCTCTTTTTTTCATGGATGTTTGAACATAAAATGGACGATAACTCAGCACCAAATATAGATAGAAAGATTTGGTAAAAAGCATTTTAAAGTACATTAGTTGCTGTTTAATTGGATATGCAACATGACTAGTTTCAGAAAATGTTTTATTTTTAAAAAAATGAAATTTAAATTTTAAATTTAAATTTCTCAGAAAAGGTATAATGAATTTTTAAAAAAAATTCTCAAAAATTAGTGTGTATTTTATTTTTATTTGTACAAAGTTTCAAGTTGGGATCTCAATGGGATCATATTTTTATGAATTTTTAAATGAAATTTGACTTATGAAATAATGACATTTTTCAGATTCTAACTAGTTAAATATGGGGTTTTCTTACTGGGGATGGTCTAGTAAGTAGTAATTGATCATGATTATGCTTGAAATGAGCTGACATGAATTTGTAGATTGGCAAGCCCCCCCCCCCCCCCCCCACCACTTTTAATTTTTTTTTTTTCAAGACATTTCGAAAATTAAAATTAAATAAATAAATAAATAAAACAAAATAAATACTAAACTTATTAAAAGTTGGTAAATAATCTTCTTTAAAGCAAGAAAAAGCCCCCCCCCCCAGCACCACCACTTTTATTTATTTTTTCAAAACTATTTTTAAAATGCAAAAAATAAATAAATTAATAAAATAAAACAAAATGAATAGAAAGCATATAAAAAGCTGGTAAATGTTCTTCTTTAAAGCAAGACGAAGTACATTCCCCCCCCCCCCCCCCCCACCCACACATACGATTAACACTATAATAGTATCACGCCTCACCTGACGCTTTTTTTTTTCGGACCAAATGTTTCTTTTTCAATCCGAACTTCACAAAATTTACTTGATTAATTCACTATCTGATAAGGAAAGTTATAATTCATTTCATCCCCTACCCCTGCGCCAACTTTCAATTTTGGAGGGAGGAAAGAAATAGTTTGCCCCAAGATCATAGCAAAATAGGAGTGTTTCCTTCCATTTTGTTTCATTCTTTTCACACTAAACTAAAAATCAATCTAAGTATCAGATCATATGTATCTCCGCATAAAACTGTCTTTCTACAACATTTGGAGTGCGGCGGTCTTCTTTTCTTTAATGCTAGTTTTCTTTTTAGTTTCAGTTGTAAAGGAGAGCAATGCAGCGAGATTTATTTATGCATATATTAAAAGCAGTTATAGATCAAACAAATTTTGCTAGTTTGAGCATAACCTTCCATGTTGTTAAGCTTCATTCCAGATTGCTTTTCCCCCTCCCTTTCCCCCTCCCCCTATCGTCCCACTTTTCGAAAGAAAAAAAAAAATCTCCAAATGAGTGGTTCTATTTGTCTGTTAAAGTTTTTCTGACTTTTAGTTTTTATGACCCCCCCCCCCATTTATAAGCCTTAGTCACTGCTGATGTTTAGCAGCGTGCATCCCAGTTTATTATGATTATAACTCTTACGTGCCAGCTTTTTTTTTTTTTTTTTAATACAGTTTTGAAAAAAAAATAAAAAGATAAAAAGTGGTTGTGTGGCAGGGGGGGGGGTACCAATCTACAAATTCATGTCAGCTCATTTCAAGCATAGTCATGATCAATTACTACTTACTAGACCATCCTTAGTAAGAGAACCCTATATTTAACTAGTTAGAATCTGAAAAATGTCATTATTTCATAAGTCAAATTTTATTTAAAAATTCATAAAAATATGATCCCATTGAGATCCCAACTTGAAACTTTGCACAAATAAAGATAAAATACACACAAATTTTTGAGAATTTTTTAAAAAAAATTCATTATACCTTTTCTGAGAAATTTAAATTTAAAATTTAAATTTCATTTTTTAAAAATTAAAATTATTTTGAAATTAGCCATGTTGCATATCCCATTAAACAGCAACTAATGTACTTTAAAATGCTTTTTACCAAATCTTTCTATCTATATTTGGTGCTGAGTTATCGTCCATTTTATGTTCAAGCATCCGTGAAAAAAAGAGGGGTTTTCGAAAAATCAAAGTGTCATAAATAAAAAAATAATAGAGATAAAAATCTAAAAATTTGGACTTTTGATTACCTCAAAGGGTACAATTGATGAGCCAAATTTCAAAGAAATACAAAAAGGTGAGGGAAAAAACTTTGGATCACTTGACATGGAATGACCCACAACTGTATTTTTTACGACCTTAATTACATATGTTTTCCAGGGTAGAGGCTCTCAACCCCCTCTCCCCAATTTCATCAAAGATTGTCAAAACCTTTGAATTTTTAGAGCTTCTATTTCGAAAAAATCGCCTGAATTGAAAACTTTTTCGAAAATGTCGTTGGAGTGCCTTCAATTGAGTTCTTAAAAACCCAAAATTCATTAAAAATTCCGGGGGAGAAGCCTCCAATCCCAAACCCTTCTCTTAAAATCAATAAAGATCCACTAATAATACGTTTTTGAAGCTTCAATATTGAAAAGTTGAGGGATAGCTCCTGATCCCATCCTTTCCCTTAACGTTGCCAATGATGGCCAACCAACGCATTTCAAAAGGCTTCAATTTCAAATAATTTCTGATGGAAAGGTTCAAACCTCGTTTTTTCCCCCGACGCTATAAAATGTGGCTTGCAACTGCGTTTTCAGGACTGGGTTTCTGAAATTTCCGGAGAGGAACCCTTTTCTCATTATCTTTCAACGATTGTCTAAAACAGCGTTTTTGGTACTACTACATCGAAAAGATTCTGGGGAGAAGTTCTGAATACCATGTCTTCAAAGGTGGTCTAGAATTGCCTTTTTAGGACTGCAATTCTGAAAATTTTTCCGGGGGAAAGCCGCCGGGCCCCCTGTTTTTCAGCATCACTATACTAAAGATATCTAAAACTGCCTTTTTGAAACTCTAATGACAAAAAACGATTGGGGAGAATTCTTGAATTTCATCTTTACCCTTCAAGAAACCAAAGATAGCAGCAAACAATTGTGTTTTCGAAAATATACCCTTAAATTTGAAAACAATTCTGGAGAGGACCTCCAAGCCTCCCTTTCTCTTATTAACCACCAAATAATCTAAAAAAACGTTCCTAACAAAAAATTTCAGGGGGAGGGGGGCAAACACACTCTTTCTTCTGCGCGAATATCAAACAATTCAATCAGCAAACAAATCCATAACTATCTTCAAATTTTATTAACAAATGCAATTTTAGTATTTCATAATGTTTAGTACGAAAACTGGTAAAAAGCGATGCCATCTTCATACTGAAACCTTTCCTTTAGAAGGAAAAAAAATACAGTTGAGGACCTAAATAGCTACTGAAAATGTTTCACAAGTCCTCAAACAAATCTAAAGTGAAGGGATCAATTTAGATATTGGATCCAGAATATTTAGTAGAAACTTTTTTTTTTTAATTTTTTATTTTTGCTACTCAAAACACAACTTTCATTCAAACTCTTAAAACGAAACACATTATTCGAAAGAAAAAAAAAACATGCTTCAGTTCTTAAACTTTTTTCAAAAATTATTTTCATTAGTTACTCCCCCCCCCCCATAATGCATTACTCAATCGCCCCTCCCATCAGGATCATCTGGATCCGCCACTGCCACCTCCCTAGTAAATCCGCCACTGGTTTCACTAGCAGGTTACCTATCAGTTTGATTTCCAAGTTTCATTACTTGTACTCAGTGATGTTTCCATCAATTTTTTTGAGGGTATATACTCCCACAGTAATCCATTACGCACAATATGTGTCCAGGATCCTAGTCTGAAAGGGGTTCAAAATTTTTAAACGTTAGTTGTTCAAACTTTGCTTAATGAATAAAGTAAAGACATTTGAAAAATATTACAATACATTGATCACAGGGTGATTGCTTTTTATATTTAAAAAAAAAAAAAAAACTGTGTTGAGCATTTGACTTAAAAGAACTCTTGTTTTCTACTAATTACCTAAATAATGCATTATTTTCCTGCTGTGTTCCCGATATTTGCAAAAATGACTTCCTAATCTTATTTTGAGTAGAGCTTTCTTTTATTTTCGACTCGTACAAATTTAAATGAGGAATGCCTCAGCAGAAGCTCGTCATTCCGATGTTTTGCAGTTGGGAGGGTGGGGCCTCTAAAAGTCAAATTATGTTTTTCGCAATCACAAGTGTGTGTGTGTATGTAGGCGTGTGTGTTTATGTGTGTGGGGGGAGGTATGTGTTTGTGTGTAGGGGGTATGTGTATGTGTGTAGGCATGTGTGTTTATGTCTGTGTGCAGGTATGAGTGTGTGAGTAATTGTGTGTATGAGTGTTTGTGTGGGGGGGGGAATGTGTATGTGTGTGTAGGCATATGAGTTTGTGTCTGTGTGCAAGCATGAGTGTGTGGGTAGTTGTGTGTAGGTGTGTGTGTATGTGTAGGTGTCTGTATGTATGCGTGTGTGTATGTGTTTGTGTGTGTTGTGTGTAGGCATATGTATGTGTATGTATGTGTTTGTGTGTGTGTATGTGTGTAGGCATATGTATGTGTATGTATGTGTTTGTGTGTGTGTACGTGCGTGTATGTATGCGTGTAAGTGTAGGAAATTGACGCAACCTGGAGACTTTGCTCTCTAGAGGAACAGCATCGTGAGGCTGCCGGTTGACGGTGGTGCTGCAGAGGGTGCTGGCGGGAAAATAAAATGATAGGACTTCAAAACTGTCAAGATAAGCAATCGTGATTTCTCAAAAAAAAAATAAATAAATTTGAATTTTGACACCTTGAATTCAAATTATGTTTTTCGCAATCACGTGTTTTTTTGCGTGTGTGCAGGCAGGTGTGTGTGCGTGTGTGAGTGTGTGTGTCTGTGTGCTGGCATGTGTGTGGGTATGTGTGTGAGTGTATGTGTGTAAATGTGTGTATGTGTGAAGGCGTATGTGTGTGTGTCTGTGTTCAGGCATGAGTGTGTGGGTATGTGTGTGTGTATATGTGTACACACACGCCTGCTTACACACATGAGTGTGTGTGGGTACGTGTGTGTGTGTGTGTGTGGGTGTGTGTGTGGGTGTGTGTGTGTAAGCAGGCGTGTGTGTATGTATGCGTGTAGGATATGGACGCAACATGGAGACGGTTTTCGCTAGAGGAGCAGCATCGTAAGGCCGGTCGACGGTGGTGCTGGCAGAGGGAGGCTGCGGGAAAAAAAAATCATAGCACCCCAAAAACAGTCAAGTGAGAACAATAAGCAATCGTAATTGCTAAAAAAAAAATTAATTAAAAAAACAGACCTACTTTGCATAAATATATTAATTTCATAAAGCCAGGGGTGCGCTTGCTCCCTTCTGATCCCCCCCCCACCCCCCAAATGTCGAACCTGCTTCCCATGTCCCATATATGGTCAAGATCGGACCTTATTGTACAGATTATGCATCATTTCGCTAGAGAAAATTCAATCGCAATCAATACCTAAATTTTTATTTTAAAAAATTAAGAATTTAATGGGCTTTATTTGTTTACCTACTCATTTGAGCTAAAGTCTCTCATATAGGGACTCTAATGTGAGCAGCAATGCCAAACAAAGCCTCGTTCCAGACAATTTTCACTTTCTAGTTAATACAGTGAATCGGAAAATATTTGGCAACACGTCATTTTACACTGAAGACGACGATTTTGGAAATTCGGAATGGAATGGAGTCTGCGATGGTAAATAAAGAGATTGCAGCGTATGCTGTCATATTGGTCTTTAAATGTTTTTTGGTCTAGGATATGGAGTTGGTAAGTATGACTGTTTGAAAATGGATCTTGATGTTCGTGCAGTATTTTATTATTTCTTACAATCAGAAAGCTAAGTTTAATGTTACGCCGCTATTGCGGCATATGCGTTATCCGTGTATGTTTTTTCGACAATTGCATTAAGTAACTTTTTCTTCGTACTTTCAGGGGCACAGAGTATGCATACGAGACCTAAACCCTCAAATTGTATGCATCCTCTGTGCTGGTTACTTCATTGATGCGACAACGATCACAGAGTGTCTGCATACATGTAAGTTTTTGTGATTATTGTGTTTGGTACGAGATAGTTTGTGGGGATCTTTCGATATTTGGGAATCTGGCGCGGTCGCCTCATTTTCGGCGTAAATAATTTTATTTTGGTAACCCTGCTGATTTATAGCAACCCTATGTAAATAAATGTTTCCGATCCCTTTGTTTTGATTTCCAAAGAAAAATACCGCTGGCGCAGGCGATGGAGCCAAAAATTGACGCCAATGAAGAAAGATTGCCAGATTCCCAATTATCGAAATATCCCCATCATTATCTATTGGCGACAAATTTCTGGCACCAATGCCAGTGCCAGATATGTTTTTTTCTTTTCATACTGTAAAAAAGAGTTGGGAAATATTTTTTTGCATAGAGGTTTATCACAAAGCAACATGGTAACCAAAATTAAACTATTCAGACCAAGAACTTGACGACCATGCCAATTTCCTAATTATCGAACTATCCCCTTCCATTCATTCAATTTTTAAGCAGGTCTGATCCTGTGGGTGGATCATGCGCATGAAGGATTGTACGAGGGTTCTGCCTTCAGTGGCGGATTTACTAGGGGGCGGTGGGGGTGACGGCCCCCTCCGTGACCGTCACTTTCTAAAACCAATAATATAGAATTGAAGGAATTACTAGCTATCGCTACTAGTTTCAATCAAGTACATTCCACAAATTTGCTTTAAATTAAGTTTAGACTGTTAGTGTAGTCAAGGATGGACAGCGTTACCCACTTTTTCATTTGAACCTAAGCTCGTCCCTCCCCTCTTTTTTGAACTTTAATAATTTTATCTTTCTACATGTGTCTTCCAACCTTTTTCTTCCATGGACTACAACTATACTGGTATGATAATACATTTTGCTATGACTTAGAACAGTGGTTTCCAGCCCTGAGGGTGCGAACCCCCAAAGGGGAGATTTAACACTTCAAGGGAGCATTTAGTATTTGAAGTACAGAATAAAGGAGGCACTTGATTCCCTGCCCCCCCCCCCTCCCCTACATGATGGTTTCGAGGGGAGGAATATGGCTTTTACGGTTTTCCACCGCCACCCCCCTTGAATAGACTAAATCCACCCCTGTCTGCCTTGGGCTTACCATCTAATTAGAATATCTGTTGTGCACCCTAGAGCCCTCAGTCGAGAAAACCCCCATGAGCTGTTGTGCCACTGAGTCGATACTGATTTTTTTATTTTGTTTTACACAATCAAACCAGATAAGACACATGTAGTCTTGGTATTTTCTGGAACAGGTGTATTCAATGTGCCTGCTGCATGGAGAGATGAGGGGTTTCACAAAATCTCTATGGTCAATAGATATAATATAAAAGATAGAGGCTAGGTGATCAGGGAAAATTTTAATTCTTTAAAGGGTGCCCCAAATCGGATAAGTTTGAGGATGGGGGTACAGGGGAAGATAATGAAAGCATCAACATGAAGCAACAACATTCTCAATACATTAATTTGATGAAATATAGTTGACACAAAGCAAAAACAGATCACCTTGTTATCTTTATCTTGAATACCTCGACTTTTACTGATTGGCAAGGGCTCCCATATGGGGGGGGGGGGTAAGTGGGGGTCTCAACCCTCCCCCCTTTGAAATTCGAACTTTCTTGCTTTTAGTACTTTTTTCTTCGCAAAAGTGTAAAAGCATTTCTCCAGCAATTAATGAATAAGTTATTAAAAATGTCAAATTTTAATAATTCTAATCTGTGCTGAAATCGGTTTCTATGGGGGAAAATATCCTGCTAAACCATGGGGAAAATATCTGATCCCCTCATTAAAATTTTGCATATGGGCGCCCTTGCTGATTGGCATCACTTATGAACAGTTATCTATGTTTGTGTGTATGTATAAAGATTAAAGTGGTAAATTTACACACTTTCAAGACTATGCCCTGCGCATGAAATATTTGAGGAGGGGGAGGTGAGCACGCCTGCTTTGCAGATTGATAAGCTTAATTAATTTCAGCTACTAGTGTGAAGATAATCTCGACTTTTATGAATGGTTTCTTACCTCCAGCTCTATTGCGTCTATTCCACACTGGTAATTACTAATAAGTGAAAATAGAGTCTGGTTGTTGTAATGAGCTGTTTGGTATTTACAGGGCCTGATTACTGAATAGACCAACTAGGCCATAGCATAGGGCCCCTGCTATTTAGGGGCCCCCAAATGGTAAAAACTGTTTTAGTCAGTGGCTAGAATTGTTTTATTCAATGGCTTAAATTTATTGCTTGAATACAGAGGGCACCAAAAAATTCTTTGGGGCCTTGGGCCCCCTGATATCTTAATCGGGGCCTGGGTATTTACTTGTAAAAACATGAATGTTTCAAAAACTTTAACCTTGATATTGCATCCCTAAACCCTACTCATAATTCGTGTAATTTCACCAAACATTCTTAGAATAATAAAAAAATTTCGAAACACTGGCGTGATGATTTTATATAAGGACTACTTTTTTTACAAGTTCCTAACCTTTTGTTTTGCTTTTATTAATTTATTTAGTATTTACTAATTTACTAGCTGCGTTGCCTGGCTTTGCACAGAGTACCTCAAAAATAAGTTTTGTCAAGTGACACATGTTCAACAGTTAAGCTTCAATTAGAGAAAAAAAATACTGTAAAATTCTCCATCAAAATAATCATTCTTAAGGAAAGAAAACAGCAAATCAAAAATTCCCGAATAAATTAAACAAAGCCCTCTATAAAAACAACTAAAAGCCTTGATTATCTTCTGCTGGCAGTACAAAAAAAAAAAAAAAGAAAGAAGATAAATTTCCGAATAATAATCAAAAGGGGAAATTTTGACCACAAAACAAAAACAAAATTTTATTTAGTCACAGTTGAGAAAAGGCAACCTTCTGAATGGTTTTATTCACACTAATTTAAAATGAGATGGCTAATTTTAACGAGATCGCGATTTTCCGATATGAAAATATTATTCTATTAAGCTAAAAAATACTTTAAAAATTTTCCCTTTTGATTTTAAACCCTTGGGGTTTTTTTTAATTTGAAGAAATTAATTCAAATTCAGGGCTATTTTTCACTGGCTTTTGAGTGGAACCTAAAGCAAGAAAATCAAATACTTATTTCTAGTAGAAAGGGCCATTTAATGCCACTTTTGGGTCTTAAAATTAAAATTAAAATGGTTCGGTTCTTTTTCGACTTTTAAAAAAAACCCTATGTTCCTTCTCGGGTGCCCAAGAACTTCCTTGCTGAATTTGGTCAAGATCCAACTTAAACTGTGGATATGTATAAGAATTGTATCATAATACACACATACATAAATATTCTGTGCTTATGTAGATAGATTTATGTGTTTCTGGTAGGAGGGTATTCTATTTCATAGTCGCAATTTTCTGTGTGTGTGTGTCCGTGAGGGGAAAAAAGTCCTTTTTCCAGCTTTAATGTTAAAAAAAGTTATAAAATTCAGTTAGCAAACCCTAAAATGACAGCCATTAATATATTGCTATTTTTAAAACAAAATTTTGAAAATTATTTCTCCTCTTTTCTCTAGCTTTTTATAGTATTGTTAAATGTCTACAAATTACTAAATGATTTCTTGTTTTGTTTCTACATACTATATATTAAAATTTTACTTTTATAAATTTATTGTCAGACTGTAATGTTCATTAATAATCATTTATGTATAATTATTTATTATTGAACAAGATTTTACTTGCTGCAAATAATTTTGCTAAACTTTCAATTTTGGTGGCATAATTTGAGCAATTTATTTCTTTTTCTTTTTCCAGTTTGTAAAAGTTGCATAGTAAAATATCTACAGAGCACAAAATATTGTCCAATGTGCAATGTCAAAGTACATGAAACCCAGCCATTGTTAAATTTGAAGATAGACAGGACTCTTCAAGATATCGTCTATAAAGTTGTTCCGGGTCTGTGGGACAGTAAGTTATTTTAAGTATTGACTTTAAAGTACTTGTTCTGCAATGCAAGTTTATTTGCTCTCTGGTGAAAATCATGAGCTGCACTTTGCTACTGTTTCAATAAATTGATGCCCCTGTCTCCATGATGAATATGCTAAAATCATCAGCCTTGCTTCAAAACAGTTGCAGAGACGTTTTATTACTGTTATTTTATTTTATTTTTTATCATTAATTATAATTTTAGTTAACTTTGAAATGAAGCATCTTTTAAAGCCTAACTTAAAGAATTTTTGTTTCATAGGTCCCCCTCCACCCCATTTTTATTTTTTAGATGCCATTTTATTTATTCAAACTTATCTATACTATCTGCAAAAAATACTTTCTTCTGTTCAGATAGTGATAAAAATTTGTGGGATGTGAAAAAAACATAAAAGATTTTTAATTACATGTCAAACTGACATGAACCTGAGCAATTAAAAAGCAAAAAGCAGTTAACTATACGTAAATTTTTAAAAATTATAATTTTTTATTTATGTTGATTTATTTAGGGGCAAGACCGGTCTTCATATTTTTAACAGAAATACAACTCTATTATGATGGTTAGCAACAGGATCTGGGCACAGTTTGACTGATCCTTGATAGTCTACCATTCCCCAATGAAGATCGATGGCCCGCTTAAAACCATCTACCCCCTTGCTCATTAAAGCTTCTTGTGTTGAAACTGTTCTAAGTGCCCACGACCTTATTAATGTAACAATTTTTCCTAATTTCCAGGTTATCCTGAAATTTGAATAGCTTAAAACAATGACCTCCGTTCTGCTTTCCATGCAAAAATTTTACCCTCTAACCCATTCATTTTGATAAAATCAAACAACTAATTCATGTCCCCTCTGACTCTCCTATGCCCCATGCAACACATATTAAAACTTTTAAGGCTGGCATCTCTACATGGTATAAAATGAAGTCTCCAAAAAGCGTCTGTTTGTTTGAACGTGTAAAACTCAAGAACTACCTGGACGATTTCGCTTAAATTCTCAGAATATCTTTCTTTCAGCTCCGGAAAGGTTTGCTGACCAGTTCGAAAAAATTCGATGAGTAGTTCTTTTTTTATTCCAATTTTCACACAATTCCCAAATATGGGGGTAAATAATTGCTTGTTCATATTAATATTATATATTGTTAAAAAGAGTATTATTTTCCCCGTTCTCTGCAATTTGTTTCAATGCTCCAACTTAATTTCTGCAGGAGTTATTGGCATTTTTAACTCGAATTTTTTAAGGCTTAGCTGAAATTTAGGCACTACTTTCTTCATTAAATCTACCAATAAAAACTGAAAGAATTGTCCCACGATTTTCTTTTTGACACCATTCCACTGGAAAAAGCAACATTTTTTACTCCAGATCTTTCTCAACCTATGGTCGAAAAAGTAAGCTTCTATCTCCGAAGGAAAAAAGTTACAAACCGTTTTAAATCAAGTTCCAAAAAATCATATCTCCATTCAAGTTGTTAACCATATTATTTCCTGTTTCCATGGTTATGCTTTTTTGAATTCATTATTTCTTTCCTTCTTTATCATCCTTTTAACTTCTAAAAATCATTTTATTTTATTTTATGTTTCCATTATTACGCTTTTCAAATCTATCTTTCTCATTCTATTAATTTCTTAAAAGTATTTTAATATCTGTGGTCATTGTTTGGAAGGGAAATGTTTCATGATGCTTTTTTTTTTCTTTTATTTAAGCCTGATTGTTAAATGTACATCACTTGACACAATTTTTATTTTCAAGGTAGACCGGGCAAAGCCGTGCAATCCAGCTAGTCATAATCTAAATCTCAAAGTCCCCTTAGTAGTCTAGTAGCCCTTCTTTGAACCCTTTCCAATAAAGAAATATCTTTCTTAAAATAAGCAGTCTAGAACTGAGCAGTAACTCCGAATGAGGTCTTACCAAACTTCTATATAAAGGCAGAAGAACAATCTGAATACTATTAACAATTTTAATTGTAATTTATGAAGAGAAAATAGCACATATAGTCCTACAAATCATATAATGAAATCACTGTACAGTATATTGATCAAATTTTATTTTAGAAACAAATTTTGTTGTTGTTTTGGCAGTGCTGAATGATTTTCATAAGTCTTCCTTCATCTTTATTTATTTATTTATTTTATTAATGGTTGGAGAGTGGTGCAATAATTGAATTTCTCTCCTAAAGTAGTTCTTTCAGTTCATAATTATTTGTAGTTCCTTTATTTTTTCATCACAAAGAAAAAATTTGTGACAGCATTTTTCTGACCAAAAATCCCGGATTGTAGAAAACCCAGAAAAAATTAAAACTTTTAGAAGAATCAGAAACCCTTGTTCATTCTAGTATTGGCAACTGTGAAGCAGTCTTGCGTAATACAGACGAACGCACGAACGGCGTTTGCAGAAAATTTTTGGGTCTGCTAAAATGTTTTTCAAACTGCTAACGTTAATGAAAAGATAATAATTTTTTTTAAAGAGGATTTTTAAAAAGATTCCAGTTTATTTCTGTTAAAGCCTTTCTCCAAAAGTCTTTTAAAGCACATGTGTGAAAAAAATAATGGTTTGGGCAGTTTTCTTCAGTTGGTGAAAAATAAGAACTAACTATTAAAGTATTGTTAAAAAAAAAATGATTTAAAGCACTTATTTTGTCTCTTTCATATTTGAATATAAATTTAATTCTTGATTCACAAGGGTGAATAAGGCAAAATAATTATTTGCAGAAAATTTTTCAGTTAGGATTTGTGTTTGCAGAAAGCTTTTCATTTTATCTAAGTCTGCTGTGAAGTTGAGAAAGACCTAAGTTGTGCTCATTTTTGAGAAATTGTAGATTGTTTTTTGCATAAATAGTGGTAAAGTAGAAGTTGGTAAATTTAATACTTTGTTTAATTTGATATGTTATATTGATCATTAAACTTAATGTTTTTTAATTCAAATCACAAAACAACATAGGGTAATGGCACCAGTTATAGACAAGGCTTCAGTAACAGACAGTCGTAAGTTTGGATTTTGATAATAAAAATTTTAGGCTGGTGAAACTAATGTTGCTGTGGTTCATGAATTAGACCTGGATCTGAAGGGGGTTGAGCATGCATGGAAAGGCTGACGCAATATTATTTCTGATTATTGTTACAGGCACGATTGTGACTACGAAACCACATGTCGTCGCCCCCCTGGGTGGTCGACAACCCCGGGGGGGAAGCAGTGGGGGGAGCCGTTTACTAAAATACTCATAACTCGCGAACAATTTGAGATAAAACACTGAAAAAAGTGGCAATCGACGCAACAAAACAAGGGCTTCATAAAAGCTAAGTATAATTATGGACCTATCTTTGTTAGTTTCTGAGTAAAATTCAATTTTTTGCAAACAAACAAAATTTTTGAATAAAATGCGCAAAACAAACTTTTTTTCACCAAAATAAATTCTAAATCAAAATTGTTTGATTTTTTTTTTCAAATAAAGTCCTAAATATTATTATTCAGTTTGTTAAAACTATTTAAGTACTGTTAACGCGTTGAAAACAAAATGAGAGTAGCAAGCTCGAACACGATTTGCAGTATAGTTCCGGATCTGAAGGGGGGTTTTGAGCATGCATGGAGACCTGACGCAAAATTATTTCTGATTAATGTCACAGGAACTATAGTGATTATGAAACCACATGTCGTCGCCCTCCTGGGTGGTCGACAACCCCGGGGGAGGGGGGAAAGCAGTGGGGGGGGGAGCCGTTTGCTAAAACACTCACAACTCGCGAACTATTTGAAATAAAACACTGAAAATAGCGGCAATCGACGCAACAAAACAAGGGCTTCATAAAAGCTAAATATGACTATGATCATATCTTTGTTAGTTTCTGAGTAAAATTCTATTTGTCACAAGCAAACAAAATTTTGAATAAAATACGCATTTTTTTTTTCAAATTATCAAAATTATTTAAGTGTTTAGGGAACCAATAAAATCTGAAATATCATTATCCAGTTTGTTTAAAATTACTTAATTATTATCAAAGCGTTGAAAAGTGAAATAAAAGCAAGCTCAAAAAGCATTTGAAGTAATTCACAAAAAAAAAAAAAAAGTTTGCAGAATGTACCTTGAAGACTCGACATAAACCAAAGAAAATTTTGTGGCTCTCCTGTTTTGGCGGTTTTATTTCGTAATATTATCAAAACACTGTCCCAGTTAAGTAATTACTTAATTATTTAACCTTTAACGCATTATAGCTGCTTAGTATGGGTCACAATGGCACTTTTTAAAAAATTAAAACATGCAAGTTTTCAAGTACGAAGTAATTACGGAAAGGATAAACTCTCAGGATAACCCTTTTTGCAGATTTTACACCTGAGTTATGAAACATAGTGAGCGAGGCTATTGCCACATAAGCAGCATCAAAATTTCAGTAGAACGTTAATGAAAATGTGAATAGTCTCTTATCCAGAGAAGTCCTGCAATGGCAATGTCTTCAATAGCGACTGCAAAACAGCAAAAGAAAACCAAAAAAACATTTAACCTGGGAAATGTTAGCTGAAAAGTGATGTTAGTACATCTAAAAATCATTCCCATACAATAAGCCCAATGCTAGGTTAGGTTCATCAGAATGGTTCACTGAAGCAAAGCGAGAGGTCCGATTTCGTGAATGTAATTGAAAATGATACTTCTTGCAGCAAAACTCTAGAAGAAGCACCCTATTTTAAGAACAAAGTTCAAGTTATCGATGGAATGAATGAGTCTGGTTCATAATGTCCCAAACACTACTTTCAAATGTAGCAAAGATTTTGCAGGTCTCCAAATAGAAAATAATAAAATTTTCTCTTAGTCAAACTACACTAGTGGACCTTAAACACGATCGGTACATCTCACTGTCGTTTTCATAACTTGAAAACCAGAAGTTCAGGAAAGTCTCCTTCGCTTACAAAACAAATCAGTACGTACCAAACCAGTGGTTTCGTGTCATAACCATTCCTGAAAATAAAAAGAAACCTTTAAAAGTACATTCCAGAGTATGTAATATGTAACATATCCGTTCCTGCATCCAATCAGCTTTTGGTGTCTGGTAACTCTGAAAAGGAAAATGAATATATTATTTAAAATCTGAGAGCCAAGTAATAAATTTCTCTGAAATGCCCGAGTCCAACTAGTACGAAGCACGCAACAGACTCTATCTTCCTGCATATGATTCAGTGCAGAATAGGGGAAAAAGTAACTAATAGTTTATAGATCAGAAACTAATGAATTCTTATTGGCAATCTTTGTTAAAGGATAGAGGTTGCCCTTTCATGTGCTGGTGTTGTGGAAAGGAAAAGAGCCTTAGGATGGCATCTATCTTCAGGAGCACTTACGGAAAAAAAACATCTAAAATTTTACAAGCTTTTGATACATTTTCCGACTGCGATTCAAGATTTAAAATAGGAACAAAAAAGTATGCTTTCTCTTTACCAAAAAAGTCGGAAACTTTTTTGTACACTAGAGTTATCATTAAAACAATATCTGAGTGCTTCAGAATTTCAACTGTACTATTGAATCAATTCCCCTGTACCTTAGCAGTGTCTTTAGATGTAACCAAATTTGGGTTTCACTTTAATGAAAATAAAACAATAAAGCCCCACACCTTATGATGCAGTCAGTGTTACCAGAGAGTTTAATTCCACCCTGCGCAGGCAAGAACTGTAAATAATATTGTAAATGTTTTATTAATAATTCATCTTGCTGTAAATACTGTGCTATTAAGACTAAAGCAAAAACCCATAAACTACAAAATACTCGGAAGAGAACGATTCAACAGAACAATTACAGGTCAACAAAAAAGAGTATGATCCAGCTTTCAGAATTTCTGATATATTAATGCTTTATGTATGCATATTGATATTCTGCAGTTATTTTTTAATACGCATTATTTTACTAATTTTATTTAATTAGTTTTTTTAGAACTCTAGTGTATAATTTTATATTTATATTCGTTTTCATAAAAGCTCAAAGATGCTTCTCATTTTTTATATTTATTTAGAACATATTATTTCTTGTATCATTGTTCTTTGTTGTGTAAATTATAAAAAACAATATCCGCAAAACAATACCTGCAATATTCTTTTGTGCAAATTGAAAATATAAATTAATAGAAATAAATAAAAATTATATTTGAATTGAAACTACTGTGGTCCCGGTTCCCTAGTTCCTCTCACATTTAAAGAGTATATAACAAAATTAAAGCCATAATTGAATACTTTGCAATTAGAATAAGTTTGTAAACTGAAGAATGAACAGTTCGTCATAAGGATAATAAGGCTATTTTTTTCTCCTTAGCATACTTCCGTTTTATTCAATGCGTTAACTTAGGCAGTGCTTGCATTTTCTATTTCTCTTTTTAACGCTCACGTTGGTAATAATTAAGTAGTTTTAAACAAACTGGATAATGATATTTCAGATTTTATTGGTTCCCTAAACAGTTAAATAATTTTGATAATTTGAAGAAAAAAAATGCGTATTTTATTCAAAATTTTGCTTGTTTGTGAAAAATAGAATTTTACTCAGAAACTAACAAAGATATGATCATAGTCATATTTAGCCTTTATGAAGCCCTAGTTTTGTTGCGTCAATTGCCACTTTTTTCAGTGTTTTATTTCAAATAGTTCGCGAGTTATGTGTGTTTTAGCAAACGGCTCCCCCCACTGCTTTCCCCCCACCCCCGGGGTTGTCGACCACCCAGGAGGGCGACGACATGTGGTTTCATAATCACTATAGTGCCTGTGACATTAATCAGAAATAATTTTGCGTCAGGTCTCCATGCATGCTCAAAACCCCCCTTCAGATCCGGAACTATACTGCAAATCGTGTTCGAGCTTGCTACTCTCATTTTGTTTTTCATCGCGTTAACAGTACTTGAATACTTTTAACAAACTGAATAATGATATTTAGGACTTTATTTGAAAAAAAAATCAAACAATTTTGATTTAGAATTTATTTTGGTTAAAAAAAGTTTGTTTTGCGCATTTTATTCAAAAATTTTGCTTGTTTGCAAAAAATGGAATTTTACTCAGAAACCAACAAAGATAGGTCCATAATTATATTTAGCTTTTATGAAGCCCTTGTTTTGTTGCGTCGATTGCCACTTTTTTCAGTGTTTTATCTCAAATAGTTCGCGAGTTATGAGTATTTTAGTAAACGGCTCCCCCCACTGCTTTCCCCCCCTCCCCCGGGGTTGTCGACCACCCAGGGGGGCGACGACATGTGGTTTTGTAATCACCATCGTGCCTCTAACAATAATCAGAAATAATATTGCGTCAGCCTTCCCATGTATGCTCAACCCCCTTCAGATCCTGGACTAAATACGGTGCAACCATCTAGTGTTATTACAGTGAATTTTATGAACCAGTTGGTATTTACAAGGTAGTGGTGGAAGTTTATGAGCAACTACCACAAGGTCAGCTGGTACTTCATGTTCATTCAAATTTAATAAGGCTTTAGTTCCAAAAATTTAGAACTTTTGCACATTTTGAAGAGAAAAAGAGAATTTTGTCCATTACTCATCATTTCCTCATCCTATGTGTTACTTGATGTCATCAGATTTATCGGTGTCTGTTATTGGGGGTCGGACTATTTTTTCAAAATTGAGCAAATAAAATTAGAATTAACTAAAAGTCTAAATGCATCAAAAGGCTCAGAAAATTGAGTTAACCTCAGAGCGATGTCTTAAGTATGTCTGTTACTGGTGCCATTACCTTAAGTTAGTTACAGTGTTGGATTATATTTATCATTACAGTTGTCTCAGAAGTTTTCGTAATGCAGACCAACCAGGGGTGCATAAGAGCAAGGGCGCACACCCACTACCCCCCTAAATATTGTAAAGACCCCCCAAAAGCAAGAGCCCCCCTCAAAAAATAAGAAAAATGTCCCTCAAAACAACCCCCCAAAGCTTTTAATGGTGCAATCTGCATCATGACCCCCCCCCCCCCCCACTCACACACACACCTAGGTTCACTCTCCTGAACCAACACACCCGGGGCACATTGGTCCACTTCACAAAGCTCTGTTAAAAGAAAGTTAATGAATTGAACACTTTCAAACATACCTGGGATGATGAGCAGCATTTAATGAAACTCATGGTGTAAGATCAAACTGCTCATTTAATTTTTTTGATGAGATAGCAAATGAAAGAAAAATAAATTTTTTCTTCTGAAGACTATTTCTACAGCTTGGTTTGCACTAAAAAGTATGAAACGAATAAGTACATGATTTCTTAATTATAGTACTCAAACGTTGCAGATGATCTTTATATCCATTTCAGTTTTTCAATATTTTACTCTTTTTATATACAGTAGAGGACCATTATAACGCCGACCTATATAATGCAATCTTCTATAAACTGCACAACTTTTCAGAAGTAAACAATAGGTTTTGGAAGCTTAAAAAATCCCTCTGTTTTGCTGTTCAAACATAAAAATCGTTAGGCAAATTAAATTTTGAAAGTTTGTACTCATAGTAAACATAAAATACCAGGTGGCTCTTGAAAATGCAACTGTTATGCAAATTATGAAGCTAGCAGAAGTGCAGGATAATGCACTTTCTTTTGATTGTGAAACATATTTATTTGTGAATAACTAATTGTAATATTGGTGCTTTAATACTCATTGCAGATAAAACTCATTTTGAAGTGCTAATATATAGATATATTCTGAGTAATAGTTTCAAAATTTGTGAAATGATCTATATAATGCAAAAACCTGTATAATGCAAAAGCTCTGGTCCCAAGGTGTGCATTATAAGGCACTTCTTCTGTAGTGTGTCTTCTACTGTAGTGCCGTAAAATTGTATTTTAAGAAAACCTTGATTTCTATAGATGAGATGAAGAGAAGGCAAGAATTTGAAAAGATGAGAGGCTTGAAACAGTATGATGGAGAAGGTAACTTTGCCTATATAAATAAAATAGTGTATATGTTATTTTATGTTAAAAAAAAGCAGTGTTTGTATGAAGTTACAAATCCTGCTTACTTGAGATTTTTGCCGAATTTCATAGGGAAGTACTTTGGCACACATGAAAGATCATAGGGAGTTTTGGAGCATTGAGGAAGATTCAAACCATTTTAATTTTTGGACCAAAAACTCATAAAATCGCTCTGCCCATGTGAAGTAGTTGTTATATCATTTCAAATTTAGTACATTGGAAATCCTGTGATAAACGTTTGAATTTTTCCTGTTGTGCCAAAGTTTAAAGCACTTAAATAAAATGAAAAAGGAATTTAGCATTTTAGTTAATTTTTAATTGATTTTTTTTTCTTTTTTTTTTTCATTATGTGTGTAAGATAATTGGCTTAAAAAAATAGCCTAATTAAACTTTTTTTTTACCATTTTGTCCTGAGATTTTTTATTTATTTATTTATTTTTTGTAACCACAAAAAAATTGATAATGATTTTCTTTTGGATTTTAATGAAGAATGTTGTCGTTGTCTTTAATCTAATTGGGACTTTTAGAAGTACTATTGAAGTTATTTAAGGATAGTTGATGCTCATATTAAAAGTTGAATTTATTTATTACCAAGCATAAATTTTATATCTGATAATAAATTTTTGCAATATTTTTATAGAATCTGCTGATGGATTGGTTGATGATGGTGATGATTCTTCTGCATCCACTCAACACTATTTTATGCGTGATGAGCTAATTCACATTTGTTTACAACCTCTTGAGTAAGACTTGTTTTTGAACTATCTAAATGTTGACATATGTATTTTTAATTTCATTAAAAAGTATATTAATATTTATTTTAAATCACTTTGTTCATAATGTAAAATTGTATTACTTATTTACTTTACTTTAAAGAAGTGGCTTCCACTCTAAAGGACCAAAGTTCCCAGAAAAGAAATTTGTTAGATGTTCAGTTAGAGCACAAGCCTTTCATCTGAAAAAGTTAATAAGGAAAATTTGGCCAGTTTCCACTAATGAGGTATGTTGCTTTTGAATGCTACTGATTAATTTTTGACAGTTATTTTAAATTTGAAATATATTGATTTGTGTACATTGTGTGTTGTTTGCTCATCGTTAAAACTTTTGAATATTTTTTGTAGAAGCTCATTTTAATTTTGTTTCTGAAACCAAATATGAAACACCCAAAATGCAAATTAACTTTTGAACTTAGTTCATATTTTCTTGCTTTATGCAATTTCTGATTGTAAAGTTATTTTCTTTAAATTCAACTAACTCTTACAGGTCGAATTTTTCTTTAAAAAGTTCCTTATTAATTTCGTCATTGTCATTAAGAAGAGAATAAATGAATTTTATTTCACTTTTGTGTTTGATCGTTGTGTGTATTTAAACTGAACAAGTTATAAATTTTGAAAATATTAATGTCTGTCTATTGATTTAAACATATCTTTCAGCTATATTGATGTTGTTATATTTACGTTAAACATGCAATAATTTCTCAATAATTTATTGTGTTCTATAGATAATTTATATTATAAGTACACATGATGCAGAAAGGTTAAGGTATGTTCAAAAAAAGTATTAATTTTGCACACATGTCTCTTATATCTATACAGCTTTAGTAAATATTTAAAAAGTAATTAGCGCTTGCCTTAGGTTCTTAACAATTTTCTCCTTAAGTATTTTGTTGCTTCAAAAGTTGAGTTTCTCTACTTTAAAAGAGATTTTGAGAGAACTTTGACAGGATATTTTTCATGACAGATTTTTTTTTTTGAGTTAGTTAAAATAATTATTCTTTGTTTAGGTTTCCCAAACTTTTTTTTAAACGTTAATACTGAAATCTATCTAAATTAATTTTTTTTAATGCTCATTAAAATAATCAAGTAAATGAAATAAACCGAATATAATAAAAATTCAGTCTACCTGTGTAGCTTTTAGAAGTATCTACATAAAAGAGCAAAATTGTTCAAACACGTTGAGGGGAATTTCTGGTCTTCATAATGACAGATATTACACATATAATAGTTATTTTGCTTCTTTATGAATTGTTTTCAGTCTGCAGTGATTCTAAAAATACTCATGTTGCCAAGATAGTGGCTTTTTTCAAGTGGGCTTGCCCAAAAAACCTAAATGTGATTTTTCGACATGGACACAGTTTGACGAACCCTGCTTGAAAATATGTGTGAGGGCTTTTCATTTCGACCCACATCATGTCTTACTTGTGGACTCGGCAGTAATGCAAATACAAAACCATCAACCAGCAACAGGTTCTGGACCCAGCTAGGCAAGTCCTGATCAATTGATCAATCCCCAGTAAAAATCAATAGCCTTCTGAAAGCTATCCGCTCCCTTGCTGGTTGCAGCTTTTTCCCATAAGCTGTTCCAAGTGCCTGAAACCCTACTGAAACATTAGTTTATACTCATTTCTAAACTAACCTGTGATTTGAGTATATTTAAACGATGGTCTCTTGTCCTTCTATACAAAAATGTAACCCATCATTATTTTTAACCAGTTATAACCAGGGTGGCGACAGATCAGGGAGATCAGGGAAAAGTCAGGGAACTTTATTAATCAGGGAAAAGTCAGGGAAATATCAGGGAATTTTGAAAAAATAACACAAAATCAGGGAAAATTGATTTTATGAAGGAAAAAAAATTTTTTTTGCTTTACAAAATTAAGTATTTTAATTCCCTACGCATTTTCCGCCAATTATCTGCTCAAAAAAAAGTAAAATTAATGAGGTGTGATTATACACTGCCGCATATTTGTGCATTTTTTTCCCTCAACGTCAAAGTATTGAATCTTACTTATTCCCCACAGGATGAACTTCCTAAGATTGTTTCTGTGTCTGTTAGGTTGTTTATTTTACCTAGCTTAAAATTTCCTTTTACGCTTTCAATGCTACGTAAAATAAACAACCATACAGGCAAAGAGGAAGCCTTCATTAATGCCTTAGCTCCTTTGCCTTTATTCCATTGTCTCGAAGTAATTAGCATACTGTAATCAGAATTTCAAGAAGAAATCTTTGGTTTTTGAATTAATACTATAAAAGCTTAAAAATTATTACTTCTTCCTGTTTTTAATTTGATTGATAAAATTGAACTTTCAATAAAAAAACTTTGTTTTTTGCCGTTATATTATTTGTTATCACCGCAGATTATAAAGGTTTTCTTTTCTTCGGACTTAAGTGATTCTTTTATTTTATAACCAAGTTGTATTCTTTTATATATTTTGAAATTAACTAACTGCTTTTTTATTTCTTTTTCCCCCCTTGCATTTCAAAGTTGTTTGTTACAAAAGCGATGTAAGATTTTTTTTTCATTACATACTGAAATCATTTGAAATAGAGTTAGCTAAGTAACTTAAGTAAATATCTTTATTTTTTTTATTGTTAAAATGCTGTATTCATTCATTAAAATCTATGTTCTTGATTAGTGAAAAGCTCCATATGAATGGATGTCAAATGGTTTCATCTGTTTTGCATAAATATGTCAATTAGTTATATAAGAATAACTACATTACTTCTATTATTTCACTATTGCTTGTTATTCTTGCAACAATTATTATACTGTTTGAAAATTTAGTTCAAAATAATTTCAATTACTTTTTAGTTCTATCATAAATACACATATGTTTTTAAGAGTGATTTTAATAGTTTCTTAAAATTCTTATGCTAAGTGGTTTCTGGAAGTAAAGTTTTTTTTTTTAATTCTCTATAATCTTTCCATTGTAGAAAAATTTAATACTCTATTTTGTAGGGTTTCCCCCCCCCCCCCCCAAAAAATGACTTGATATGTTTTTTTTAACCATTTTATTAAAAAAGTAGCATTTTTTTAAAATATACCTTTAGTTCAACAACTTTACACAACTTAAAACGTTTAAAATACTGCATTTTATACAAACATACAATGGATTTCAAGTAGAGCAAAGAACGAAAACCATTATCATTGGTAACGTAAATCAGGGAAATTTGGTGAACTTAATCAGGGAAATCAGGGAAAAGTCAGGGAACTTTTTTTCACAGTTCCTGTCGCCACCCTGATAACTGAATCTTGTCCTCTAACTCTTTGTTACTCAAGACCACACATATCCGAATACCAACCTTGTTTGTACCAAGTACCTGGTGCTGGTCGTTGTTTGTTTTGAATAAGTTGATAATTTAGATACACATGCTTCTCTGTATATGAGAGTATATAGTAAAATTCTTGAATTCTTTTTTTATAGATGATTATCATGTGCAATGGTGAAGTGATTCCTGATAATCATTGCCTAAAAAGGATATGGTTATCACATGGTAAAGAAGTTGTAAGTATAAGTATTATTGAGCATGACAAAAAATCTTATGTCTTGTTTATATTTCTATAAGTATTTAAGAACAGTGTTAGGAATTAAAGTTTGAATACAGGTATCATAATGATGTCTGATTAAACTCCCCGTGCATCAAAATAAGACAGGGTTAATATGATTCTTCAAAACTCCTACAATATCGCTTCATTTAGGATATTTTTTGTAAGGCTCTTCAAACTCCTTTTTTATTTTAAGACTACATAAACATAATCTCCCTCTGTGACGGTCGTTCAAAACATATCAATTTTTTTACTTTTCTTATCAAAAAAGTTATACAACCCTTATTACATCTCAGAACCTCCCCTTTTATTTAACAGCACTAAAGATGTAGTCCAAAATTGGGTTTTTGAAACTACAATTTCAAAAAATTCCAGGGGCGTGTTCCAGATCTTATTCTTTGTCATCAAAGATGACCTACAATAGCATTTTGAGAACTTCAATTTAAAAAAAAAATTCTGGAGGGAATTCCTGGACCACCCTTTATCATCAAAGATTCCATAAAATTTTGTTTTTTAAACCACAGGCTTTGGAACCCTTCCCCCTAGTGTTACCCTAGAGAGCCTGTAAATGTGTTTCTAATCCAGATTTCAGAATATTTCTGTGGTAAGGTAGGTTCCCAGACTTCCCCTCTCCCTAACAGCACCAAAGATCACCTAAAATTGCATTTTTGAAACATCATCTTTAAAAAATTCCGAAAGGGTTGTTCAAATTCCATCTTTATTCCTTATTTCATCAAAAATGGTCAACAGTTGCATTTTTTAGGACTTCAAAAAGTTCCTGGGAAAGATAACTTGACTCCCATCTTGTTCTGGCATTCCTCACAATTGGGACATCCTTACGATTGCATTTTTAAGACTTCAAATTAGAAAATTTCATGAAGGGTTTCTGAACCTCCCTTCCCCTAGCATCACCAAAGAACATCTAATACTGCATTTTTTGAACTACAATTTTGAAAAAATTCCAGGGGAGAACACCTGACCCCTTGTTTTTTGGCAGATATTTTACTTACATTCAAGCTCATGTTGCTAATAATTCTCCGTGCTCATAAACCAGAAGCTAGATCTGCTTTTTTTCTCTCTCTTCATATATGTATATATGTAAAGATAGAAAAAATAATGGGGGGTCTTTTCAACATTGAAGCAGCTCTAGTCCATGCATAAGATATGTAATTCTTTTCCATGAGAATTTTATTTAGAGTGTCCCCCAAATTATTTTTTTAGAAAAGAAAAAAGTGATGTGATTTCTCTGTTTCACTGTTCTACATTTTTGTTCAATTACTATCCAGGAGTATGAATGTTTCATTAATTCTTTACAGAGTCCGCCTTTGAAGTTACAGTTCTTGGTCACGACTTAAAGTCTGTTTTGGTGCCTTTTATAATAACTGCTGTGAAAGAGTATCTTATAAAAAAGCACATGTAGAAAGGAGAAAAATATTTTTTCAAGATAGAGATATGTAAAAATATTTGTTTGTCAAATGGATATGTATAGATCTGTTTTCGTTCATATTTTTTTACTTTCTGTATAAATGAAAACATTAGCATTCTGTTCCATCATAAAAAGTGCAAAACTAGTCCAGTAACAATCTATGAACTCAACTGCGCTATTAAAGCAAACGTATACGTTAAAAGTTGCAATGAAAAAAAATTAAATCTTTGAAAGTTTATTTTATTCTTTACCTAATTTGAAATTTTCTATCGTGTGTTTAAAATCTTAAATAATTATTTTAAAGTATTAAAACTATAATTTTAGATCTAAATTTTTATTTTGAAGGAAGGTTGAGCTTGAAAAAAGCGTACCGAATTCTTTCCTACATTTGTAAATATGATATGGCTTCCATGTTGTCAAGTGTGATGTTAAGTCATAAGACTAATTCTATTATTATTATCTTTGTTAAATTATTTTGGCTTAGTGTATATATTATTCCATTAGCTTTTGTTAATGCTGTGTGAATCTTTTTTATTTAGTTCATTTAAATTTCAAATGTTTAAATTTATTGACCAGTTTTGTCCTATAAATGTCTATAATTTATACCCATGCACAATGGAACTTCAAAGATAATTTATTTTAATTTTCGTTTTATTGCTGACTAAATGTGCAAACTTGTATATTTGTAGAGGATTAAACTTGAAAATGTTTCTCAAACAAAAAATTTTGTGCAATAAGTGTTGTTATGTATGTATGCATTACAGAAAGATTTTAAACTGCTCCTCAAGTAAAAAGTGATCTGCTTAATATTTGCCTTAAATCCCTCTTTAGCGTGCTCTTGTTAAATGCAATCAAGTTTTTAGTGATAAATGTTTTAAAATAGCTCCTTTGATTTTAAACTTTTTTCCTCTTCATATATTTAGTTATGTTTGTGTTTTACATACTGGGCAATTCCATGGTGTCGGACGTAAAAAATGAAGAAAAATTTCTCAGTTTTTATTCCAGTTACCAAACATAAACTGTTCAAAAATGATGTTAGTTTTTCAAAATAGATCCCTAAAGTATAAATTAAAAAAATTTAAAGAGTTGGTGTTGGACGTAAACACTCAAATAGTAAAATTGATGGTTCACTTAAAAATTATTAAAAGTCTGTGAATTGGCTTACATTTTAATTTTAAAAACAGCATAATTCTAAAGTACACTTATGATTGAAGCATATTTCAGTTTTCAAATGATATTATAAAGAATAAAATTATTTAAAAAAATATTTTAAGCTTGGTGTCGGACATAAATTGTTCATATTGGATGTAAACTATTGCTCTTAAATGTAAATACATAACAATGATTACAGTTATAAATATGTAAATTATAGTTTACATATACTGAAACAAAATTTACCAAGTAAATTCAAAAGTAGGGTTGATTGGGGGAAATGGTACACTGGGGTAATTGGGTCTCACCCCCAAAAACTGAAATATCCATATGATTTTTATACTTTTTTACATTGATCATGCCATGGTTCATCATAGTGATTAGTTTTGCATACATTTGGGTTACGTGGAATTTTTTTTTCTAGTTCAGAGAACTTAGTCAACAAAAAAAAATCTGAAAATTTTTTGGTGAGTTTAAGCAGCATTTTTCAAAGAAGTGTTTCCCGGTTAGCATTTATTTTTTTTTTATGATCATTAAACATTCATGTACGTACAGTTTAACTTAAGTGCATACTGCAATCAGAATTTTTGAGTAAAATATTATTAAAAACTGTTTTAAAGGAGGGGCCCCACTTACCCCGTAAAATTTCGCTATAAGACATCCCCGCACTGTGGGGTAAATGGTTCCCCCCCTAACAGTGAGGATTTTAAAATCAAAAGCAGCTTTGATGAAATATTTGTATTAGTGAAATACAAGACAACTATGATGACTTAGTGGGAATTGATAGTTCAGCTACAAAAGCTGGTGATTAGTTATTTGTGAAACTTACCTGGAAGAAAACCATCAAGATTTATATGGGTTGAATGTTGATAATGGTTCTTCCTTAGCCAACTTTACATAGACGCAGTCATTTAGTGTTTCCAATTTCTTTTTCCACTTATAGTTTTCAAATTTGCCAAAATTGATCTTAATCAACTGGATTACATTCATTCAACACATCTTTTCTCAAAAGGGGTCCTACTTACCCCTATCAACCCTAAATGTGTATACAATAAATTCACTAAGTTGTTTTTTATGCATGTTTCACTTTAACTTTGAAATTAAAGGCGAAAAAAGGAGAAACACAGTTGAAAACATATGTTGTTTAAAGGAATGTAACAGTGTCGGACGTAAAAAATTTTTTACGTCCAACACCTAGATTTGAGTAAAAAATATTCACTTGTTACAAAATGAAAATAGGTTACATCAAAGAAATTGAAATTCTTACTTTGTACCCAAAAATACATGTATGTAGCTTTAAAATTATTGGCTCAGCATAACTAACTGCACATTTTGGTGTCGGACGTAAAACACTTATTATACCATAGAGGAATTCTTTTACAAATAAAAATGAATTATATTTTGACACATTTTTGTAACATCACCAGTAACACATTGTATCTTTAAATGGTTATTCATATCAATTCATAATATTAGTATGTATTTTTTGGAAAAAACAGATTTTCTTTGAGAGTCACCAAATATGGTTTGAAAATACTCAAGATGTTGACCTTGGTTTAACCTGCTGTAACTTATTTATAACTGAAGTGATCAAATCTTAGACAGGCATTTCAAAATATACAACTCTTTACCTTTAAAATGACACCTCATTTGTTTCAAAATTTTAATTTTGAAAATTTAATTATCTGGTTGACCTTATCATGGAATTGCCCTACTTCTCTTTTTTTTAAACATGTGCCCAAGTATGTTCTAAACTGTAATGTTATAATATCATGTATTTAAAAGAATCTTTACTTAGTTGTTTTAATGAAAGGTATTTAAAATATCTTGGATTTTAAACCCAAGATTTTCTCTTTGGGAGATTAGGTTTCTCTCAAAAATGATAATTTTGAGAGAAATTAATTTATATATATAAAAAAGGGAACCACATAATAATTTAGTGGTAATGAACAACATTTTATTTTAAATTATTTTTCGTTTTTCTTGTTGCTGATGTTTATGAATTTGGTATATTAGAGTTTATTATTTGATTTTAAAAGGCAAAAAATAAGGAAATTAAACAGAAAAAATAAGTTTGATTTTGAGTCGAAGGGAATTTTGTCAACATGCATCAATGTATATATGTATGCTTTAAAATGTTTGAGTGTTAAATTTTAAGTTTTTCTTTAACTGTTATTATTTATCCCCTAGTGTGAAATGCACTATATTTATGATTTCAAATGTATTACAGGCAAAATGCAATCTGTTTTGGGATCCTGTATATCAAATAATTTCGATATGGAAAGTGCAATTAGGTCATATCGTCCGTAAAAGGACGTTAGTTTGTTATTGTTGAATTATTTTGAAATTTTAATTCAGGAAATTAAATTTAGTTGAATGTTAAGGTATGATTACAGATAATTAACTGACCGTGGATATAATTCAAAAGTGATGCACTATTGATCTATAAAATATTTGAAATTGAGTGTTTATCATAATTTTAGCTATTGAAAATTATTGTAATGTGCTTTTTTGAATATGCATATGTTTTTTGTTTTTGGTTTAAAAACTGTGTATATTTATTAAAAATTCACAACTTTTTGTTTAAATCTGACGGTATAAGCTATGTTTAATATCCTTTCTCATTTCAATTGCTGGAACTCTGTGGGCATTCTAGAATTCCGTTCCTGGATAAAACCATTTTTCACCCCCTTTGAAATGTTACTATACTTACATGAAAGCAAACCATGTATGTTTTGAAAAAAAAATAGTTAGTATTCCAATCATAATCCTGGAAAAAAAAAGTTGTAATGTATGTAAAAATCCATTAGCGTACTTAAGTTGATTACTTTCTAATTTTGAACCAATAATATTTTTTAAAGAAAAAAGCTTTTAATTACTTGAGGTTCAATTGTTGCAATAAGATAATAGCATAAAATTTGTAAAGCATTTACTAACTCCTGAAAAAAAAATTGAATGACCCAAGTTTTTACATTTTTTCAGGAAAAAACTTGTATTTATTTGAGGTTCAACTATTGCATTTTTTTTTAATAGCAACGAATTTGCGAAATACTAGGCATTTGCGAAAAACATTCAATATGAATGATGAATTGCTTTTCATGCATATTTTATTTTTATGTCTTAAACTGAATCCAACATTTAAGTAACTAACGGACGCCCTGACGGGAGACCATTGTGACCTGCCAAAAAATTACTTATTCGACAAATTTTGTCTGATAATTCGGTAAATTTGGAGACTGTATTATAATATTATTGCAGTTATTGCTATTATTTTATTTATTTTTAAGTGCCTACAGTGTCTTTTCATCAGATGTGGGTATGTACATGGACGTATTTTGTGATCCAGTAATATTAGGAGTTTCATTTGATAAAGTAATATCCTCCCTCCTAAAAGTTCAAGCTCAGGGCTTCCCGGTAAACAGATCTTTAATTGCAGTTATCTGAATAATTGATGCATCATAACTAAGATGGAGGCAGAACTTATCCCAAGAACACCAAGTAGGTACTGATTTTTCTCCCAGTTTACATGTTTTTCTTTTCAAAGAAATAAAAGAAAGAAGCAATTAGTGAAGAAAAATGAACATGAAAGAAAGCGAGGTTGCAAGACATACAAAATGTTCTTGTTATTAATCCCCCCCCCCCCCCCCACCTTAGTCTTGACACCTATTTACAGGTGCTTTGTGTTTAGATTCACACGATATATGAGACTAATTTACATCGTTGATCGTTGTAAGAATCTCTCGGAGTGGTGCAAGGAAACTTATAATTCTACTTTGCTACTCATTCATTTCTAACCAGACGTTTTCATTTGAAGTTGCAAAATTAATTGATTTGTGTAGAACCAAAATATTGAAAATGCTTTGGTTAAAGAATAGCCCCAAATTTGGAGATAAACATTTTGAAAAGAGTTTAAATAGAATGTAAGGAGTGAAGTTGAGATAGAAAAGTATAACTTTTTTGGTGCCTCCCCCCCCCCCACCGAAGAAATATGGTGCTCCCTCTCAAATACTATGTAGCCCCCCTCCCCCCTAAAATTTTCAATGCTATAATCTGCACCTCGAGTCCCTCACCTCTGGGCCAACTTATAGAAGAAAAATCTGTTTTTGGAGTGTTTTCATATGAATAAGATTCGTTTCAGCAATTGCAATTTTGCCAATTGTTACTTCTATTCTGGACCAATAGCACTATCAATTTGCTTTTAGTTGATTGTAAACGTATTACATTCAATATCTTTTTTAATAGGTTTTAATATTCACTGTGTATAAAATTCACATATCCAAAATTATGCTTTATGAGCCATCTACAGTGTTTTCTTTTTTTCCTTAACAATCTTTTTATTATTGAGTTTTATGAGAAGGATTTTTTATTTTGATCCGTACGCTTTGCAAGTGGTATCTTATTCTATGCTTCGAATAATGTTGTGAAAACTATGTCAATATAATTTCACTTTTAATTAGCAATTTTTCAATTCAGTATGGTGAGTTTTGAATATTTTAATGCTAAAAATCTTCAGAAATAACATGGCATTTGCATCTCTTGTTAAAATATTTTGAGATCTTATATTATAATTTCAGGCATAAAGGATAATGCAATATCTGTGCAGAAGAAATATTGTTAGCTAACGCAATCTTCTGAAATGTTATATATATTTGTGACGGATGTCAATTGAGATTGGTGTTGTGATCCCTGTGTCACATATGTGTGTTTATTCCATGCATTTTTGAAAACATTTATGTCGATTGTTTCTAGGAGAAACCTTTTGTTTTTATGAAATTTTATGTATAAAAAAAGTTTCGATACAGCATATGTACTTAATAAAAAATTTTATGAAGAAATGTGTATTTTGCTGTTTTTAAGTGACATAAAAATGCATTTGCCTATGGCATCTTTTTATTTATCCATTTACTGTAGAATCATTTCATAATACTTTGAGGAAAATACATGATGAGTCATTTTCTTCCCCACCCCCCACCCTCCTACTCACCAGGTTTCCCCGTGCCTATCACTACATGTGGTTAACCCTGAATACAGCTGTTAGTTTTTATCCAGACCAGGAGCCAAATAACCCCTGATCCAGCTCCCTAGAGGTATTGATTTGCAATGGGAAGTTAGCGACCGAATAACCATGGCAGATTTGACATGCCCCAGTCACCATCAGCAAACATGAAGAATCTTGCAACAGCTGCTATTGAACTTGGGACTCTCCAATGGCAATTTCAACTCTTGACCAATCAGGCCACCTTGGAATTGCCCCCCCCCCCCCCCCCACCACACACACTGTATGATCCATTAGTATTGGATAAGACATAAGCCATCTTGGAAGTTTTGAAATTGATGGGGGTTTTTGGCATGTATAAACCCATGGGCAGGTTCTAAAAACAGTGCGCTTTGTTCAAGAGCCCCGCAAGACCTAGAGTCACCACTACTGGCAAGATTTTTTTTTCTTTCTTAACCCCCCCCCCCCCCATTCAATGAAATATTCACTAACTGTACAGCTTACTAACCATACCTAATATAACAGGCCCTCTATTGATCAAAATATGATTTCTGCCATATTTGAAAAGTAATAAAGTACATATATAATTAACTTTTAATAGTAAATTAAAACTTTTGATTTCTAATAAAAAAATAAGAGTTGAAGAAACTTTTTCTACATTTATAACATATTCCTCTTTTTATTTCTCTATTATTTTCTTTTGTATCTTTTATGCATTTCCAGTCCTTTAAGTCCAAATGAAATTTCTTGTGCTGCTTGAGCAGCCCCATGCAGTACAGGTTGGCTCTCAGGATGTTCCGATTTCTATATAAACGCTTTAATAATGGGGTACCACTTTAAAAACATCAAGGTATTCCGTTTTTTAATTGTTTCTTTTTTTTTAAATCTGTTAATGAAAATATTACTAATGAAAAAGTATACTTGTTTTCCCCATTTGATTTAAAACAGCTTAAAGATGAAAATTTTCATAATGTCGAAAGAAAAACATATTTGAACATAATTCTATGTTAAGAAAACCATGTTGAGGTTTATTACATAGACTGACGTCAAAGTACGTCAGTGTTGCAATATTTTTCTTCCGACATTAAAAAAGTTTTTCGATGCTTACAAAAGTTCTCTATTTTTCTCCTAAATTGCATTTTTATAAGAAAAATAATAGATAAGCGCTTTTATTTCTTGTTAACTCGTTAAAAACGTCAAAACAAGAAGTAAAAGTGACTTTTAAAATAAAGCTGGTGAAAATACATATACTTTTTGACAGAATGTTTTTCAAAATTGGGATTCAAACGTCGGTCTATGCCGGTCCTACATCGAGCTATATTTTTATGCTATTTGGTTCAAGTCTAGAACTATAATCTAAATCTGAAAATCCCAAACGCCCTCCTTTGAACCCTTTCGAATTAAGAAATGTCTTTCTTGGTATTAGAATGAAAACTTGGCACTCAAAGTGAGGCCCTACGCCAGACTTCTGTGTATAAGTTTGAGGGCGTAATAAGAAACAAAAGGCGCACAGGTTCGAGGACACAAAGACACCGAAGGTGCTCAGGGTTGAGAGCGCAAGGAAAAAAATGTCGCACAGGCATTGAAAGCGCAAAAAGCCGAAGATGTTCAGGATTAAGGAGCAAAAGAAAAACAAAGTCACAAAGATTTGAGGGTGCAAAGAAAAAAACAAAAACCCACAAACACGCACGAATTAAAGGGTGCAAAAAAACGAAGACGTACAGGTTTGAATGGAAGGAGCAAAAAAGAAAGAAAAAAATATTGGCATAGGTTTGAGGGCACAAAAAACCAAAACCGCTCCAAGCAAGAAAAAACAAGCATAAAAGCACAAAAAAAGCAAAAAGGCGCTATCTGGATTAAGAACGCAGGAAAAAAAAAAGAGGACGCGCAAGTTTGAAGGAACAAAAGAAGAAGGGAAAAAAAACTAAGGCGCACTGGTTCAAGGGCGCAAAAAAAAAAAAAAAAAAAAAGAATTTTGACATCTCTTGAATTCAAATTATGTTTTTTGCAATCTCGAGTGTGTGTGTGTGTAAGTAGGTGTGTGTCTTTCTGTCTAGGCATGAGTGTGTGGGTATTTGTGTCTGCGTGCATGCATGAGCTACTCCTTCTGGTGGTTACGTGTACAGTTGTGTGTGTGTAGGCGCGCGAGCGTGCATGTGTAGGTTTGTGTGTGTGTGTAGACTTGTGTGTAATGCACGTAGGCGTGTGTGTATGTGTGTAAAGGATTGTGTGTATGAGCGTGTGTGTGTATGAGCGTGCGTGTGTGTAGGATATGAACGCCATCGACCGAGAGAAACGGATTCCAGGAGGCAGTGCTCGGAGCCGCGCCTGCAGAGGCCGGTGGGAGGTGGTGCTGGTGTCCCTGGTCCAAGTTGAAAAAGGAAACACAACATCAAGGACGGTCAAATGAAAGCAATAAGCAATCGTGATTGCTCAAAAAACGAAGACGCACAGGTTCAAGACCGCATTAAACATGAAAAAAGGAAAGAAACAAACGAAGTTTGAGAGAACAAATATATATATATATATATATATATATAATTTGATTTGAAATTTTGAATTCAAATTATGTTTTTCGCAATCACGAGAGTGTGTGTCTGGGGTATTTGTGTTTGTGTGTAGGGGGTATGTGTATGTGTGAGGCATGTGTGTTTGGGTCTGTGTGCTGGCATAAGTGTGTGTGTGTAGTTGTGTGTATGAATGTGTGTGCGTGGGGGCGGGGTATGTGTATGTGTAGGCATATGTGTCTGTGTGCAGGCATGAATGTGTGCGTAGCTGTGTGTATGTGTGTGCGTATGTTTTTGTGTGTGTGTATGTGTAGGTGTCTGTATGTATGCGTGTGTGTATGTGTAGGCATATGTGTCTGTGTGCAGGCATGAATGTGTGCGTAGCTGTGTGTATGTGTGTGCGTATGTTTTTGTGTGTGTGTATGTGTAGGTGTCTGTATGTATGCGTGTGTGTATGTGTAGGTGTATGTGTGTGTACGGTCTAGGAAGATTGGGCGCCGAGTATTTTGGGCGCCGGGAACTTTGGGCGCCGAGCATTTTGGGCGCCGAGCACCAGAGCATTTTTTAAGGAATTTTCACTAGGCGACATAAGTTGAAAATAAATAAATGTCTAACTGTTGCTATAATATCTTTTTATATCCGTCGTGAGATCAAAAACGTAGGGAACGTATGGAATTAACGGCCCCTTAATTATTTCAAGCGTATCTTAAATACATACAAAGAGAATAGGTTCAGCTTCTGGTTTATGAGTAAACCTTTAATAGATCTAAATATTGACAAAAAGATCCTGATTGTAAGTAGTCGAGCTCGCTTGTTAGATTACCGGGAAAAGAGAATATGTTGCTTTATAATATTAACTCCGAAATAAGGGGGTCCGGGGGTTTCTCCCCCGGAAATTTTTCAAATTTGTAGTCTTAAAAACTCATTTTAGACGATCTTTGGTAATGTTAGGGGAGAAGTGGCTTGGAGGCGTTCCCTGTCTTTGGGGAGATTTCAAGGCCCTTCCCTGGAAATTTTTCTCATTTGTAATCTTAGAAATGCATTCTAACTGTCTTTCGTAATATTAAGGGGTCGGAGAACCCCACGTCCCTCTCTCGCTCCTTTTTCAAAATTGAAACCTTTTAAAAACGCAAATATTATCTCCAATTATGTAAAGAAGAGTGAGGTTCGGGGGGTTCTCCGGCGGAATTTTTTTGCAATTGTAGTGCTAAAAACGCAGGTTAATACCGTATTTTCATGATGTTACATGAAGGAAAGACTAGAAGCCCCACACTAGGAAAAATTTTTTCTAACTTACTGCCTTAAAAATGCAATCTAATTATCTTTGGTAATGGTAGGGGAGAAGAGGTTTGGAGAGCTCCCTCAGAAATTGTTTGAAATTGTAACTCTGAAAATGCTGTTTTAAACGATCTATGGTGATTTAAGAGGAGGAGAGATTGAAAGGCCTCCCATCCCAGAAGATTTCCCATCTCAGGAAAATTTTCTAATTTGTAAACATAAAATCGCATTCTAGACTATCTTTGGTAAGGTTAGGGATATAGATAATTAAAATGAACACAAAGCACACTGCATATTTTGAACAAAAGCAGTTTTGTTTGCTAAAGAAGTAATGCTGGAGTCAGGTGCCCAGAGTGGCAGAATACATTTAACTCACTGGTTTTGAACTCAAAGGAACGTATTATCGCGATTCGTTCACTAATTTTTCTTTGATGGAATCAATAATATATTTTTTTTTAATTTTTTAATGTGTAGTTAAAATGAAAGAAATCATATGGCAGTTTCTTGGAGAAACCACAATTATGAACGGAAACGGCACATCTTAACAAAGTCTAACCATATGTGTCGTGAGTGTTACCTAGTAAACAAGTTCTAAAATTCAATTCAAAAAAACAAAAGAAATGTATAATAACTCTATTAAAATTTGTAGCTTACTTAAAAGCAATATTATCTTCCTAACCATATTATTTTAAAATATTTTTTTCTTTTCATTTATAATTTTGACAGGAAGTGAAAATATGATACTTGGTAACACTCATGATGATGAATATTGTGCATTTTTATTTAAAAAATATTATTTTTTTAATGCGATTCAAGGGACAAATTTATTCATAAAATGTATGATTTTTGTAAAAATAAACACTTCAATACTTCGTAGAAATACTGTCATGTTGTCCAGTAGCATTCATGACATTGAAGGTGAAAAATTTACTTTTAAAGTAAAATATCTCTAGTTGTATGAAATACTAAGCTCAAATGAGGCAGTGAGAAGCAAAAGGATCCACGTGGACATTTTCAAGTTTCGAGTAAAGCACGTATAAAGATTACGTCCTAGGTAGGCTTTCATTGAGTTTTTTTTTCTAAATCATGCTATACAGCAGCACCTACCAGGGTACTCTACTAGTACCATCTCTTGCGAGAAGACACAGAAGGGGTTCACCTACCATTTGCACTGGTTATCTCCAAATTTTTTATTCTGCCACTTGCATCCCTTTGCTTCTCACTGACTCAAATATGATTGTACCCTTAAAAATAAACTATGTATTACGAGAAATTTTTCCCGAAAGAAATAAAACAGTTGATGATATTTATGTTTGAAATTTTTCAAATGTTGTTCAGGCAAAAGTTTGGAAAATGACCCTGGTGATTTATTTCTGCATAACCAAGAACAGATGCATCAAATATGCACATTTGAAACGAAACAGATGTGCTTGTTACAAATAGGAACATAGAACAATTAGTATTTTTTAAATATGTCGAGTCGCGATACAAGCGAACGTTTGGCTAGCATTTACCACTTTCTAGAAGTCAAATAAATGCATGGTTGGATCCAGCTTTCAGTTTCGGAGGGATCATATCCTCATATATATAATAGCAAATGATCGAGTAACCCGCGTGTTTCAACAATGAAACTTGCGCCTCGGCATGATAATTTGATAATATGTTTTGGTAATGTTTAACATGCAGGGAAAGACTTTATTGTGACAAGGCTGAATTAGATCCGGCACCGGCAACTTAACAGTTTTACTGTTAGACTGTGTCATTTCAGGGGAATAAAGAAAAGAAAAAATGGTCAACAATGAACGCTACCTACTGGAGCTTTGGGTTACTCCACTGGAGTTAGGGTTACAATTTTAAGTATCAAAATATCACCAAACAGGCATCGGCTTCGTTCAAATGTAGAAGCAATTTTCACCCGTCATACCTTGACGGGTGATTTTCTAGTTAGCAAATAATATTCATGAACTTATAGAAGTAGATTCATATTGACCAGAAGGAATATTTAAAAAATAAAAAAATAAATAAATAAAACATTTTAAAATAAATTCATGAAAACTTTGTTATGAAACATCGAATGAATGTGTGTGGGGGGGGGGGCATTCAATTTACCGGGCCCCTTCAAAAGATTTTTCTGTATCCGCCCCTACCCCATGCTACTGAGCGTTTATTCTAAAAAGAATTACGGATGAATGTGGCAGGTTGAGGGGGGGGGGGTGCGAACTAAACCATATGAACTAAAGTATTGTTGGCCCGCCTCATCTCCAAAAATTTGCAATGTGGCCCATGAGTAAAAAAGGTTGAAAACCCCCGCTCTAAACCATATCCCGACATTCTTCTCCTTATTTATCCAGACATATATTAAAACAAAAAGCGTATGTATTTGAATTAAATAACAAATTAAAATCAAAGCCTAATCATTTATTTCCGTTACCTTTTTGATGAAGGAAAGATCAACGTTTCATGCTGAGTGGTGGCGAGAAAAAAAAAATTCTGTCAACGGAAACGCCTTTCGTTCTTAAACTCTTACTCTAAACTGCCCATTTTGTTTATAAGCCCTCAAGTTCCCGCTAAAAATCATCACACCCCGAGTGAATCACTGATTAGTCTGGAATTTACACCACTGAGTCTGCCTGAGGTAGAATGATGACTGGATGGCGACAACGATTAGCACCCCTTAACCCGCAGGGGATGACATGTTTTTGTACCCAGTCGGGCGATTTTAAACGAGTAGGAAAAAAAGAGAAAAACTGCTTTTGGTTGACCGCTGGAAAATGCCCGATATCTGTTGCTCAAGAGGAAAAAAAAAGAAAGGTTTGAAATCCGTTTAACAAAAATGAGGAGTGGAATCATTGTTGAATTTTCCAATGTCGCCCAGTAGTTTGATTTTGCATCTTCTAGGCGACAGAATTTTTTCACTACGCGACATTAGTGTCGCGTACTACCTTTGTTAAAAAATGCTCTGCCGAGCACTTTGGGCGCCGAGCATATTGTGCCAAACGCGTTCTATTAAACAGCATGATAACCTGGATACATTAAAGCAACCCCGAGTAAAATGTAAACAGAGCCGCCCCTTTAAATTGTGAGGTAGAAATTGCAATGTGAAATATTGCTGTTTAAGTTTTAATTTCACGATTTACTGTTTTTTGTGTTGTGAAATATTTCCGGTTTTGTAGGGTTTCTTCTGAATCTGAATTTACGTCTGTATTGTTGTTATGTTTGGAAAATTCTACTCGCTGTAAACATTCGCAATAAACTCGCATTGAAAGATACGCAGAACAGATTTTATACATGCTGTTTCAAAATGCGTTTCTTTGACTGTTGATTTTTTTAAAATTCTTGAGAATATTAACTGAAATACGATCTGTGTGTGCTTTTCTTATGTTGTTGATATTTTAATTTATTGGTTTTTCTCAATGAACAATGTTGAAGATTTTGGTTAATTCATCAAGTTTTTTAACGATAAAGATAAAAATGTCGTGAGAAAATCTGTAAAAAATACTACCATTTAATGATCTAAGAAATGCATTTTATCTCAGGAAAGAATATAATCCTTTCCATTTAATTTGTAATTTCACCTTCATATCTGTCTCAGTTTTTAGTTTTATAAAAAACAAAAGGGGGGGGGGAGGGATGGGTGGGAAGATATTGAGTCACTGCTCCTATGCTCTGTGGGGCTCGTGAGAATTTGAGGGACAAGGGTCAGGCAGGTACCACGGTACTTGGAAATTTCTTACAGCCACACCACCATGCTCAGTTTTTAGAATGAAGCTAAACTAATTATTCGGCGCCCAGCACATGTCAAGATAATAAAAAGAGCAGCTCTAAAGCATTTGATCTTATTTTTCATTTAAATTTTTAACAACGAGCGTACATTTCAAGCACAGAGATGTTTTTAATCCGTCAGCTTCTGTGTGAGTCCGGGCCCCTATGCATTTGCCTCCTCTGCCCCCCTTGTCGTCGACCCTGCCAATGAATGATGAAGTAAAAATATTTACGAAAAATGCCATGTTATTTAAAAAGAAAAATAATGTTTAATAACAAATAATTTTATTAAAATGAAATGTAAACTAAGTAAGCAAACATTTAAGCAGCTCGTTCCGCTGCGTTCTATCATCTACCGGTTACCGCATTAATTTGTTGATCAGTTGATTGAAGCAAATGATCACTAGATGTCACGTTATCGGTTAACCGGTTGAGCTCGTCGAACGCAAGCATTGAGAACGTTTCAAAATTCGCCACCGAGAACATTGGGCGCCGAGCATTTTGGACGCCGGAAACATATTGGGCGCCGAGCACTTTGACCCCGGAATATTTGGCACAATATGCTCGGCGCCCAAAGTGCTCGGCGTCCAAAGTGCCCGGCGCCCAAAGTTCCCGGCGCCCAAAATGCTCGGCGCCCAAAGTTCCCGGCGCCCAATATGCGGCGCCCAATCGACGGCACCCAATCTGCGGCGCCCAATCTTCCCATTTCGGTGTGCGTAGGTGTATGTGTGTGTATGTGTTTGTGCGTGTGTGTAGGACATGGATGCAACCCGGAGACGGCTTTCGCTATAGGAGCAGCATCGTGAGGAGCCGGTTGACGGTGATGGTGCGGAGGGTGGCGGTGGGAAAATAAAATGATAGCACGCCAAAAACAGTCAAATGAAAGCAATAAGCAATCGTGATTGCTCAAAAAAAAAACCGATTGCGTTCAAGGGCATTTGAAGGTGCACAGGCGGTAGGGCGCATCGGCCCGCGGGCCTATCCACCTTGGAATACAGGTGCCTATCAACTCATTGACCAGTTTCTTAAATGAAAAGCAGCTTGTTTGTAACGTTATGGTCAAATCCTGATCCTATCTAACTCTGTATGAGCTTTCTTCGCTAGATGGCGCACCACTTTCAGTCTTTCAGCTGCGATTCTTGTTAAGGCACTTCTATTCGAAACCAATGTCTGTGCTAAAGAGAGCAGAAAGAAATTTTGAGCAAATATTTTGCAGTTCCTGTTAGTGAAATTGATCTATGTAATTAGAGCAAATTAAAATTTCATTTAAAGTCGTTCATAAAGAATTGATTTTATTCATCAAGCATCCGTAGGAGTAACACATAAGTTGATTGCATTTTACTTGTTTTTGAATTCAAGTAAACAAGTTAAACCAGAATATTTTTGATGAATGACAGGTATTTTTTTTTTTACTTATCAGCCCTATTTTGTTGAATATGATGATATTTAAATTTCAATGCTTTGCTTTTGTGTTATTTTTGATTTGTATTGCTATCAAGAGAAGTTTAAGCTTAAAAAATTGTTTCAACATTGAGACATTTTTGTTAAACTGATTTTATTTCACATTTCGAGATCGAGTTAAAAATTAAGATGCAAGTTTAAATTAAATAAGTTTAAAATTCGATGTGTTTTACATTTATTCTACTTGTATGGCAGGAAGTCCTTTCAATGGTAATTTATTGGATGTCACGTTTTCGTTTCCAAAATAAATGTAAGTCAAACAGTACCTAATTTATATCGTGCAATTTAAAGTGTTAATATTTATATAGTGCAAATCAAACTGTACCTAATATTTATTATTCAGTTACATTTTTCATTATCCATCATTAGCCACATTTGTCATTTTTGTTATGTGTCAACTTTATCCTATCTAATACTTGCTGAAATTTATTACAAATGTTCTTCAATGCCGTATTTTATAATTATGAAGTATAAAAAGTGCTTTCCTTTTCTATACTTCTTTAAAGTTTTTATGCTTTTACTTTACACAAATTGTAGTTAACTAAAGATAATAACTCATTTCTAAATATTGTTTGAATTCAGCGTTTTCCTTCAATTTCTTTGAATAACAAATTTAACACATAATTTACTAAATAGTGCTATCTTGTTTTAACATATTTATCCTTTTACTATGTATGCACCTGTTTGAATATTTTAATCAAAATGTACAATTTTTGTGTGTGCATTAAGTTTTTCTGTCTGTTTCTTATTTAATTATTTTGTTGTAAACATTGTAATAATTATGAGAATGTTAGGTACAACAAAAAATAAAGAAAAACTAATGATTATAAAAAATAATTATTGAAAATAAGAAGAAAAACACAATTATTTTTTATTTTCTTGGAATTTAAAAAGTAATATTTGCCCTGAACCAGTAGCAGATTTTAGTGTGGAAAGTGCAGGGGCCCATACCCCTCCCAAAGGAATAAAATTAATCATAGTTATTGCATTAAATGTTTCAAAATTCATTTCTCCATAGCCTAAAGAAAATTTTTTAAAAACTTATACGAAAGAAACACATTGAAACACGAAATATAAAAACTGCATGAAAATTTTTAATGTTAAATTTTTAAATTAATTTTTTCGAAAATGCAATGAGACATTATTTCTTGAAAATTGATCTTTGTAAAATGTATTAATATCTTTTATGTTTTAGAAATGAAAAAGATTTCTGCTTAATGAAAAATGAGCAGAGAATCTGTCCAGCCGTCACAGTTACGCATGCCAAATACACCTTCAAACATACCAGAAGCACAGCCTGCACCTGAGGCAGTAACCACAATTACTGAAGATTCAAATAATAATACATCTTTAATTGATCATGAGCAAGTTGTTGACGCATCAACGAATACTGGTGATAATGTTCAACAATCACCATGCATAAGAGAGATACATAAGAATAGTTGGTTGAAAAAGATGCCATGTGCTGACCGGTGGTCTGGAAGATTTCCAAAGGTATGAACATTTTAAGCACAAATATATAGTTAATTAGTTAAACTATCAAAACCAAAAGTTAAGAGGAAACTATGATCTTAACCGCCTTGCAGATGAACAATCCCAGAATTGCATGTTAAATGGACGCGATATTTTGTCAAGAACTGCAAGGTAGTTAAACACCTGTGACTAAATTGCCATATATTGTGAATACATAGTATTATTCAAAATATCATGTTTCAGAATTATATATATAAAGAAACCTATTTTGAACTTGTTGACTGATTTCCATTTTGTAAAATGAATCAGATAGCATTTTTTTTTCTATTCTATGAAGTATTTCACAAATGATGCTTTGAGAGGAGGGGGGGGGGGGAGGGGAGTCATGAAATTGTGAGTTTGTGATAGTGGAGAGGGAAACAAAAAGTGTGACATCACACATTTTTTTTTTTTAAATAACAATAGGTATGCTTATGAGAAACAGTGGCAAGACAAGAGAAGAAGTAAGGTGTCAAAAAAATTTTCCTATAGGATTTTATATTCTGGGTGTCACTACTGTCCTTTGCAGGGTTGGCTTTCTGCCGGCAGAAACTAGTTTTTGCATTGCCAGTGGCAGAAACTGGTTATAACCGGTAAAAACTGGCAGAAACTGATAAAAACTTAAAAATGTCTTTAATAACCCAAGTAATTAGTAAATGATATTTGTTTATGTAAACTAAAAAATTAAACATCATTTCATCATTTAAAAAAATAAAATCCCATGCTAGTGCTCTTGATTTAGTTCAGAAAGGGAACTTTCCTATTACAGAGGCTCATAGTATTTGAATTAATTTAACAAAGGATGAAAAATCATACAGGGGTGCTTAGGAAAGAGGAGTGACATACAGAATTAAACATGCATTACTGATTGTAATTTGCTCACTTATATGCTTCCTCTAAATTGTTTGTGATTGAAATTGCTTCAAGAAGAAAGTGCCAGAATTTTACTTGCCCAAATTTTGTACCTAATGTCACAGCTTTGCAAAACAAATTGGCTCCATTTCTCAAAATTTATTTTTTCAGCCAAATTTTACCACAACTCCAGTTACTACATGGTGGACCAGTTATGCAATAGATGAGAGTTTCATAAACATTGCTTGTTTCTTGATGCATTCTCTGTTAGCTCTTCTGTTTTAAGAATATTCTAAGAATTTCTCTTTTGTGCGTGGTAAATTGAGAACCTGTTTAGATTTTTGAAACAACCTTTTCTAAGAGGCAATTGCAGAGTCCAAACAATGTAACATTTGATTTTGAACTGTGATAATTTTGTAATAAAATTACAGTACTTTGGTTAACAATTAATTATTTTTTCCATGCATTTTCTTTGTATATCAAGAATTAATTTTTCATTTTGTGAATTTTTGCCAGTTTCTGCCGCAAAGTGGCAGAAAGTGGTTTTTGCCCTGCCGGTTTTAACCGGTTTCTACCAGTGGTTTTAACCACCTCGACAGAAACTTGCCAACCCTGGTCCTTTGCCCCTCACCTCAAGTTTTTAAAAATTCAATTTTTAATTTATCATTTTAAAAATTTCACCCCCTAAAATAAAAATACATATTCTTAGTGATGTTCAAATTTTGGTTTTCCTAAAGGCTGTACCTCATATTAAGATGAATCTTGCCAACCAGAATACAGAGTATTTAACCAGTTTTTTAGTACTTGAAGCTGTTAAAATTGTACTGTAAAATTGTTAAAATTTTACCAACTAAATCTTGATAAAATTGAATTTGCTCTTCACCGTTATCTTCCACATTAAAATACAAAAAAACTTGTGTACTTACGAGTCTGATTACAGCTTTAAGGATGATTTCATGAGCAAAAACCCCATGAGGTAAATATTTACCCTGGTTTGAAGTTTGCAGGTAAAAAAAGAGGGGGGTTGGAGGGTGTAGTTCTTAGGTTAAAATTGACTAGATAATAGGGGAAAACCTGGATACCATAAAGAAAACTTTAAAATAACATCACATCACACTCGAGGGTCCCCTGTTCCTATCACAGTAGTGACCTGCCCAGATTAGGTACCCTCGGGAAGTTGCAACCTTTTTTATTTAATTCCAAAGTAACAGAATAGAGAATTTAGAAAACAGTAACAGAATACGAAATACAAATAACATAATACAGAATACAAATAACAGAATACAGAATTTTGAACATTTAAAATTTTTAACATAAAATATAAAATACAATAAATATAACATAAATAACAAGTTGTCAATACGCTATGAAATGAATACTAAGAAAAAGGTCCTATGTGGTACTCTGGAATAGAAATCCTTCTGAAGACAATAATTTGAAAATTTCATTCATTCTCCGTTTGCTGTGTGGGTGAGTGATTGCTTGTCTAATTCTTTGCTGTCTTGAGATATTTGTGGGACATCGTAAATGCAGACGATCTGTCAGTGTACAATCGAATAAATAATTAAAAATAACAATGATATATTCAGTAAGTTACTGCCCCATAGCCAGGGCTAAGGCAGAAATACATGAAATACACCGCCAGCTCAGTCAATTCCAGCCGAGGACTGCAGTTTTGTGCTTATTAGCACTCATCAGCCTAGCATAGAAAGTGAATGAGCTTGAGGTGGAAAACCTCTTAAGGAAGCCTAGAGTGCCAAACTAAGAGGTTTTCCACCTCCAGCCCATTCACTTCCTATGCCGGGCTGATGAGTGCTAATAAGCATGAAACCGCAGTCCTAGGCTGGAATATACTAAACTGATGGTGTATTTCAACAATGTGTTTGACTGAAGCCTCAAAAGATGCTATTTTGAAAATCTATCAATGGTGCTCCTGGAATATTGACATTGGCAATACAAGACAAACCTGCACATTACTAGTTATATGCCCATAACTAGGTTTGCCAGATTTCTGAAATGTTCAAAAGGGATACCGGAATACCCCCCTCCCCCCACCTCTCCAGTATCGCTGGGATTCAAAAGGTTGCACAACTACTGATTTTTGGAGTGTTTTATAAGGCAGTTTATTCTCAATGCTATGAAAAAATGGTTACTAATTATGAACCTAAAACAGCTGTAAATAATCGAAATTTATTTGAGCTAGAAAAAACACTTCGAATGAGAAATAAAAAATTGAATAATATTTAGATAAACTTTTCATTTTATAGGACTTTTTTAGATAGTCTCTTTTGGTTTTACCCTTGTAGTAAAAATCCTCACAAGCTAATTCAGTGATAATTTTACAAGTAAATGTTACAAATGATAAAGTAATTATCCTAAATAATCCTTCACAGTAAATTATTTTTATACCTTTTTGGTCGCTTGTAATCCAATTTATGTTTTTCCGGGATGTGAAGTAAACCAGCCGGTACACTGGGATTTTGTCTGAAAACCGGGACTGTCCCAATCAAACCGGGACGTCTGGCAACCTACCGATAACTAGTCATTTAGACTATGCAGAAAAAATTGTTTGCAATCTTATAAATGCTTTTAATTTTTTTTCTTTTAGAGCCAGAGACCTGAAAAGTTCTGGGTTGTATTTTGTGTGCATGATGATAAAGAAGCATTTCTTGAGTTTTATGAAAATAGAAGAAGTGCATATTCACATATGCCACTGTCGAACATTTCTTTGGCCAAGTGTTTACACATTTCACCAACAATTGTTGCCCAGGAAAATGATCATGAATTTGTTATAACATTAGAGACTCAAGTTATTAGACTTGCAGCATCAACAAAGTAAGTAATAATGTTTTTTGATATTCTCATCTGAAATATTGCTATGTGTGAGAAATTGTTTATTCAGTTTATTGTCATTTCAAAAATGATAACTCAAATATTGAAATTTAGATGTGTATAAAACAGAGATCATTTTTAGTGTGAAGATTGAAGTAAATAAAGGAAAATTTTCATAATATTATAGTTATTGATGATTAATTTTTATTAAAAATTAAAACTCCAACAATACAAAGTGTCCAAATAAAATGCATGCACTCTGTAAAAATCTGCTAGGCCAAGAGGAATGAAGAATAATAAATCCAGCAGAATTTAGCACCTCCTCACTCATTACAACAGGGCCTATCCGTCCATGCTCACCGGATTGAACCCCTGTGATATTTTTTTTTTGTGAAAATAAATCAATACTTACAGCCAAAGAATGAGCTACAATGAATTAGTTCTCAGTAGACTTCGGAAGAAAATATACCTAAATTTCAATTTAATGGAGTAGGAATGTTCTGGATTTCATTGGTCAGATTTTTGAACTGTGCCTGGACCACAATAGTCCTCATTTTGCACAATTTTGTTAAATGTCTGGTACATACATTTGTTCTCATCATTTTGGTTTTGAAACTTTTCTGTATCTTAATAATTGTTTGTGTTATATAGTCATCAAAGAGTTCACACAATTTATTGGGACACTATATATTTGTTAGTTATATCTATTAAAATGTTCATTAAAAATTGTCATTAGCACTTATTAACAGATTTGACAAAAATTCAGGATACCTAGGTTCTTCTGGGTATTTATACGTTTTATGGCATTGTCTGTATGTATTATGTGTGAAATTGTAGCGTACAATTCAAAACATATGAATATGAGTTAATCTTAAGAAGTTTCAGAACTGCTGTGTATATGTGAATGTGACTACTATTTTTAAGAGTCCTCAAAATTTCAATCAAATTTTAATAGCGACTGATGTTGAAACAGTAAACAAATGAGGCTTATTCATCACATTTTCCCGACCTGTTATGCATTATACTGAGGCTAGTAATTTGTGTGTCACAGATATACTTTTTTAAATTTCTTCCTAAAATGGGAAAATACTTGCTACATTTAGTTTGGATTTATCTATGTGTATGTTCATCAACTATACAAGTACTGAAACACCTAATACTTTTTTTAAGTGATCAGATGCTGGAGTGGATGGATACTATGCGTACGAAACTTAGAGAATTGGGTATATTAGAGGTATTTATTATATCTATTTTTGAATTAAATTTTTTTCAGCATGACCTTTAATTGTCTGCCTATATTTTTAAGGATATTAAAGCATCTATTTAACAAGGAACTAATACAGTTTTGCTTTTAAATAGCCTAAAGATAATTTGTACAGCAAAGAACCTATAACATCCAGTAAAACAGCGGCATCTTCTGTTGGGGAAACTCATGTTTCTGAGTTACAAATGCGTGATGGTGAGTATGTTTTGAATTTCTTTTATTACACCAAAAGAAAAAAAGAAAAGCATCCTTTAAAGCACATTATTAATTGTTTGTATTTTTTGTCAAATGATAAATGATTATTTACCACCTCTCTATTTTGTTGATGGTGGGTATCAAGTAAACATGACTCTGGCTTTGCAAACACAGTGCATTAGGTTCTAGATGTATAATATTGTGCAATATTAAATTTCTCTCAACTGTTATCTGTTTATGGCACAAGTTCTTCAACAACTTAATAAACTTTTCTTTTCATAAGTTTGTTTTTCTTTGAAAAAAAAGAAAAAAAAAAAACTCTTTGCACAGAATAAAAAAGCTTTAAAAATAATCTTTAGTTAAAAAAAAAAAAAATAAAGTGATATTTTTCCGTGATTTTTATGAAGTTTCTGATTTATTCATTTTTAACAAATATTAAAAGAATCTTCATGCACTAGATTATCTTTCATGAATCCTGAGTTAAAAAGCATTTATTTGTTATTTGTGCACAGTACTGTGCAGAAGTATGGATACTCGAAATTTCACTACTCTTCAAAAACAATTGACTTTTGAGGGAAGAGAAATGTAACAAGAATGTAACTGTTCATTATAACAAAATGAAGAGAAAATGCATGCTTTTTAATTGCATGAAAAATACAGAAAAATGTGTTTGTTGTCAATGAAAATGTACATAAAACCAGCAAAAAAAGGGGGGGGGGGGGTATGATTTTGTGGTTACAAATATGTCCTTTTTATCAGATGCTGCTCATGTGGAGAACTATGTTCTTCTGAACATTAGTTATTTGACTGCCTTTTGACCTCATTCCTTCTCATTCATAAGAATAATTCAAACTACTACTACTCACAACATTTTAGCAGCTTTAGTTATTAAAAAAATTGTTATAATGAAAAACATTATCTTCTCTCTTTCTTGTGAAGCGTACATTGTTCAAGAACATTAGTAACTTTATAATATATTTATCATGATTATTTGTAACCTGTTTATCTAGTTATGTTTCATATTCTTTAATTTTTCATTTTTATTATTAATGTTTTCTTCATTTTTATTTTATTCAAAATAGTGTCATGTCTATCTATATTGTTTTTTTTTTTAATGAAATTGTAACAAACATGTGATTGTGTTAAAATACCAGTTTTCCATTGTCAACTGAACAAAATTGTAACTATTTGTATTTATACTATGTATTTTTTATATGTTTAAATTAAATCCCTCTGGGACACTTGTTCAGATCTATCTGAATCTTTAAAACCAATAAACCAAGCAATGGTAAGTATGGGGGTCTCTGACAAAGGTCTAGATTAGGATATTTAATAGTTGCCACTGGCTACCCTAGTCAAAAAAAAAAAAAAAAAAGTAGCCAGCCACTTTTTACTTTTGGCAGCCATTTTTAAAAATGTATATACTCAGGGCAAAAAGCAAATCTTCTTTTCACTGTTATATTACCTACAAGTTTAAGGATTATGATACTTTACAAAAACATGCAAAATTTCAATGGATATTTTTTAATTTTAAGATATAAGCATACACAAAAGAAGATGTTTTACAATTTTTAAAAATATACCTAGGGCTAGTCGCTGGCGCTCACCGAACTAGCTTAAAAAAAAAAAAAAAAAAAAAAAAAATCTACTATAGTTTTTCATTTGGGGAAAATTGAGCCATCCCTATATGTTGTGTAATGCATATGCATATCCGGAAGAGATATTGATTTATCAAAGTTTTAATAGAAAGCCATTTAAAGACAAGTGTCATGCTAGCACTAAATTAACACAATTCTTAAAAAATAAAATTGTCTATTTTCATTAATTTAATAAATTGTTTATTTTATCAGGTGCCTCAAAGTACTTAAAATTACCACAATAGAAATCTTTACTGAAATTAGTGACTATAATTCATTGTTGTTTTGTAATTTTAGATTTTAACTAATTTAGTATTTTGATTTTAAGTGATTTTAATATTGTATTGCAAGTGCATCAATGCTAAGTTAATATAGCTTGTTCAGTAATAAAACATGCTTCATGTAGTTTTTTAAGAATCCCATAGTCATAAGCTTCATATAAAAAATTGTTAATAGTATGTTTGAATTTAGTAAAAAGTGGCAGAAATGATTTTTTTGAAAAAAAAAGTGCTCTAAATTTGTATCCCTCCACCTTCTGAAGGAACTTTCATCAACAATTAAAAATAAAAAAAAAGGAATTCTATTTATTTATTTATATTTGTGCATTAAATAACTATAAACTGAAAACATGTTGATGAATTTTAGTTCATTTGGTTAATGGTCAAGGGTTGTCCATCTCTGATATATGTCTTTTCACTGATTTTGAAATTGGACCAATAGAAGATACTACTCAACTACTAAAATGATACATACTCATTTTTTTTACATAATCACGTGCAATTTTTAGAACATTTTGTAGATCTTAAGAACGAACATTCAAATAAATAATAGGTAGAATCTATAATAAGTAATACTTATAATTTTTTTAAAATTTTTTATTTAAACTAAACATTTTTCCTTTAGATTTTAGCAGAATGTCTTTGAGAGATCCTAATTCGCCTTTGCCTCCAGTTCCTGCTAGTGCTGCATTGCAGCTTGAGCTCCGAGATTCTTCTGTACCTTCATCTACGGTTGTGTATATCAGAAATCCTCCTATACTTAGGTCTTCCAATCATCCCTCAAGTTCTTCTACAAGCCCAAGTGCCCTTTCTGAGCTTTCTGCTGATGTATACCTAACATTTCCAGTTTCCTCAACTCCATGCCCAGAGAACATCTTCAACTTTGATGTATCAGACACTGAGCAGACTACATATCAGCGTTCTAGAAGTAACAGTTTAGTGTCGCAAAATAGTTCTCCTGCTTCATCCCCTAATGTTATTGAAGAGCGAATATCTTCTGTTCCAAGTACACCTTCAATAGAGCAGCCATCTTTGTATGAGCCTTTGTTTTATTCATGTGTATCAAACGTCAGTTTGGGTATTAGAAATCCAAACTATGAAAATCCTCCTCAACCAGCTCGTAGAATGTCATCAAACTCTGCTCCAGCTCTTCCACCTAGATCAGCAAATGATCAAAGGAGGATGTCTTCCTCAATCGCTAATGACATACAAAATATGCATTCTGGTTCATCTGTTGCAACTAGTGGCCTGAGTAACTTGGCATCTACGTCCGATCCTTCGTTGAATATTTCAAGTGGATCTTCTAGAGCACCAGAATCTCCTACTCATAACTCTGCTTCATCTTCAGCTGTTCTAGTAAGGACTCAGTCACAGCTTGAATCTGTCCGAAATGTTCCAGAAAGGAATGGCCATCTGCCATCAGACGAAGGACCACCACCTTACAATGGAATAGAACAACCCTTGAGAAGTTCCCAGGTTAATTTTTATGCTTCAGATTCCTTATTGTTTCATTATTTGCATTAGGTTGTTAAAAAGAATGTTAAGTTTGCCAATAAATACTTTAACAGAATGTTTTATGAAGGTAACATAAAAGTGGATTAGTATAGATGAAAGTAAACAACTTTTTGGATTAAAATTTAAGTGTGCTCAAATAAATTGTATATAACAGTTCCCTATGTGTTGGCAGCTCATATTAGTAAATCCATTGTTATTAGGCATACATTTACTGTGAAAATTGCTTATACAAATTTGGCCGTGAAAAGTTAAGTTACGCAAGCATAATTTTCTTTAAAAAATGTTTTTATTTCAACCAAAATGTGTGATGTCGATGTCACACTCCTTCTTACCCCCTCCCTCCCCATTGTCAATTTCACAAACTCCTCCCCTCATAGTGTGACATCATTTATGGAAAATCCCTAGATAGAAATTTTTAAGGAACTGAAGAAATTTGCTTTTACATTGAGGTTATTTTTTAGACTACAAAGTCAGTTAGATCATAATAAATGCATATTTTCCCACCAATTTGTTTTCTTTTTAATAGAATGGCCCTCATATTTTGCCTTTCAGATATTTTTATATTATCAGTTACCATTTGCATGCTTAATCATACAATTGAATCTATGAGTTTGAAAACCAGTCATCTTCATCAAAGCTAATTTTATAGGAGAGACAAAAAACTAAAATATTTAATATTGTTCTGACATTTTGTATCATAGAATATGACTGTTTACTTAAGATTTGATCATTTGTATGTAATTATAACACTTCTTGTTTCATTGAAAAATAATTAAAAATTGGAGATAACTTGTTTTCTGACAAAAGCATTAAAAAATATTGCTCCTTACTTTAACAAGAGAAAATGATAATTCTTCATTGAAAACTTGAAATAAAATTTAGTACGTGTATCTCAAATTAAATGAATATTGATATTTCTGCCACTGTAATAATATTAACAATTAATGAAGTAAATTTAAAAGCTAAATTAAATCTATAAATTCAGGAACCCCCTTCCTGTTAATTAGAATTTGTGCTATATATTTTAGCACTTTCTTAATGTGTACATTTTTTTTTTTTTTTTTTGTGGTTTATGGCAATTTTTCTAGAGTATAACCTTTTTTTATTGGCAATGGGGCAACTTTTAGGGCATTTTTTTTTTTGTTGAAAAAACCATAAATTTGCTTCACCCACTAATGAATTGATACTTCAACTTTCCCTGGTGTCAAATGTTTGTTGCATTTTGGTCATACAGTTTTCTTGTAATACTCTGTCCACCAGTTTTTGTAATCAAGAATCATATTTGTTATATTTTTTACAGTGAAACTCTGTGATGTAGCTGATGATTGTATTAGTGTGGTATATTGTTGATGAGCATATGTACGATACGGGTCCAAGTTTAGTTAGACAACAAGTCATCCCTAGGGATATGGAATGTTTTCAAACTAAACAAGAAGTTTCAATGCTTAATATTATATTTTCTATAACTGTTGGGGAGACATGACATATTTTTATGCTAAAAGGTTTGTCCATATCAGTTGAACTGGACAGTGAACTAATCTCAATTTGGTAAAAAAGTGGTGGTGACTGGTTTTTGGACTCAACCATTCAATCATAAAATGCAGGCTGATTTCAAAAGATTTTTTTTTGAAACCATTAAAACATTAAGTTTAAAATTTAATTACATAAATCATCTCAAAATTCTAAAAGTTAAATTAGCTATAAAATTACCAGTGACTTTTTTTTTCCAGCCTGGTAATTTGCTATCTAATGGTGTGCTTGTTGATGCAAATGGCAAACCTTTATCTTTGCGGGAAGTTCAAGTTCAAAAGCTGCAGTCAGAAATTCTTCATAAAAGTGGCGTCAGGCTAGTTTTGCGGAAGAAGGACTGCATTAATGCTATTGCTTTAGTAGAATGTTTTAATTTAGTTTGGTGAGTAAATTATTATTGTTTATGAGTTATGTTTTATGAATTTGTTTGTGTGCATGTTTGCTGCTCAAAAGTTAAAAATGCTTTACTGAAATACAAACTGTTTGTCAAAAGGTTTTGAAAAATCAATTGTGTGACCTGTCAATTTAGTTCATTTTTTAATGACTAATTGCTTATGTGTGTGCATATTTCTAATCGAGAAAACTGCAAAACAGAATAAATTCTAATAGTTTTACTTTTGTATACACGTAGCTGTTTTTGCAGAAATTGAAATTTCTCACAAAAATATGCAAACATGAAGTTTACTTGATAAGAAAGCATTTGATGGTTGCAAGGTTGAAACATATGCTAAAGGCTATATGCATGTGATAAAATATATAAATAAATAAATCCATACATGGTCTAGTGCTAGTAGACCCTATTAATTTACTAGCCACTTTTTTCACAAATTTAAAGAGTTAGGGGCTGGCAGAGCCTTTTCGTTAAATTAACCACTGTTTGCTAACTCCCCCGATAAAATAGATTTTATATTCTTCAAGTAAACACTGCCATAAGGGGAAAAAATATTCACAAGGTTGTTTTGAAAAAACTTTGTATTTATTTTATTTTTAACATTTAGGGCTTTTTGTTTAAATTTTTGTGTCCAAAATCATCCAAATTCAGCTTTTACATGTTGAACTCTTTGCATTTTTCATTTTATTTTTTGTGTTTCTTTGATGCTACATGTCATGCAAAGTATCAGTGTTTTGTTGCAATTGTGCAGCAATCTTTTAGCAGCTGCTTTCAGTTTATGATACTTCTGATTATTCTCTCAATAGTGTGCCATATGAAGCATATAAAGCTGAAATACAAATATTTTTCTTTCTAGAAAAAGAATGTTTTTTATTTGATTGCATCTATCTGCATGTCGTCTAATGCATACAAATGAGATTATGTATAAACCACTGATTATTTGCTGAAAATAATGGTTTGATGCGAATAATTGCAATGCTGGTTATAGGCTGAAAAGTATGAGCACTAAGTAAATTTGTAATGTGATTTTAAAAAAATCGTTAAAAAGATACTGTGTGGAAAAAAGTGGGCAGTGACTTCTCTTTTTTTTGTACACTCATCTCTTTGTAGCAAGTGAAGAACGAATATTTTCTGGTGCAGTTTCTACAGATGTCATTAGCATAGTCTTAGTAGCAGAATTTTTCTCAGCAGTCTAAGGTGCAAATCAAAAAACTCAAAAATAGTCTGCAAGGTAGCCCTGCATTAGATTAGTTGACACTTATTCTAATTCATCACCAAGGGATGCCTGAAAATAAATGCTAAATTGAAATATTTATGAGTAAAACATAGGCTAAACAGTTTTCGAATAAAATGGAAAACTAAGGAGAATGTAGTAACAGCCAGAACAAGCTTTTGACCTCTTGGTCACAGAGGACCCCGGCATAGATTTTTGATCATTTTGTGCGTCTACAATTTCTTTCTGTTCCATTCAGACAGTATGTTTTTACTTCAAATTTAATAAATTTATGCAGAAAGAAAAAAAAATCTTTTCAATTCAAAAATAGTCTGCAGACCTCCTCAAGAATCAGCTACAGGAGTTGCAGCGTAGCACTGTTTCTGTCATCGGGAGCATAGTTACAAACAAAAATAATAAATATTTTCAGTTTACTACGCACCACAAAAAAGATCAAATTTTGTACAGAAATAAAATATTGCATTATTCATTGCATTATTCACTGCAGTGATGTAGAATATGATATTAATTACTGCTGATACAACTGCAGACAAAAGATTCATTTTTATATATTAAATGTATTAACACATTGACAAAAAATGCAAAACTACATTGACATTAGGACGCCATTTCCAAAAAAGCGGGACGTGATGGGGAAAAGCGTGGTCATATGGATTCAGGTTGCCATTTTACGTAAGAAGCAGCAGGAATGGTGTCAGAAGCATTTTTAAGGGGATTTTTTTTTGCCATGCAGTGTTATTGTTGAAATAAATAATTATTTATTCAAAAATTAATCTTTTGTTAAATCATAAGGATTATGTTTATTTTAGGGTTGCTGGTTGGAAGCAAAAAGAGCATCCTTTCTTGCACAATACCTTTCATGTTGGTGATCGTGTTATTAGCATAGCTGGTCACAGAATTTTATCGGTACAAGATGCCCATAAAGCTATCAAGCATCAATCATCAATTGTAAGTAAATAAATGCATTAAAATCTTATTACAGCAAATACCAATACAATGAAATATCCATTTCAACAAGTTAAATGTTCAGTCCCATTTTAATTGCCATTACATTGCTTGAATTGCACTAAAGTAAAATTCCTGTTACAGTGAGCAAACTTTGTGGTCCCTTGTTGCTAGTTGTGATGATATTTAACTGTACATTCCGTTGTTAAAATCAACTTTTAAAAACTATTGATGCAAAAAGCTAGAAATGCACACATATAGAAATATATGAGTTTATAACACACATCTCTATGGTTGGGGCAAACCTAACCTGGCAGCAACTTTGTTGATTAGGATTTGCATAGCCTTCCCTTCACAATTCTGCCAGGTTTGGTTTGCAGACGTCGTAGTGGCATTGGAAAAAACAAAACAAAGAAAGAAAGAAAAAAAAAAAAAAACAGGACATTGCAAAAAATATCAGGACACTTTAAATATTTTTAGCGTGCAGTGCATATATATACCGATGCATATTATAATATGGGACTTCTCCATATATCACTATGAAAGGTATATCTATTGCAATAAAGTTTATGAGTGTATTTTTTTTTCTTTACTGGAAACATTCGCATGCTTCAACCAATGCATATTGCAGGGCTCACAACTGGTCCCCCTTTTCAAAATCTAGTTCCCTTTAAAATTTCAATTTCCCCAGTGATCTCATTTATCCTCTCTTTTTTCTCGAAAAAGATATGAATACATTGTTTACACCCCAATTTGAAAATTTTGCATCAAATGGGGACATGTAGCTAGGTGTAATAAATTCATTCAGCATAGTTTCTTGTTCTAAGCAAAAGTACTCTTTATATAAAAATAATATTTCAGCTGATTCATCAGCTAACACTGGTCGATAGGACATAGTCCTTACAAGCTGGTTCAACTCCCCTCTGTCCCTGAGCCTGGGTTATTTATGTATAAATTAAATATTTAAAGCAAGCATGCATTTTATGACATTGTTATTTGCTTTAGGTTGAATTTGTTGTTAGAAGAGTTCCTTGTGGCAAAGTTTTAGCTATTAAAAGAGACTTTGAAGGTCAAGATTTGGGCATCATTAGAGAAGGAGGATCGGCAGAAGTAAGATTAAGTGTTTTTTTTTTTAATATATTGAATAGTCAATGATATGGTTCAACTCTTTTACTGTATATTATCATATCCAGTAGGTAAAATCAGTAAACAAAGTTCTGTTTTACTCATTTTCTTCTTACTTAAATTCTGCTGTATGTTGGTGTTGAAGTCAAATTAAATAATTAAATCATTTAAAATTACATTTTTCTGAAACCTTTGATTGACTTTTATTTTTTAGGCATCTGTATAATTTTGTTGGTAAAATATTTTATTTATTGATACTTGAATTGTAAACCTGTGAAATGTACTTGTTTTTACTGCATGGTATAGGTTTTTTGTTCTTTATTTTTTCTAATGTAGATTAAAGAACTTAAACAAAATGGCTTAGTAGCACGTCATGGGCTTCCTTCAAAAGCACCTACAATGGATGGCAGTTCATTATGTAATTGGGTATTTACAGAAATAAATCACAGACCTTTGAACTTATTTTTTAAGGATAATGAGGTACATTATTCTTTTTTATCAGTTTTGTTCTTTTTCTTTAGAGCTAAATGTTTCTCTCTCTATACAATCAAACCTGTTTTTGAGCAGTCTTTTTTTGAATTGATGAAAATTTCAATCAGATTAGGACTCCATTGACAAAATTATTTATAAAATGAGTGCGAGGTAGTATCTTTAAATAACAAATGACGACAGAGACACCCCGATGGTAAGTCACTGTTACCTCCCAAAAATTTCCCGATTCTGGAAAATTTGTCTGACGATTTGGCAAAACTATCATCACTTGGTTTATTTTGATTATGTTAAAAGAAGCAATTCCTAGTTATTTCGTAAGTTTTTGGGTTATTTTCTAAGTGAGACTATTTTTCTGCGGTCCTTATACACTGAATAAAAAAATATTTTTTAACTGTAACTGCTATAAAAACAACTTTTTATAGCTACTCGTGAAGTTTCGAACGATTTTTTTTATACAGTCTCTATCTACCGCATAAAAACAGGTTTGAGTGTACTTGTTAGTATTGTTCCTTTTACAATTCTTTGTGCTTTATATTTTTAAACATCCAGGATAAAGAGAATTTTCAACAATACTTTGGATGCAGATATTATTAACCTCTTCACAAGCACATTTCATAAATGAGGTAGTGAGAAGCAAAGGGATGCAAGTGGCAAAATTAAAAATTTGGAGATAACCAGTACAAATGGTAGGTGAACCTCCTCTGTCTTGGGGCAAGAGATGGTACTAGTAGCCCTGGTAGGTGCTGCTGAGCAGCATGATTAAGAAAAAAATTTCAATGAAAGCCTACCTAGGATCTGATCTTTAAACACGTCCACTTGCATCCCTTTGCTTTTCACTGCCTCAAATGTGCTTTCAACATAAGTAGGCCTCAAATATTCAGTCAAGCACATTTTCATGCTTTGTATTTTAAATAAAAATTTAACATTCTTAAAAATGAGACAGAGGGGGGGAGGACTTTTGGAATTTTTTAAATTTTACATTTGAATGGTTTATTTTTTTTATTTACAAAAAGTGAAATATTCTATTTTAAAAAAAAGGATAAATGTGCACCCCCCCCCCTTTTTTGCCATTTTCTACTCAATTCTTAGAAAAATACTTTTGAATTAAATTTAGATCACTTTTTCAACCCAAAGGCATATATTTCACTCCTCCAAAATATAATTAACTCCTTGGAAAATTATACTGCCCGATGTGCCTGGGGCATGTAGAAATTCCGATTGGGCATGAATCTTTTACCTTTAAATGCCCGGCTGGGCATGTAATTATTACGTACTATTTATTTTAACCTTTTTAAAAAGTTTTCTGTTGAAACAGTTCTTGATTCAGATAAAAAGCTGTTAAATTAATTTTTTGTCTGATTAATGCTATACGACAAATTCAAATATTTTTATTATTATGCAAGAAAAAAAAATTGGGCATGTAAAAGTTTTATTCGGGTATGTATTTTTTTTTGACAAGCATGCCCAGTTGGGTATGTGAAAACTTCGATTGTTGATCGATAAAGTTTAAGCTTTATTTAAAAAGTTAACTTCTTCCATGGAAAAAAAAAATCTTCTGAAATGTTCTATAAGTTTTCTATAAACCTAAATTATAATTTAGGTTATAATGCACTTTCTCAATGCAAGTACCTCTTTTTGTGCATGTACTATGGATTTTGGGAAATTTCTTGGATTATTAATTTTTGTAGCATGTTGATTTGTTTACTTTCAAGTAAAATTCAAAAGCCAATGCTCCACTCAATTCTGCATCTGATTTTAAAGTTCTTTTATAAGTTTTGCTATATGTTAGTTTTTAAAATAAAGGTTTTAAAAACTAACCTGAAGCTAACTTAAAGGTTTTTTTGTTAGGTTTTAAAAATACAATATACAAGAGATATTTAAAAATATTTCTGCTTAATTACTGTCATTTGAAGTGATATTTAAATGTGTAGTTGTTTAACGTGTTATTATCTAATAGTAAATATAAAAATAATTTTAATTGTCACTTCTTATGTTGAATAATAATCAAACAATTTAGCATTTTTTTTTGTTCTATAACTTTTATGCATACTATCCAATACAGTGATAAAATCATATAAAAACTACGAAAACTGCATAAAAGTTGCATTTACATGTTTATCAACTTTGTGGCCTCCTTTATTGCTTGCTGCATAATTTATATGTGGCCTACTCCCTAAAAGATTCTCCACCTCTGCTGTGGTGTTTCAAGCATTGCTCTCTTTGTAAGGTTCTGTTCCGTGACTAAGAAGTTGATTTCTATTACCAGATTACAAAATATCTATTCTGATCCAAGACTGATAGCGAAATATATTTTACCTACTTTGAAAGACACAAAGCGGGTGAATGCTGTGCCTTTTCTCAGTAGTCTGACCCATAGGTCCACCACTTTATTTTAATAAAACTTTGATTCTTTTGTATTAGATTCTGTGTGTTTTCAGTGATATTGAAATTAAGGACAATGACTAATCATTAAAAATATTAATATTTTTTCATGATTCCAGGTTCATGACAGGTTAAATGCTGTTGGTCTTGATATATCAATATTGGTGCAGCCTCTTGATTTAGTGAAAGCTTTGAAAAAGCAGCTGAAAACATTCCGTAGCTATAAAGATTATATTGTTCAGTAGTTTTTCATATTGAAATTTAGAAATGAATTTTGTTTGTACCATTCCTGATTTGTGTTAAGTAGACTTGTTTTACCACTAATTTAACATTTAACTGTTTTTTTTTTTTTTTTTACATTTGAGTATGTTAGAAGATACATTAAATGTTTGTATCGTCAATTTAGTGTCCTTGAGTCATCCTTGAGTGAGCAATTTCTGCTTTAATATGAATTCAATTATGAAATAAAAGTTCATGGGAATGAAACAGTGAACTTCTAAAAACTTAGACGTTTTAAAACTAGAACATTTTATATTTTACTGTACAAAAATTGTGAAATAATACTACCCTTTGATTTATGTTCGATAAATATGCTCTCATAACTGTTGAATTTTACTTTTGTTACCTTTTTAATGTTAAAAAAAAGCACAAAAGAATTTTTTACTTACTGTATCAAATAGTATTAACACGACTACGTATTAGAAATTGAGGGGCTCGAGGCAGAGATGTGACAAGCCACAAGAAGTGATTTTTCAATCAAATTTTTTGCCTTTCATAACTAAAATTGTAATAAACATGACAATGGATAATGTCATTTGGAGAAAAACATATCTAGTTTTAGTATTGCAGAATATAGAATGTATAATACCTTTGCAAAATTCTACAAATATTTTTTTAGTTGGAAATCGACCTACTGAAAAATTCACATCATGTGGTATATCAGATTCTTTTGAGCCCATCAATTATATTTACTAAACCTTTGCAAAGGCAGTTAACAAAAGTTGTTTGGCTTAAGTTTGATTTGTTGCAGTAAATCTCATATTCTTACATGTCAGAAAATATGAGTTTTCTCTGTATCTGTATGCTGATCTGCCACATTTTCTTGCTGCTTGTGAGAAATTATGGTGGAACGTAGTAAATCAATTCTCAATCATGTGCGTTGCTTGTTAATGAAATTCCTTTGCGAATATGGGTATTTTTTTGTTAAGGTTTTACAGGGTGTCCTGAAGAAGACTGGCTGTTTTCAAAAATTTATAACAGGAGAACGGTTAATGATAAAAAACAAATTCTTGCAGAAATTTCAGGTGGTGGGTGCTAAATTTTCTCTCAGAGTTCCAAATTTTAGTTCAAAAATGTTTCAATAGATGGCGCTGCACATAGTAAGCCTGTTAGTCAAAAAAGAATTGAAATTCGCCGATTTTCCCTCCGATTGCGACATGGGATTTCAACCGACGATTGTTTGAAAATATTGTTTTGTTCTTTTTTTTCATTATTTTCGAAAAATTATGATGTAGTTTTCTATTTTTTTTATTTTGATTTACGAGCTTACTATCTGCAGAACTATCTATTGGAAAATTTTTCAACTAAAATTTGGAACTCGGGGATAAAAAATCTACAGCCCATAACATGAATTTTCTGCAAGAATTTTTTTAAAAATCTTATACCATTTTCCTGTTATAAATTTTTGAAAACAGTCGGTCTTTTTCAGGACACCCTGTAAATCCAAAAAGCAAGAATATGTGATATGTGTTATAACATGTAGTTTTGTGATATGTAAAACATTTGCTTTACATTTGTTCATTAAAAGGAGTATATTGATTACTATTGGGTATATTATGCATTTTTTCATATTTATATATGATACATAAATTTTCTTCTATTACAATATTAAATTTGTAAAAATTTAGAAAGTTTCTAGGAATCAAAGATCTGATTTACAGAAATAAGTGGACACACGACTTGTCAAAGCTTCTACTTAAATGCAATGCTTATGAATTCTATAAATTTATTTTTGATAAAGAAATAAATGTAAAAAAAAGTTTTAAATGTTATTGTTGTGTGTGAAGAAAAAGAGCATTGTGATATTTTGTGAGAATTTGATTAGCTTTATTTTACTTCTTGCATAAATAACTGCTAGTTTCATTTCATTTAGTAAATTGATGTAACTATACCTATTTCAAAAAGACCTAACGCTGAACATGCTCATTTTACAGTACTGTGAATATGCAAAGTATATTTTATTAAATTTTGTTCTTTTTCAGAACCTTTATAGAAATATCTCAGAAAAGCAATACTAATAATAATAATAGTGTATCACAAATTTTATGTATGATTTATTCCACAAACATTTGTGCCAAATGATGGATAGTGTAAATTATCTTTGTTCTAAACCCTTAAATATTATATATGTGTATTTGTGTGTACTTTATAATTAATTTGTATTTTACATTTCTATAAAATTTACATTTTTTAAGAAATAAAATTTATAGTGCACATAACAAGTTGTATTAAAAGGTTCGGTGTGCATACTTTAGCCAGGGTTCATACTTGATTTGGATGAAAAAATTCCATGACTTTTCCAAGACTTTTTCATGACTTCATAAAAATTTTCATGACCTTGTTATACGAAGAGAATAATACTATTTAATGTCAAACTTGCCAATTTTTTCGGAAATGGGCATTAGAAAAACTTTTACGTTAGTGCCACTACCTCATAGGAGCACTTACTTGTGACTGGAAAAATATCAGTGCATACTGCTGAAAGTAATAAATTATTCTTATTTGTCTTCATCACATAAATTCAAATAAAATAAAATTATAGTGAATGCAACACAACTCATGTTTAAATGTCTAATAAATATTTAATAAATAGGGTAGAATAGTAATGAATGGGACAAAAATTTAATGAGTTATCACTAAATTTAAAATAATAAATTTACTTCCCCTTCGATGTCAATAGTGCATCTAATTACCCATGTAACTGGACAGCAAATTCATTCATTAAAGTAAAGCCACTTTTTTTCAGTAAATTCACTTTTCAAAACCAGATATTTCAGCTGGCCAAAAGGATCAGTTTTGTGAGCTGTATGGTGGGCACTACTGTTTTAGAGTATTAGAATTCCTCTATTTCTATGTTCTATTGCCTTACTAAAGTTCATTTTAAAGTCTTTAAAATATTAAGATAAACTCTGATAAATTTAATAATGAACTTTTTACAAGTAGTTGAAATGAACTTGGATGCAAATGAATTACTTTTTTGAGGGGGAGTGGCAAAATCAAGAATGTGCAAGTCCATTACTACAGAACATAAAATAAAGGAAGTACTGAAAATAACGGTGAGTTCAAAATTAGAGATGCCCCAGTAGTAAAATCACATCACAAAAAAGATGAGCAGCTGTTTCAGAAACAGATGAAATTGGATTCCAAAACTTTGATTTGTTTTTTAGATCGTTCAATTTATATGCGGGCAGTTCTCAAAAGGTGGGAGCAAACACAGACCTCAACTTTGAAGCTTCAACACCAAATAACTTTCATTTTACTTAACTCAAAAATTTTTGAGTTAAATTATAATACTGTATAGAGACAAGAATTGACATAAATTATGGAAAAAATGCTCTTTAAATGCCTTTAAAAAAATATTTTCTTTGCTAAAAGGCGCAATTTTGGACATACCAAAACGTTAACTGAGCAAATGTACCATTAAAGAAAATTTTTTTTAAAATTATTTCCATACGTTTCAAAAAAAATTTAAAGGTATGAATCTTACACTGAATAATTTTTTGTTAATATTTTACACAAATAACAAAAGTAAAGACAGATTATTGACTTTGTAAACGATTTTAGAAAATAGTAAGTTTGAAATTTGATGCATGTCCAAAATTTACGATCTTTACAATGCTATTTTTTGAGAACTATGTATATGATGTTTTCATTTTAAAGGTGTTTATCGAGCCTCGGAATCAATTTTTAATTGTTTAAAAGTGTTTTCATAAGCTTTTATGCAGTATCTTAGAAGAAAAATAATTTTTTTAAACGTACATGTGAGATGTCCAAATGGCGTTACAATCTTGACGCCGATAATTCTGTCCATTTATTCATAATTTTTGATGATCTACTGTCTTCTAACCTCAATAAAAAACGTTATTATAATGTTATCTTCTTTAATCCATTGGTATTCTGCATAATTAATATGTTACACATTGAACAATACATAAATTACAGTAGAAACATGGCTGCTTATGATCGAACCGAAAGCCATTTTGCGCTAAAATCGCCAAGCAAACCTCCGTTAGCAACAACACAGTATACGATAAGCTAAAGGTTACCAGAGGGGAATTCCAATTTGACAAATGTAGTTTATCGTCAGCTGTACCAGTTTTGGCGACTTTATCACCTGCGCTAGCAATTTTTTTTTTCCGCTTTTATTATTTTAGAATTCTTTTTCTCTTCTTTCTTTTGGAAACATAATTTAACGATCTCCAAATAGAAATACGAATTTCTTTCTTCAATAATTTTTTTAGACATCATTTTAATTCTTATGACATTAGAAAAAATATTCATTATTAAAACTGATGTCACTTTTTACAATTGTATTATTTTTAATTTGAAGCTTTTTTTTTAACCTTGCATCAATTTCTTCAAAATCATTCCAAAACTTTATTAAATGTAAGGAGCAGCATGTATAGCCATTCAAGTATTTCATTAATATCCTCTTTATTATTAAATTGCAAAATTTAAAAAGTAGTAAATAAAATTTTCATTGGAAAAGTTAAAAATCAGATTAACAATTGTCAAAAATGGTGAAACTTACGTTATGATGATGTCCAAAATCCGTTACCTACAGGAAAACAATGTCCAAAATCTGTTACCTACAGATTGCTGATTTAATTTGCTAATTAACAATTTTTACAAATACCTGCTGTCTTTTCATGCTCATATATTGTGTTCTAGGTATGCATACTATAGAATAAAATCAAAATTGATGTCAAATTCAAAAATTTTTGAAATTGCTCAAAGTTAACTTTTTTGTTCCCACCTTTTGAGAACTGCCCATGCAATATTACTAAATTACTCAATATTTCTAGTGTTCTTTTAGCTATTGTTACTTTTTTACTACCCAAGACATTTTTCCATGACTTTAAATAAATTTCCATGACTTTTGATGAAAATATTAATTTTCCATGACTTTTCCAGGTCTGAAATTTGTTAATCTTTTTTCCATGACTTTTCAGGATTTCCATGACCCATACGAACCCTGTTTAGCTTACCTAATTTAAATTTTAGTATCTGTTATTAAAAAACACACAATGCAACTGGAAATAGAAACAGGAAAGATACAAGAAATAACAATGGAGCATCTTAAAAATATAAGTGTTCAAAAGATTATTAAGCCACTGTGCCACATTATTTAAAAAAGGTAATTTTTTTGGCGACTGAAAAACAGTTTATGTATTGAAAGACCACAAACTTCTATAGAAATTGAATTTTATAGCAGAAATGAGAAAATAGATTATATTCAGTATTAAATTTTTGTTCAATTTAATTGAACCTGTTATACAAATTCATTGAATGCTTTTGCATTTATTCTACAAAACTAAAGTAGACGCCCGATGGTTGGGGAATATTTTGATACTTTAGATTTTGGGCATTTAACATTTCATTCTGAAGTATTAATAAAATAATAACCAAGAAAAAAGTAACCTAGTTTTTATTATAGAAATGTTTTTTTTTTAAATATTTAAGAAACGTTTGTCTTAACTTTGTAAACTAATTTAATGTATGTTACACTTATGTACATATGGATATACTATGTTACCAATGTCATGCAAGTTGAAATGTGAAAGCATTGGATTGCCTATATATTTTGATATCTGAAACTAAATAGAATTTACATGAATTGTATTACTTATAAACTACTTAAAAATATTTATTTCTGTGTTAGTTAAGGATTTGTAAGAATTGACAATAAAGATTTTACTAACTTTTTGTAAGTGATGAATTCATTTAATATTTTATCAGTTCATTTTTCAAAATATTAAACAATGATGCTTTATCTTTTTTGACCTTCAGAAATTCTTTGCATCAGCTCTCTTTCATATTCAGGTGGAGGATTTCCTTCCCATTTTATTTCTCCATTAATTGAAATTGCAAAATTGATATTAATTGGATTGTCAATAGCGTGCTCAATAGCAGCATCTAATTTTTCTTCTGTTATGTAGTTTAAATGTTTTTCCTGAAAAGAAAAACACACTTTTAATAATTTTTGGAGCACATATGGTTAACTCATGAACAATATAGATATAGGATTTCATGAAGAGTAATATAATTGTTACAATCACAATAATGCAAATTTAAGTTTCAAGGTTTGTAAATGGGAGTCGGAGCCTGAGTATCGTGCAGACTCCTAAAAATTAAATTTAAGGCTCCCAAAAATTTTACTTATTTAAATTTAGTTGTCTTTATCATGAATTAATGTGGTAAAAATTGAATTATTCTTAAATGTGCATGTTGTAAATGTAGTACAAACATCACTCAAAAAGTTTCTTTCTACAACTGAGTCCCCCCTCATCAACGCATAAGCTTAGACGACCAGCCAACTATCAGTAATCTAAATTATTGTCTGATTTAAGAAAGACCACAACATTTAAGATGAATAGAATATATAAGAGAAGACAAAAGTTTATTAATAGGAGAGACAACTACCGGAACTGGAAATGCTTAAAGATCTAAGCAAATTAATAGAACAAAAGAATGCCAATAACAGTTTGTGCTTGACATTTTTCACCTAATAAGATAACCAAACATTCCAACGTAATATTTTAAAATTCCAATTGCTCCCCACCCCCTATTTTCCACAATGCTAAATTTTTATTTAAAATATGAAGCATGCAAAATTGTTTGAATAAATTTTTAACACATAGTTTCAATTTTGAATCTGTGATATACGTTTGCAGAGGGATTAAAAATATCTCTGTATTTACTTTATCTTATGTTCTATGAAACCTGTAACAAATCATAGTGTTCCAGCATCAACTAATTATTTTACTTGGGGGAAAAAAAGGATCAAATTTACCTTTTCTTTCCTAACAATTTCATCAACCTTTTGTCTTGTTAGTTCCATCTTTTTTATTCTTTCCTCTTCAAGTTGTAGTAATTCTATTTGTTTTTCTTGAAACATTTTCTCTAAAGTTTCTTCTCTATTAATAAAAAAGTTTTCATTAACACATATATACATTTAGTATAAAGTTACAAAAAGAAGCAAAAGGTATTCAGAATATTTTTAGCCATCATACTTTGTTATTTGTTTTAAAGTACTATTTGGCATTTTAAGAACTAAGATTTAAAAAAAAAAAAAAAAAAACCACTATATTATTATGGCCAATTTTCCAATAAAATAGTTATAAAATGAAAAAAAGAAATTAAAAATGTTATTTCAAACTTCAGTTCCATGTGAATGTTAATTGAACAGCATCACAACAATAATTAGAAGAAGTCATGAAAATAGTTTAGAATAAATTTTTTGAAAAATCATAGGAGCATATTTACCAGGTTACTCCACTACTACTGGTTACTCCATTCAAATATACACAAAGTTTGTTTGTAAGAATTTAAGCTCTTATTTCAACTACAAGCAAGAATGAAAAAGAGCTAAAAGAAAAAGTTAAAAAAATGAATAAAAATTTAAAAAAAAACTTAAATCTTTAAAAAGTGATCAAGAAAAAGGAGAGAAAAAGAAAAATGTGCAACCAACTCTTATTTAGTCTTTCCGGCCCATGTTATACTACTATACGCAACTTAGCTGCTTAGTTGTGCTGTGTGTATTTTACAGACAGTCCAAGACTATCGGGAAGAAAATGCACACAATTGAGATACATTGAGAAAAGCGTACGATTAAGGTAAAGTTTCTAAAGCACTATTTCATTCTTATTCAATAAAATCTTTAGATGATATGAAGTTATTAAAAAGATTAATTTTAGTGCTACCTCGCTGTATCAATATTTTGCAAACTTAGGAGAAACAATGTACAGGGTCTGAAGTAAAAACTCGAAGATTTGTTGGAAAATTATCAAAAGTGTTAAAGTTCAACGTCCTAGGGGCACGTGTTATTATTGACCGATCGAGTTCAAATTTTGCACCGATTACTTTTTATTATAGTGTCACAAAACTAGGGGGCGTCACTTGTTGAATTTCGAAAAAAAAAAAAAAAAATCCCATATAAATAAGGACCGCCCTAATATATATATATATATATATATATATTAGGGTGGTTCAATATTTTTCACTTTTATTATTATTATTATATATATATATATATATATATATATATATATTTTCAAACAACTAACTACATCTTTCAAACCTTTAAAGATTAGTTTGTATTAATGCTGACAACTAAATGCTAATAAATTTTTAAAAAATGATTTGTTTATATACACCATGATCCAAAATTTGCCAATATGTAATAGACACAAAGCAAAATTTTATTTTATAGCAATACAGCTGGGTATCATGCAATGATTGTCAGCAGCAAGTCAAAAAATAATCATCAAAGCTTAGGTGTGATAAAATTCTATACAGTTTCAGAATAAACTCTTACTGGGGAGAGTGTATTCTTTCAATTGTCTGAGAAAAACCTGGTACTCATAAATACCTGTGCAACGCAGGTTAATAAGCTTGTTTAAAATTTAAAAAAAAAATGTATGCTTACTTTGACAAATGTCAGATGAAATATTTTTAATGCATCAAAAATTTGTAGGATGGAGAAGAATTGAAACACCTCTACAATGATAAGGAACAAGAATATGAAGTTATGAAAATTTGATCTGTTTACAGAACAAAAGATTTAACCTATCAGAACAGATGTATACCACAGGGAGTATGTTGATCTAGTTCATCAATATCCATGGTAGGAAAGGGTTGACATCATAAATACCTTAGCTCCTTGAATGAACCATACAGTAGATCCTCATTTTACGTGGTTTCGATTCTACGTGGTTTAAGATTTGACACCTTTATTTTATTTTACGCGGATGAGTTTTGGTTTTACGGGGATGAGGCAATGTAAACAGATAACATTTTCCCCTCTTCCACATTGCAGATTACACGTAATCAACTGCATTTTGGCGTGCTAATAATACGGCTTGGGCCACTGGAGACATTTTATGCGATGGGTTCCAAAGCTCTTTCCAGAAGTAAAGTTATTAAACTCAAACAGTTCAGAACTCACTGGAAGAACAGCTTTTAGGAGTGACAAAGGAGGACAAAACCAACAATGTTACCGACGTCGGCGAGGCAAAACCAAAAACGCTCACATTGAAAATAGTGAGCCATTCCTAGACAATAGAAATGATTTTTCTGATTTGTTAGTGAAGGAAGATTCTATCATGGAAATGACGCAAGTGAATCATGGATGCATTAATGCTCTGCAAAGAGTTAGAGAAAAATTCTTAATGACTGCCAAAAGACTATCATAGCCAGCTCCACTTCATAAACAGGACATGAAATTAATTTATGTTTTCTTCAGGGTTCGCCGATATATATCATGTTATATATCATGATCTATATCCAACGATTATTTTGAAAATATCATGATATTTTGATGCTTATTTTTTCAACTACAGTTTTTTCAATATAAAAATTATTAAATATAGTAAATTTGTTTATTTTTTATTAAAAATAACCAAAAGTTATGTACAGTATTTTTATGATGTATTAATCCATGATTAATGTAACAAAGTAAGATAATATTACTTTTTATTTTATGTTCATAAATATATTAGCAATGTAACAATTGTAATTCCTATTAAAAGTGCCTAGTTAAATATTAAACATTGGTCAGAAAAAAAAAAAAAAAAAAAGATAATGCCCTATGATTGTGCACCAACTAATGCATATTTTTTATTTCAGAATCATACAACTGTATAAAGAAGAAAAATGAGTAAAACAGTTAATGCTAAATAAACTCCATCAAAAATAGATAAAAATGTAAAATGAAATATTAGATATAAGTAATAAAATAACATTTTAATTTTAAGTCTACATAATGTAATAATAATATAAGAAAATAAAGTGATTTGAGGATGTGTGCATTTACTATTTTGAAGGCTTTAGTTTGTGCTGATTGAAAATATCGGATATATATCAAAATATCGGATATTTTCGATATTTTAAAACCCCGATTTTCTTTATGCATGTTGTGCATAAAAGTCGATACAAGTACACATTAAACTTTTTATACAATTAGTCATCACTAGAATGAAGTATTTTGTTATCTACGGAATCAAACCCCTATTTTAACACTAGTATTAGGTCTCAATTTACGCTGTTTCGATTTACACGGCATTTGCGCGGAACGTAACCCCCCGCATAAAACGAGGGTCTACTGTATTATATTTTACAAGAGTGTATTCAAGGGAGTGCCAAAATTTTAAACTACTCACGGTGAATAAGGATTTTAACATTTTCAAACTAAAATTTACAAAGTTTCCAAAATATTATAGATTGCAACTTTTTAGTAAAATCCCGAAAGTAACCCCCCTATCGATTATAACCCCCCCCCCTTTTTTTGTGGAAAGTAAAATCTCATTAAAATCCTGATTATACCCCCCTCCCCTCCCTTCGCCTGAAAATTTTCCGATCATCTTCATTTGCCACTCCCTCCAATAAAAGAAGGATAAAATTTTCTGCTTTACTTGGAAAGCATTAACAAAGGTTTAGTTTCCCCGTCCATGTGCAGTTTTGCTTTTCTAAAAAAAAAAAAGAAAGAAAGAAAACACAATGATTTAAACAAAAAAAGAAAAAAAAAATGGTCTCCATGGTTTATTCCTTCCAAAATGTCTAGACTCCTTTTGATGCAAGGCCGCTTTTTTTTTTTTTTTTTTGTTCATATGTATTACAAAAGAAATTTATACGATTGTAATGCATTTTTTTTCCTTTTGGAAGGAGCATTTTTGTTCTGACTTGTGAAACTGAACGTTCTTCAACACGGCGCCATTTTGAAAACGTGACACCATTTTGGAAACGTGTTGCTTAAAAAGTAGCGCAAAACTTAACCTTTTAAAAGGAGAAATAATGTAATTCAACGAGTTTAGGATCACGAGAAATGTAAATTTTACTAAATCGAGTAAGAGATTTGTCTGTGTTTGCGTTCACGAACTTTGTAAAGCTCAATTTTCGAAATTATGATTTTCATAACGATTTTGCGGCCGTGATTGCGATTTTTGCTTCTATTCTGAAACAAGAACATTAAGATTTTGTTTCTTTTACTGTAACCTTATTACATTCAGTACATAATGAATTTTCAAGCTATAAATTATAGGGGTTTTGCCAACTTAAGGTGCAAAATCCTTTCTTTCGAAAACAAATGGCGCCCTCATGCAATTTATTACTACTAGAAAATTATGACATGTTTTTATTAATTAATTTCTCTCTCTCTTCATTAATATTAACTCTTTTTTACTTATTATTTCTTTTCTGTACTCTAAAATTAATACTACTAAAAACAATTATTTTGGCTAATTTTTCAGAAAAATCTCGATTATAACCCCCCCTTCTGAAATCAACAAGTTTTGTTTTGAAAATAGGGGGGGTTACTTTCGGGATTTTACGGTAAGTATCAAGTAAGCGATAAAATTTTTAAACTTTCAGAGACTTCGTATTAGAGTCATGTATTGCACTAGAAAATTCACTTAAATATAAAAACCCTTTCCATTACCTAATTTTTTTAACCCTTTCATTTTCTCTTTTGTTTTCCTCTAACAGCAAATGAAATTGTTTTTCTTCTTCTTCTTCCTGTTTGGCCAGAAATGCTTCATCCAGATTTTGGCTTTCCAATTCTTTTTTAAATAACTTTCTAAATGAGAAAAAAAAATTAAAGAACTTAATAAAAATATTATGGATGAATAGAACCAACTTCAACAAAGAAAATTTTAAACCAACAAACAAAAACCATATTTTTTTCCAGAACGACAAAGAGCTTGAGGAGAAAAACAAAGTGGAAAATCGTGGCCTGGTTAAGACATTTTAGGACGATCAGCTGGCCGTTTTGACTTCTTCTGGGGCGCCGGGGGGGGGGGGGGGGAGTGCATACTTGAAACAAATTTTATTGGAAAACATTAAAAACCATGCCCACCTATAGCAAAAACATTTTTTTTTCAAAGCCAAGAGAATCATCCCCCTCCCCTCCCTTAAATAACACTTCTTTGAACGGTACAACCAAAGAAAATGCTGCAAAGATGCAATGGTAGGACCTTTTAAGTCGTCATACATGCTACAGGTTCCTAAAGCTTGTTTTTTCCAACATAGCTTGAATTGCATTGTATTACAACTACAATTCCGAAAGATCTCTAAGAGAGTACATCTTAATCCCCTATTTCTGCTCAAACCTGCATCAACAAGTAGGATCATATTACTAACGTAAAAGCATAATAAAACTTGTTGTCTTCAAAACAAAAGATACTATTAGTAGTATTTTATAATTTATTTTACAAAAGGTTTATTTTAACAATGAAGACTTTAAAACTGAGATAAAATGTAAATAGCGGCAAAAATTGTATTTGCTACACTAAAAAATTGCCTGCCGGTGGTATTGTATTCATTGGCGTCGTGAGCTGAAATTTATTGGGGGGGACCATTCTGATTCTGTCATTTTCAAGTTGCATTAAGAAAAATTCGTGTATATATATACATATATATAATGGGTTTACATTTAATACGATACTTTTAAACGGGTACATCTTGATTTACATAACTACACAATAAGGAAAATAATTAAATACTAACAAATACATTTTTTCTAGACTGCACATGGGATACGAATATCCGTGCTATTTTTTTTTTTTTTTTTTTTTGTGTGATCAATTTTGTTCAAGATGTTTTTGTAAACTTAGCATAAAGCAACATGATTCAACCGCTTTTGTGTCATAGTCGACCTTAGATACAATTTCAGCTTTCTCAGCGCACTGAAGCTTCTTTCAACTTTACACGACGAAGGGCGGCACACCAAGAGTAGCCGCACCAAATTTTCAACATTTTGAAACAGTGGACAATTGAATTAACCGTTCTTAATGAATGAAATCATCAAAATCGAAATCCAGCTTTTTTTGAATCAGTCGCTTTATGGAATCAAAGCTGTTTAAAACAAAATATGACTCATATAAGCCGCGACAACTGTATAATTAAATTTTTATATTACATAGTGATAAACCCTGCAGCTCTAAGTTCTTGGCACAAGTTGGATTCGAAGGAGTTTAATTTGATGATTTTTAATTAAAATATTAAAGAATATAATTCACCGTTATGACATTCACGAACCTACGAAAAACACAACTACAAAAATAAAATAAGACACAAATAATTAAGCTCTCATAATATCATATTTTAATAATGCTACCTTTTAAAGTTTTTTCTTAATTTTTTCAGGTTTTTTGTAACAAATGCACCAAAATTTTGCTTTTTTGTTGAATCATCCATACACTCAATGCATATGAAACCAAAAAACAGCAAAAACCATGCCCATGTAAATACATTAATTTCTGATTTCTCAAAGTCAGCAGGGAAAGTGCCCCTCCTAATTCTCTTTAAAAGCGACAGTCCTGCCTTGAGAGGCACACCCCACAGATTAAGTACTGGCCTACACAGAGAACAAACAGCATTTGGTGTATAATTGAATTCTGATCAGCGGACGATGGGAAAGAGATAGAGAAATGAACTGCTTTTTTCTGACACGTGACTATAAGTTTTAAAATGGGTTATTTCAATAAAATTTGTTCAGTAAAGCAGGATTATTAATGGATAATTTTCTGTTAAGCTTTAATAACTAAAAGGAGTATTTTTTATTCCATTAAAATTTATAAAAGTTGAAACATTTCAAAAAAAAAAAAAGAGAAAGTTGAACGCAATAGCTCCGATAGGACTCATAATGTCAAAATATTGACTGTAAAGCATACCTGATTAGCAGGCATTCAGGGGCTACTCGATAAGAGGTCACTGTGAACTTTCATAAACTTTCCTTTCCCAGAAAATTTTGTCTGACGAGTCTTCAAATTTAGAGTAGTTTTTTGCGAAATATTGCATTAAAAAGATATTCTCATTAGATGTAGTGATGTGGGTAATTAGGAATTTCATTCGGAAAATTGAGAAGTAACCCCATCTGAATAGTATAAAATCGGGGAGCCTCCGCATGTATTACACTAAACAGAATGATACTTACCTATCACGGTCTTTTGATTTTTTGAAGATGGTTCCGTGGATGTTGATGATGATTCAGTTGTTAAAAATTGCTCAGGTTCATTTGATGTAGAAGGTTATCAGCGGCGTACGCAGACAAATCAGTTCGGGGGGGGGGGGGGGGGGCTGAGCTCGAAAGTCTTTGAGCTGGGGGGGGGATACTTATTAACTGTAGCTAAGAAAAGTTCATGTATCGCTTTTCTGATATCAATACGAATGTAAGATTTCAAAAATACATCATAAAAAAAAAACTTGTTCCTTATTATAATTTTTATAATTAATTTTGAAAATTTCGGGGGGGGGGGGGCTGTAGCCCTATCAGCCCACCCCCTGGGTACGCCACTGGAAGGTTTGCTACATTTCCCCGTTTCAAGCCACCTCTCCATAGCCACAATCGATTATGTAAAAAAAAGTATTTTTACCAAAATAGGAGCGCTCTTCAAGTCACCTATTCTCAAGGAGACCAAATGACCACCATGAAATTATCTTTATTTTTGTCGGAACGTCCTTTTATTTTTGTCTTTTTTTTTCCCTGGTCATCTTGCGCTTCTTTTTTTTTTTTTTGTTGGTCTATCGGAAGTGACATCACAGTATCCAACGTTATGCCGGCTTACGATTTGCTTTTGAAATTGCACGTTAATATTTAGAATCCTCTTTTTTTTTTTTTTCTGTAACGTAACGCTTTTTTGGTCAAATTTGAGATGCCGCAAACACATTTGAGAAACCGCGCTTCGGTAAGGTACTTTGAAGCCACGTGTTGAATAATGTCAAACACATGACACGTCTCCTTTCCCTTTCTACCCCAAACTTAACCTTTGACCAGCTAAGTGGTCTTCTAAATTTTTGTGCATCCTTTGGCCAGGGTGCTGTTGCCAGCTGCAAAAAACCGCCAAAGAGGTCTGGTGTCTCATTTTGTTTGGGTAACATCGGGGTCGCTATAAATTGAATCGAATCGGCGAAACAAACACTGCAAAACTCGAAACAGAAACCTGGAAGCGCCGAGAAACGAGATAAGAAAGAAAGGGGCAGAAACTCAGATCCCCGTCTGACTTCTGTTGACTTATTAGAACGAGAGTCGTAAAAAAAGGGGGGGGGGGGGGTCCATATACGCTGGAGACTCGACTATGGATGGTTGACATTGCACTCTTGAGAAGGTGTCCCCTTTCTAGCATCCTCCACTGAAGCTAGTGTGCGCAGAGAGCAGAGCAATGGTTTGTCAATGGAGTTCAATTTCCGACTTTCCGTTCACTATACACATCACCTATTTTGTTTTTTTTTAGTTCATTTTTTATTCGATGTTCATTTCGTTTTATTTGATATGAATTAAACATGGTAAATTATGTATTATGCAACTGTTTAAAGTCTTCAAAGCAAAAATAATTTCCCCAAAATAATGAATTTCATCTTGACAATTATCGACTGGGTCCGATTTTCAAATATTGAGGGGGTCCGGTCCTCAAATATTGGGGGGGTCCGGACCCCTTGGACCCCCCCGGCCGTGACGCCCATGATTGTATTCACGACAATTTTAGACTTTGTTTACTTTTTGCATCGAAACGGGTTTATATATGCTTTGGGAAAATTGAATGCCCTTTAAAAAATCCTGCATTGCATACGCCACTGTTCCATCTAATTACGTAAATTTATGACTGCTCATCAAATCACAGAACTTGGTAGAAGCACGTTTTCTGCAATTAAAAAATACACTGCAAACTGCCCCTAACCCAAGCCCCAGCTGGCTTTTTGAGAAAAATTGAACTAATGATTGGATTTTAATACCATTTTCGATCAAATGACCTTCTCAAATTATTTGGGACACAGCCTCAAAAATCGGGACAGATGGTTACAATACACCTACGCTTGCCAGATTTCTGAAATGTTCAACCTGGGCTCAGGAAGGCCAACCAGCAATTATTCTATACAATGGTGCATAGTTAATTATTTTTAGACTTTTCTGGTGATATGTAATCAACTTCACATTTTACAGGGAAGTGAAGTAAACCGGTCGGAACGCTAGGATTTTGTCTGAATGTCTGAAAACCAGGACATCTGGCAAGACTAAGTAGACCCCCTCCTACCAACTCAAAGTTTCATTTAAGTTATTGATAATTAACTTGGGAAAAATATAAAACATACTTAAGTCACCTCTTTCTGTAAATACGTTTTATTGATAGTATCATTTTCGATGGACGATAATTTTGAACTTGGAAAAGTTTAGGGGCAGTGCCCCTTTACTTTTGAAAGTGATGAGGCAGTTGCACCTCCCTCCAGAGCTGCCTATGCACGATTGGACACAATAAGGACACAGGAAACGTAAACGGATCATAAACAACATTAAAAACGGATATTACTTTATGAAAAAAATACGTAGAAACAAATATTTATTACCCGGAAAGTGGATCTTAAACATATTTTTTTACCTCAAGGATTCTACTTTACGGTAATATTCATCCATCAGATTCACGTGGAGTTCTGCTTCTTCAGGCGATACTTCAGGATGCTTAGGGATTCGATACAGTTTCGAAGCAGCCATAGGTTTCCACTTTGGCTTTCTTACTGGAATTTTCCTCCATCGCAATTGCACACATGATGGCATCGAAATAAATAGCTCATTTCGAGTCAATAAACGTGTAGCTACATGTGAAAAAGCCATAGCAAAAATGAATTTTTCAGCCGATTAGGTAAGACCTAAAGTAATGAAAGGTTTTCAGGTTTTCAGTTTACCATACTGTAATGAAGCGCCCTATACTAATACCATATTAACTAACAAATTTGGGAGATTTTAAGGAAAGCTTTATGAAATGAAAAGCAATTGAAAGTTAATAAAGGAAGTTTAAAACTTCGGAAGTCGGAAGCGAAGCTGCAGACGGTCAAATCAAAACAAACTTTTTGGTTGAGAGGTAAGTTTTGCTGCTTTGAAAAAAATCCTTTTTTGTACTTAACGCTTATTGCAATGTTTAAAATATATCTCGTGTTCCAAATTAGTTTTTCTTTTCGAGGCATGTATTAAAAACATCAAACTGTTATCTTATTCAAGAACATTAACTTTTTAAAAAGTTCTCCTTTGGTTGCGTTCGACGAAACTCACCGGTCGACCGGTAAGTAACTGGTTACTAACCAAAGCGTTCTATGATCAACCGGTTACCACAGCGGTTACCATTCTAAGCAGTTGATTGGTTGATTGGAGCACGTGATCATTAGCTGTCACGTGATTAACTAACCGGTCGCTCTCGGTCGTGCTCGTCGAACGCACCCTTTGCATGATGGAATGAGTTGTCATGGTTACCATGAGCCATGATAGTAATCAAAACTCGGGAAAGCGTGTCCTTGTTGGAAACTATTGTTTGTTTTCTGATATACGTTTAATGGTTTAATTTAAGCTTCGAACTGAAATATTTGAGCTAGGATGGAACTGCATATTGATGTTGATAGTTTTTTCATCCCTGTTTAAGCAAATATATGAATTTGAAATTTGAATACGTTGAGTTGGATTTTGGAAACTTCAATCGCAAAATAAAACGATATGTGGAGCACATTCGTTTCAGAAGGTGTTGGATTCTCAACTGAAGCTTCGAAAGAAAAGTATAGTTTATGCAAAATTTTTATCGGGAAGTTTTTTTGTTGCAACGTTTTTAAAAACGATACGTACTTTTATCCAACTTTATTTACATTGTTTTTTTTTTTAAATTTTAGACATTCAGAATCTTCTTCAACTCAGACTGAGATTTTACATAACGAGGATAAAGATAGCCAAGTACCTCTTCAAAGTAATGCTGAGGTAGGGTGTTTTCTTTATACATTTAGCTTTTTTTCTGATATCTTTTTTTAAAAATGATTTTGTTATAAAACTTTATCATGTCTAACATCACACAGCGTTATTGCACAAAAATATGTAGGGTCTGTCAGGGTAAGTTGAGTTTCAAGATGACCTACATTGAATTTTCCAGTTCTGTAATAAATTTAAGTATACATTTTTTTTTCTTTTTCTTGTTTCAGCTTAGCATTATGACTTTCCAGAATAGTTTTCAACCAATTACATGTTAATATACCCATTTGCATATAAATGGCAAACATAAGTATCAATACCCAAATTACCCCGTGCATGTGGGAATTTGGGTATAGTAATGGTTAGAGAGCAAAGCATGGTTTTAATAACAATCTTATTCAATGTTTTCAAACTTAGGTTGAATGTAGGTACCATAGAAATAATGAAATAGTATGAACACTAATTTTCTAAAGTATTAAGATGGATTTTAGACTGAAAATAGCACAATATGACAAGCCGTTAATGGACGGGAAGTAGTTTTTTGTTACAGAACATTTAAACAAATTTAAGCAACCTTCCAATTCATGCAAAAAAAAGTAAACATATATGGAAGTAGTTGGTTTGCATTGCATTGACATCTCCAAAAACTTGCATTTATTTTTTAGCAATTTCAAAAAAAAAGTTTAAATTTATAGTAATTGTCTAAATGTTAAAGCAATTGTGTTAAAGATTTTAAAGATATTATCTCTATATTTAATAATATGTTAGAATTTTTCTCTACAAATTTAAGTTCAATGATGTATATAAAATATAAAATGTTACTTTTGGGTAATTATTTGTTAGGTATTGGAGCTATCTTCTTCTTGCTCCAAATAGCTAAAATATTTTTTTAAATAAATTTTTAATTATAATCCAAATAATAATTGGTTCTACTAAGAAACCAATTAGAACCTTGTAATAAAGAAAACTTTAGTTTCAAAATAATGAATTGAGTATTTAAGGAGTTGTGCTGTACATCTCTTGAAATGTAGCTTGTTACAGCTCCTTTCCTGTAATGTCATACGGAATATTAGTTGGAGATATCTTATTCTTATACGGATTGAAAGATAATATTTTTCTTTTTAAGTTTCAATATAAAACAAAAAACTGGCAAAATCCTTCTTGTACCAAGATCTTGAATTATAGTTGCATGTACTAGTGCAGCGAAATTATTTTTTTTCAGTTTCGGAGGGATAATTTGATCTTACATGTATATAAACTACCACATTGGCAGAGGTGCCCATCCCCTTCCCCAAGAGCAAGGTTGCACCCCCTAAATACCCCCCTCTTCCAAGAGCGAGATTCCCCCCCCCCTCAAAAAAGAAAAATACCCCTTAATGAAACCCACTCCAGAAATTTAACTGGTGCAGCCTGTACCTTAACCCCCCCCCCCCCCTCCAGGTGGGCACCTCTGATGTTTGACTTAGTAATCGGTGTTGAAATCAAGAGTCCTGGGCCGGAGGTTGAACCTCTGAACCCTGAAAGCAAATATTTGTATGCAGGGTATCCGATTTCACATTTTGTTGTGTTTTCTGCACAAAAGCTGAAACTTTGCAAAGAAGTGAATTTGGTCCACATTCTCAGTTTTCTTAATGATTTCTGTATGCAAAACTGAACTGTTCCGTAAAATTGCAAAATGTTTCTTAAATCATTTCTCTACCATTGAAAACCCTGTGACAGACAAAAAAAAAAAAAAATAACAATAATAATTATTATTTTTATCAAATTTCATAAGCAAAAAATCCCAGAAATATCTGGTTACTCAAATGCTTAACAGCTGAGTTTTTATTGTTATATTATGAGTTTTTATTATTTCATTAGCTCTATATCAAATTAAACTGTCATCTTTTTATGATGCAGGAAGGACCATTCAAAAGTTGCCCTCACAATTGGTGCTTTAACTACTAGCTGGGCCATTTTTTAATGGCCCACCGTGAAGAACAATTTTAATTCAAAAATTATTTCAGGTGCAGACTGAGACTTCAAGTACAAAAGAGCAACAGTTTGTGGAGTTTGATGTAGAATCATTGACTTCTTTTCTACACAGAGTAACTCCTTATGTCTGTTCTGTATTAGAAAAGAACAGCAGAAGTCTGGCTTTTGCCAACTATAATTTGATGTCTGAGAATGATGAAGTTGGCATCTCTTGTCAGTATTTGCTGGATCGATCTCTTCCGAATGAAGTAAGTTCATGAACTGCTACTATAGATTATCTGTCAATCAGGAAAATGTTCTATCAAAAATTTTATTTATAAAATTTATGTGTATTTTTGATTGAGATTTTAAATGTTAAAATTTTTTATAGTAATGAGAAATGTACAAATTAAGCTAAAAAAGTTTCTGTGATAGTTTAAAGAATTAAATTTTAAAGCATTATTGGGTTAAAAATGTTTAAATTGTTTTGTCAAAAGCATATCGTGTGCTTACAATGCCTATCAATTTTCAGTTTCTTTCTTTTTTAGGCCACAAAACTGAGATTTTCCCACTAGTGGACCCACAAATTCACATCTAAATTTATTTTAATATTTTCTTTCAAAGTTTGCCAATCACTTTAACTTCTCTGGTTCATTAGTTTTATAAATGAAGCACACGAATGAAAAGCATGTTTTCTGACTAAGTGTTTCACTTGTTATCCCACGTTATAGCATTATTGTTCTGTTCATTACTTCTATTTTGGCTTTAATTTTTTTTGAAATCTGAAAGTTGAAATGCAAAACTCCACATGAAAAGTAAATCTCTCTACTTGAAATACTGTCTAGCTGCTTAAGAAAGTATGTTTATGAATTAATCCTGAGGAGTTTTTCTTTCAGGTTCTTGAATATTATGAAGTTTAAATTATGTACAATATTTTTCCCCATAATTTTAAATCTGAAATCAGTAATGCATATGATACCTCTGGGGGGGGGGGGGGAGGGGGGTGCTGGACCAGGGATTGCTCAGCTTCTGGTCTGGATCAAAAAATCAGACCTGTCTTCAGGGTTCCATCCAACTGGTTAAACCACAAATAGTGGTAGGTACGGGAGAACACAGAGTAAAAAGTAAATACATATTAATGTGTACTTTTTATTGTTTAAGTAATTGTCTGTAAAATGTTATTAGTGTTCAACTTTACCATAGACCTAAATTTCTTCTCTGAATTATAACAGAAATTTACTGTTATTTTGATACTGTAACTTCTCAGATGTCAAATTTAAAATGGCACTCTTTTGACAAAATTGTCACCCTGGAAATGTAGGATTTATTAACTATGAACTTCATAAAACTATGGACTTTTCAATGTTAAATACACTGACTTGGTGTGTGAAAAGTTGAATGTATTGATACTCTCTGTTGAATATAAAATCAATGTAAATTATTATGAAATAAAAAATAATGTGTGAATATTTAAGATAATTGTTATGATAATTTACTGATACATACTGTTTAATATATTACATTTAAAATTAAAAATAATGTAGAAATATTTCATTTTCCTCTCTCAATCTTTTCTTCGCTTTCCCTCTCTATGCATAAATCCAGCACATAGTTTATTTTTCTGGTATTGATAAATAATAATTTTCTCTTTTTTTTTGTTTAGTTAATGTATGCTTTTTTGTTTAGTTCATATTTTGTTCTCATTTATTTATATATTAACTGTAGTGTACCAAGGGGTTGGCAAGAGTGGCTCTCGTCAGGGGTGCAGCAGCCAGGGGGGTGGCATTTTGGCTGATTTAAAAAAAAGGTATTGTTTTTTTTAAATTGTTCATATAAGTAGAAAAATGTTTTTGTAAATAAAATTTATATTAAAAAAAACCCTCGCCAGGTAAAAGAAAAAAAACTAGCAGGGGAAAATAAAACAATCCTTAATTCTCAAAAAGAAAAAAAAAATGAGGAGGGGGCAACATTTTGTCATGTATAGTTTGAAGTGTATAGCTTTTCTTAGGCTAAGTATTTATGCTCATAATAAATAATGTAAGCATAAAAAGTCTTATTTGAACAAAATATTGGGAGGCCTTAATTAGTGATTATAGAGTACTTTTATTTGATCTGTATGTAAATAGTCATGTTTTTTAAATCAATTTCAGATTAGCAATACTTTTTGTACTTGCTTTGCTTTCCTAATAAAATAGAATTTTTAATTTTTTTTTTATTTTTATTTAAAAAAAATATGGTTTTTTTTGTTTATTCTACTTTAGTTCAAGAACTTACATTATTTATATTTGTTAACAAATTGCAAATATTATTGGTTTTATTGAATTTATGTGAAATGGTGGGGGGAGAACTAAAATTTTTGGAAACGGGAAAATTCTCGATTTTCCGAATGCACTCCCAAGTTTGCTGAATGATAAAATTTGAGCATGTACACACATACTCTCATACATACATAACATCTGCATAGGTAACATATACTGCAAGGGAACATTGGATATCATTGAAAACAATTTCAAAAAAAGAATATTAATTGTCACTTAATTTGACGAATCAATTAATCAAATGCCCCCCCCCCCCACAAAAGGAGGTCACAGTGACCGCGGGTGACTGCTCATCAAGTGAACCCTGGGAGGGTGCGCAATTTCTTAAGTTCGCCTGGGGCGCCAGACCCCATTGGTACGCTACTGTATATTAATGAAACACATTAATGTCATTTTCTAAATATTTCTTTTAGTTTTGCAGTCCATCTGTCTCTTGGAATGCTGTTGGAACTGCCATTGCTGCAGGATATCCTTTTTTTTTAAATATGTGAATAAAATACTTTAAATTATTTTTTTTAATCCAAATTAAAGATGTTTCCAAACTCATATACATTCATCTATACAGGGTGTTTCAAATGAACTGATGGTTTTTAATGTTGAATTACAAGAGAACTGTGATAGGTATTAAATTCATTCTTGTGGATCATGAATGTGCTAAGTCAGGGCCGGATTTGGAAGTGTGGAGGCCCCGGGGCAACGAAGGAGTGGAGGTCCCTAATCAGGGTTCGAAAAGATCATATTTTCGAAAATATCCGATACTTTGATATATACCCGAATATTTTGATATATATGTGTATATCCGATATTTTCGACCCTTGAAAGTTAGAATATATTGTAAAAATTTTATTGTGGAGGTCCCCTTGTTGTGTAGGCCCCCCAGGGCAGTAGCCCCTCTGCCCACCCCTAAATCCGGTCCTGTGCTAAGTCAGAAATTTGTCATACTTCATTTTGATCTGTAGTGCAAAATTTTGATAATAGACGGTGCTACAGCTTCATATTGCTGAACATGATGCATATGGAAAATTTTCACATGGAAATTCATTATTGTGCTTGGTTAACTATTTAAGCATTGTTATACATCTTCCTCAGACTAGAGAGGTTTTCACTTTCCTTGAGGAATATTTCACATCTTTGCATTTTCTTACATCAAGGACACAAAAATTGACAACGGTTATTGATTGGCCCTTGTATTCACCAGATCTTAATATATGCAATTTGTTTTTGTGGAGCTTGTTGGATGTTGCATACAAAAAAAAAAAAAATCGTACAACAGTTGAGGACTTAGTGATGAATGAAAATATTCCAATAAAGATTTAGGAGAGAATGCCACCACTAATATTCTGCTTTGAGGCATGTGGATGCAGCGTTGGGTAGCCCTTTTGACTATGTGGTTATCTGGCATAATCAGTGAATTTTACATGATAGGCAGAAAAATGTACAGCTTTATCTGTTGATATAGCTTTACCAGACAAAACTTTGAAATTGAATGTAAAAACAAAATTTATGACTTTGTGCATTAATAATCCATAGGAATAAATGTAATACGACATCATCCTCTTGTAAGTCCAGTCACCATCTTATGAATTATCTTTTTCTTAATACTTATTACATATAGTAGCAGTAATCATGAAAGCTGGTGCGAACATGATGGATCAGTCGGGATATGGAGCCTAAATCGCAAAGACATGAATCCAAAGAAGCCAAATATAGTATTAGAAACAGATTGCTGTGTAACTGTTGTTGCATTTCATCCAAAATTACCAGCTATACTACTAGCAGGAAAATTTAATGGTGTGTAAATTAAGAGTAATGCTTTGTATCCTTGTCTATAAATATACCTAACACTGCTAACAGCTTTTATTACCTAATAAAGTATTATATTACATTTTTAAATTTTACAAGAACTTTGCTAATATAATTTGGATTAACTTAATTTAATACTGTCCTGGACAGGTCAATTTACAATATCAAAAAAAAAAAAAAAGAAGGAGATATTTGAAGAATCACAGTTCTGATTACCCACGTATGGGAATAAAATATTGAAATTTCAAGGTATGCCGTTGAACATTAAAAATAATAATGATTTAAAAAAAAATTATTTTCTATGGAAATCAAATAAGCATTTTGTAGAGTGAAACTAAAGTAGGATAGGTGACAGGTAGGATAGGTTGGATAGATCTTTCCTAAAGAGTCCCTTTCCCTTGGAAGTGTTCAATGATTGACTGGTAAGTTGAAATTTAAAATGTAAATAACAGCATGAATTTAAAAAAAGTCAATCAAGTTTTATTTCAACTAGCATAAATATTGAACTTAACTTTGTTTAATTTGCATAAATACCATTTTAATTAAAAGTCTAACGTTATTAATTTATGATATGCTTTACTATAGTTTTATGACAAGCTTGACTCACACTCTTTGGTATGCCCTTCATTTAGATTTATCATTTCAAAGACCTCTTTTTTTTTAGATTTCTTGTTCTTTACTTCTTAGATATGTACATCTTGTGTCTGCTCTAGAGCTATAAATTTACATTGTGAATGTAAAAATATGAAAACAAGAGTCATGAGAAAAAATATCAAGCAAAAAAGAATTGCCTAAACTTCATAAAAATGGACAAAAAGAATGAATTTAAATTAACCCTCAACATGGGAGGTGCGGTTTCACATACTTCTCAAAAGTTCATCTGCTCACCCCTATTTCATTTTCAGTCTGATTAAATAGTTTTTCCCAATGGCTTTTTGTTTGTGATTGTTAGCCCTCTTGATTATCAGTATCTTTAGGCAAGTGCATCTGGTTTAAATTTCATTGCATTCTTTAGAAGCGGTATGTGAGACCGCAACTCCTCTTCTGTGTTACTATTTTTGGCAGTAGTAGACATTAGGATCTTAACGTTAGAACCTCGGATATAGGTACATTTACCTTACTTGTGTTATGCGAAAGAGATGCAAAATATTCTAGATGAAGTTGAGAGTAGTTTGAAATTTTCACAAACGTTATGCAATGATGTTCTAGGGACAATGAAGGATGAATTATTCCTCGAAATACAATGCGAAATACTAATAGTTAAAGGGCTGTCAAAATGTTCCTGTAACTTGATATAATCAATTTTTTGGTGTTCTGTATATATTAAAATGTTCTGTATATATTAAACAACTAAAATGAAATCATTAATAAATAATAGATTCATTTTTATTATGAATAGTTAGTTATTTACTATAGCACATGATTTTCTCGAAAAATCTTAAGACTCTAGCAAAACTTTCCTTGGAAAAGGTATATTTCGATTCAAAATTCAAAAATAATTTTCTCCTGTGCTAATAAAAGTTTTAAGAACATCTGAGGGAAATTACAAGAATGAATCTTAATTTCACTATTTTTAAGAATTTTTTAAATAGAGCGGTCTCTGAGACCTCACACCCTCTGTTACATCCTCCTTTTTCACCTGCCCTGCTACGGGTTAGTAAAAAGCATGCTTTTAAAAATAATTTCATTAGGTATTTCATTATCTTTTTTACACTCCTAGTATTTTTCTCGAAAAAAATGGTGATAGTTTTCTAATGTAAAATTACAGAATAAGTAAACAAAGTAGTTATTTAAATTCTTCAAAATTCTGAATTCTACAAATTGTTTTGTCCCAATGTGTGCAGATTTGAGAGTTTACTGTGTGCTGCGTATAATCGAGTTATAGGAGGTTTGTCCAGGAAATACGTATAAAAGTTGAATAATAACTTTATTTTACAATTATTCAGGCATTACAATATGGTCTCCTTCAAAATACTCTCCCTGAGACAAGATGCACTTCTGCCAATGCCCTTTCCACTGTTGATAATATTTCTGAAAGTCTTCAGTTGTGATGCTGTTCAGTTGCTGTGGCATTTCTGTCTTGATGACTTCCACATCTCCCAAGTGCCACCCCTGAAGCACCATTTTGCATTTCGGGAGCAGGAAGAAGTCACAACGGTGAATATGGCGGGTTGTCTGTCATGGTAATTGAGCTTCAGGCCAAAAACTCATACACAACGAGTCATGTGTCAGCGGGCGCATTTTTTCATTTCCAGTTTTTGTGTTAGAATTTCGGGAACATTTTTTTTGTTTATTGACAGCTCGTCAGCTATCATTCTGGCTGTCAATCTGCCATCTTTAAGAACACAAGCCCGAATTCATTCAACATTTTTATCAGAACTCAATGTCGAGGGGCGTCTTGGACGAGGGTCTCCTTTTACATTTCTCGGCCTTCCCGGAACCTTTTAAACTACTTGTTCACAATTAGTTTCTTCAGAGAAATGTTTCCATAAACTTGTTTCAAATGCTCAAAAATCTCACGGACATTCTTGCCTAGTTTAGCAAGAAACTTGAGGTTGATGCTCTGTTCCTCAATCAGACAGAGCTCCATGCCAACCACAGGTGAAAAAGAGTAACTTTCAACAAACAGTCGCACACTCCTACTTACATGCAGAGCGCTTTGACTCAAACTGAGCATTGATGGGACTGGCTACAGCAGCATTACCACCTGGTGGTGCCTCCACAATGCTGCGATACGTCACCTCGACTTATTTATACGCATTTTCCGCACAAACCTTGTATACTGTAGCTGAAGGTATATTTCTACGTGCCACAAAATAAGATTTATTTATTCATTAATTTATTCATGCATGCTATGTTATACTGAGAATTTCATTTGACATAATTCACTAAGTAATAGATTTATTTTAGGTGAAATATTGCTGTGGAATATTTCCAAAGAAGATGATCCTTTGTTGGGCAGTTCTGAAAGGACAGTTGGAAATCATAGAGAACCAATTACTGGCTTACATTGGCTTTCTAATTCGAAATCATCCAGTGCAATTGAGGTATTGTACTGTTAACAATTAAAGTTATGTGACTGAAAATAACAATAATTAGTATTTTAAAGGCCTTTTTTTAAATTAACTATTGTACACAAAGATGGCTTTAAAATATCTTTCTCTTGAATGCAATAAAATATTATTTGCATTTATAATATAAATTGTAATTTTGGTTTTTAATGTACGAAAAATTTAAATATGTTGTTTCAATTATTATACATTGTTAAATTAAAAGTTGTGAGTATTCCATGTTTACTGATGGAAAGGAATAAAAATTAAAAACACTTTCTAAAGGCTCAAAAATTGGTTTTAAATTTGGCTCTACATTTGTATTTAAGTTGCTTTGATAAGGCTAATAATGAGGTTGATTAAACTTTAAGTACAATGATTATAGTACAGGGTGTGGAGAAAGTTCCCACAATTTTATTAGATATTTCAATAGGCTGTAACTAACACATAATTCAACAAATCAACAAGTTAAAGCAATAAAAACTCTTTATTGAAACAATAATAATAACATTAAACAAAAAAATTATAACAATTGACTCCTTGGGCTTCAATACAGTTTCAGAGCCGCAGTCTGAAATTGCCGACGATGCTCGCGCATGCATCCACCGTTATCTCATTCCAGACATTTTGCAGTGGTTGGTCGATCACTCCGTGGATGGTCGGCAGTCTCTCCAGTCTCCTTGTAGCCTTTCACAGCGTCATAGACGGTCTTACTCTAGAATCCAGTCGTTCGAATAATATCGGCTGTTTTCATTCCCTTCTTGTGTAATTCAATGACAGTAACACGCACATTTTCACGATTCATAGCTCACTAACTCAATGAACTAACAAAGATCACAAATGATTAAACCTCAAATACTTTTAATGCCTACAAACAATATGTGCCAAATAAATCGCCAACATACGGTTTTAACGACAGAAAAACGTTTTAATCAAAATTGTGGGAACTTTCTCCGCACTCTATATATTGATCATTGTAATTTTCCTTCTCTGATAACAGCAATATTATCAATATAAAGACAAAGGAACACAACAATATTAATGAAACAATGCATGCATTTTTAAGAACTACATTTTTGCAGAGAAAAATTAGTTGTTTAAAAAAAAAAAGCTAAGAGAGAGATTAGGGATTAAGTTTTACTACAAAGAAACATAATAATGAAACATTTAAGATACCATTCTTAGTTAAGAATGTAGTGCTATTTTGATAGTACTGTCGTCATCATTGGTGGATCCAGACCATCCTGTTGGGAGGGGTGAATGAGTAATGCATTTTAGGGGAGGGGGGGTACTATTGAAAATGAAAATTAAAAAAAGGGTAAGAAATGAAGTATGGTGTTTTTTTTTTTTCAATGTATATTGTTCAACGAGTTTGAATAAAAATTAAAAGTGTTTCGAGTGCCAATAATAAAAAATTGGGAAAAAAAAAGAATTTCTACTAATATTCTGGACCTATTATCCAAATTAAACCCTCCAACGTTTCATTCATTTGAGGACTCGTGAAATAATTTCATTAGCCATTTAGGTTCTCAATTGTACTTTTTTCCTTATAAAAGAAATGTTGCAGTATCAAGATGGCAACTCTTTTTACCAGTTTTAATATAAACATAATGAAATACTGAAATTGCATTTGTAAATAAAATTTGAAGATAGTTATGGATTTGTTTGTTGATTGAGTTGGGGGGTTTAATGTTCGCGCATAAGTAGCAGTGTTAACAAGCTCTCTCACCAAAATTTTTTGATAGGAACGCATTTTTAGACTATTTGGTGGTTAATAAGAAGAAGGGAAGCTTAAAGGTCCCCCTCCGGAAAATTTTTGCAATTTAAGGTCATATTTTCGAAAACACAATTGTTTACTATATTTGGTTTCTTGAAGGAAAAGGATAAGATTCAGGAATTTTCTCCAGTCGTTTTTTTGATATTAGAGCTTCAAAAACGCAATTTTAGATATCTTTAAGTGATGGTAAACCCAGGGGGTTCGGGAATTCCCCCCTCCCCGGAAATATTTTTGAATTGAAGTTCTAAAAAGGAAATTGTAGGTCACCTTTGATGATGTAGCAGAAGACATGATGTTCAGAACTTTTCCCCAGAAACTTCGCGAAGTAGGAGTTCCAAAAGCGCTGTTTTAGACAATCTTTCTATGATGTTGAAACTTGAGGAAAGAAGGACATGGGGGCTCCTCTCTGAAAATTTTTCGAAATTGAAGTCGTGAAAATGCAGTTGGTAAGCCATCTTTTATGCAGGGTTGGCAAAAACCCGGGTTTTTTTTAAAAAAGCCCATGGACCCAGGGTTTTTTGGGTTTTTTTAAATAAAACCCAAAAAAACCCAACTAAAGCTGGGTTTTTAAAAAGAAATGTGGGTTTTTTTGTCTTTTTTAGGGGAAAGGTGGGGTACTCGTAGCATATTGTAGCATAAGTATATGGACAAAGCACAAAAATTGTCTTGATAAAAAAAGCTGGAAAATTCAGCATTTTCAGAAGAAGGGTATAAAAGACGACAAAATTCAAGAATGGTGAAGTTTCAGATTTTTTTAGTTTCTATGATTACCAACAGTTAAGGCAAAGTTACTTCCTGGGTGATAAAATCTATTGTTTATTTGTTCGTTTTTTTTATTGCAACTTTTTTTTTTTTTTGTATTTTACTTTATTGTATTTCATTTTGTTATGCAAAACTACTGTAGAACCTCAAGTAGTTTAAATCCCTTTTTACTGAATTCCAGCCTAATTAAGACATTTCTTTGAATTTTATGTTGCCTGTTTTTCTATTTCTGTGTACAGAGTAAGAAATATTAAACTTTTTCGTAAGATAATGAAAATACTGTACATCCTATTCCGTTTTCTGTCTGACCATTTGTAAAACCTGTTAATTTCTAAAAAATATACCTTGTTTATTCGTGTTGGTTTGCAGAAAATAATTCACATGAGAGCCTTTTAGCTAAAGTAGTATCCTTTGTACAATCTGCAAATACTGAGAAAATCTGACGTGACAGGACTTAGTCAAGATAATTTGAGTTCCTTATTGACCAGTTGAAGGAAAAAGTTAATATATTTATTTAAAATCTTTGAAGCATTTTTTAATGCCCTTAAGAGTTAAGAAATACTATTAAAGTTCAAAATTCATTTTTTATGTCCATTGCCTATTGTGCAGAAGAAATAAAAAAGAAGTTTAAATTGTAAAAGTATTTAAATTAATTATTTTAAAAAAAAAAGTTCTCAATAAATTTTAAAAAACCCAAAAGTGGGCTAAATAATGGGTTTTTTTAAATGGGTTTTTTGAAAAAAACCCATTGGGTCCAACCCAATTGGGTCCAATCCGGCCAACCCTGCTTTTATGACTTAGGAGGAAGGAACAGGGTCTGGAACTTTCCATCGGAAATTGCTCGATAGTGGAGCTTCAAAAACGTAATACTAGTGGATGTTCAGTGATGTTAGGGGAAAAGCTTGGGATCGGGGGCTCCCCCCCCCGGAATTTTTTCGGAATTGAAGTTTTTAAAAACGTAATTGAAGGCTTTTGTTAACGACATTTTCGAAAAAGTTTTTGATTCCACCGATTTTTTCAAAATTGAAGCTCAAAAATTTTAAAATTTTGACGATTTTCGATGACATTGGAAAAAGGGGGTTCAGGGAGCCTCCCTGGGAAAATTTTTGGAATTGAAGTCGTGAAAATACAGTTGTAAGTGCTTTAGTTCTAAAAAATGCTTAAGTATTTCTTCTTTTTTGTAAAGATTTACATATACAGTTGTTGGAAAAAAAACCCCTTTTGAATAACTTCTACATGTACTTCATACTTGGCTCTTGCTTTACTTCAAATATTTCTATTCGCACGAAAATCGCTTTGAAGTTATGCTATATATACAGTCATGAAAACTGAGATGGCACAGTAGATCTTAGCCTCCATGGACTGTTGAAAAACTAAGTTTAGTTTAATGCACAATGAAACTGCAGACATGTGCTTTGAAATTGCATGAAACAATTTGTATCAATTTATAAAGTTTTAAGCTTTCGTGATAAGCACATAGTTGAACATGTTGCTTCTTGGTATGCATTATAATTGCATTAAAATAAATTGAATTGTTTTTGAGAAATGAAATAACGGAGAAATTCCCATAATTATTTATCAAATCATTATTTTTGCAGTTTGTTAGCTGTGCTTTAGATGGGAAGATACTACTATGGCGACTTGAAAACAATACTTTTAAAGCATATGATGGGTATTTATCTATTCTCTTTTAAAATTACATGAAATATAAATGAATTGTATTTTTAAAAATAAATAAGTTTGTTATTTTTTCATTTAAGATATATTTAGTACTTAAGATATATTTAGTACGTTAAATGTACTTAGAGATGCGACATAGATTTCGATGTTCCAACGTCAACATTTTGTGTTGGATATTTTTTCTATATGGATGTTTTTTATGATTGAAACATAAATATCATTTGAAAAACCTGATAATGTTTATAAAAATACCCCTCGAATGAAAGCTAGATCATTAATTAATGATCAGAACATTGATCATATTGGAAAGAGTTTATGTAGTTAGTCGTCTAAAAAAGGAGACTTATATATTGGAGAGAAAATTACAACCCTTTTTCCAATGCACTGTTCACTGAAATACTCAGGGTTACTCAAGTTTTCATAAATATGTATGTGAACTATCATGGTTTTTCCCATTATGTGTATTACCTAATAGTTTTCTCTCAATAAATCTTAATACTTAAATTATAGTTTTACTTCAGACGTGTACCATACTGAGAAATGAATACCTAAGGACAATAAGAAATTCAGCACTTTTATTAATTGTTTTAAAATATGTCAAATACTTATAATTTTAACCGCAAACGTATAATTGGGAAAGATATACATTTTTAGCAATTGGCCGTGCAATGCCTAACCAGCAGCTGCTTTCAGTATTTTACTTTTTTACTTTGTTATCAAAACTTTTCTTAGATGTCTCTTACTATGATGTAACATGTTTATCATATAAACATACAAACCTGAAAATTAATCAATTGACATGAAATTTTTACACAAAATGTCTTTTATACATGAATACTTATATTTGTTTTAACCTATTGTTAAGTGAGAATTGAAGTAAATATGTGTCCTGTTGCTAAATGACAATGAGAAATTCTGCCCTTTCAACCATTTATAAACAAGAGACATGATGTCTGTTTGTTGGTACGTGATCTAAGTGATCCTGTAGCACTGAAAGTAAGGAAATTTCCTTACACTATGTACAGCACCTATAGGCTTGAAATTTGGTTCAAAACAAAGTTGTACTAGGCTAAACTCAATTTAATAACTGAGTCACTGACCGTAATGTTCTAACTTTTATAAATTTCTAAAATTCTGAATGGTAATCAAAAAGTCGTACGCATACCCTTTTTCAGAATGCAAAATTTTGACTTACGCAAGGTATCTTGGAAAGTATTCCTTGCGTAAGTCGAGATTCCACTGTGTATACTTATTTATTAATTTACATTTTTTTTTGTAGGTTCATCATACTTGTGAAGGAATTACCAAGAAATTTTACAATCAAAACTAGTAAAGAAAATGCTGAAGTGGGGAGTACGTAAATCGAAACAATATTTGATATATTTATTCTTTTAAAACAATATATTTAGCATTTAAACTCTAACTGTCCACCCACTGGAAATCATATGTTCCAAAATGTGCTTAAAAAATGCACATGATATTAAGGACATTGGACTGTGTGTTCTGAAATGTATAGCAAATAACAATGGATGAATTGCTATGAAAATTTTAAATTAATGTCCGCAAAAGTAAATTGTGGATAGCATACCATTCTCAAAAATTAAAAGATTTAAAATCTCTCATGCACAAAGTATTTCTTACAAATTTCTAAAACTTTATGCTTTACTGAATTTGTATGTATTTCTAAACAGGTTCCAAACCCCTTTTAGAGCCATATAGTCAATCAAATTGTTATTGTTGATTATTGTATCTCCATTGAAACACTCACCTCTGTTTCTTCAGTCTGTCTTCCTCAGTAGTAATCATGTGGATATGATCCTATATTGAGCATTGGTAAATCCTAATAATGCAGAAATCTAAGCAAAGCAAAAGTGTGGTTAAATGAGTGGATAGTTTGAGTAATAATGTAACATTATGTTTATGTGCTCAATTAAGACACACAAATTGAGAAACTTTAATTATTTAGGAAACCATGCAGGTGATATTTTTGATTGTATGGTTGAGTGCGACGACCTTAACCGGTCGACCAGTGGCTAACTGGTAACTAACCGCAGCGTCCTATGATCTTCCAGTTACCGAACCGGTTACCATTTTAAGGAGTTTATTGGTTGATTGAAGCATGTGATTTTTAGCTGTCACGTGATCAACCAACCGATCGCTACTGGTTGAGGTCGTCGAACGTAAGCTATGTTAAATCCTGGCTTGGAATTAAAAGAAGTTCAATTAGCATTTAATTTGTTTTCAATAATTATTTAATTTTTAATGAGAAGAAATATTTATTTCCTTTACATTTTTTTTTCAGTTATTTCACTATCAGTCAATTTTGAAGATCCTTCAATTTTTGTCATTGGAACAGAAGGTGGTGGGATCTTTCAAGGATCTTTTAATGCTTTGAATCCAGCATCATGTATGTATCATCTACCATATAATAATAAGGTGGCTCCAACTTTTTGCCGGCACAAAATTTCCTTCCCTACTGTCTTTCAGTTACAACCTTACGTTTTGATATATTTAAGGCGGGAAGAAATTTTAAATGTTGGCGAAATGTAGGGTAAACCAATAATGAAATGTATATTGTAAACAAAATTATTTTGATTGTTGCAAACAAATAGTAACTTAATGAATGCATGTACAAAAAAGCATGCACATTAAATTACATTACACTTTGACTGTTAACAATGAGTTTTTCACTGGAAAACTGGTGTCAATTACAAATTTTCTCGTTTTTTTAAGTTTTTTTTATTTATATTTTTTTATTTTTATTTTTTTGTGTGCAGACAAGAGTTGTATTTGTAGCATAAAAGTGTAACTAAAGATATATAGGTTTTGGGAAGGTTACAAGAAATGAAGTCAACTTTTGATAAATTTATCAATTTAGCAGTATGTAACATTAAAAAAAATATTAAATGGTATTACTTTTTATGTTATGTATGGTATGTAAGCTTTTAAATGCAATAAAAGTTGGATTTAAGGTAATATGATTTTTTGCCTCATATTACCTTAAATCCAAGTGTATGCACATTTGCACATGCACAGAAAAAGTATGTTGAACGTGTGATGTAAAGTCAAAGTACAGGAACTGAAGTTTCCTCTTGGTGTCAGAAAAATTCAAAGAAAATTGTGACTTGCTCAGTTGTTCGAGTTTTTAAGTGCTTCAAACTAGATAGTCATTTTAGTTTTAAATAAATAAATAAATAGATCAAAGTTCATAATAAATTTCAAATTAAGCTTTTATTTCCCTTTCTTAATAACTATTTGGTATCAAGTACATTTAAAATTTAATTTGTTCTTGTCTTTCATGATAAAAAAATAATTTCAACAATTGATGTAAAACAAGTGAACAAGATAAGGGACATTTTTAGTGGGTTTGCATTTTAAGTATTTGGGAAATAATTAAATTAATATAAAAAAAAATCTGTAAAATTAATTTGTTAAGTAAAAACTTTAAAATATTTTAAAACTTTCTAAGTTGCATGGTTAAACATGAAATGGAAAGGAAATTAAAAGCCAAGAATTATTTATATCAGGGCTGTCCAACTGCAAAGAGCTCACGGGCCAGAATTCCGGTCACTGATCACCTGGCGGGCCGCAGTTTGAAAAAGTTGAACAATAACCTCTTACACAATAACAATTAATAGTTGAATTATTAATTATTAAACAATAAAACAGAAGTATTATAAAACGATTTGCTTTCATCGAATGGGAAAACTGAGGTTGATCCGCTTTCTTTACAAAGGGAGGAATGTCAACATCGATGTTTGTCGTTGCCAGCCGAAGAAGGTCTAACAATGAACTGTCGGAGAAGTAGTTCCTGTGACGATTCTTGATAAAGTTCACCGCCGATGAAGTACTTTCGCATAAATATGATGAGAGCAAGCTCTCAATTTCTTTTTCGAAATCATAAAGCCGTAGAGTCAGTGAGGGGGTCTTTATTTTTAACTAATTGCAGGCAGGTTTTGCTTATCTGAAATGTTTCTCTCTTGCCTCCCAGTCTCCCCCCCCCCAACACGAGACAATACTATTTCTAGGAATTTGCTTGAACACCAGCGTGCAGGGTAGGACTGCTTGACCTTGACCTGTAGATGTCCTGTACCTTTTTCTCCCAATACAATTAAAGGAGTAAAAGAACGATCAAGAGGAAATTTCGAGAACCCGGCTTGACGAAGAATGTAGTCTTGGAATCTTCTTGATACCATAAAATGTTGAAAAAAGAAATATGCTGAATAATAAGTGGGCGGGCCACACAATGTGTTGGCGGGCCACATGCAGCCTACGAGTCGCCAGTTGGACAGCCCTGATTTATATCAGTACCTGATGTTCATTTTATTATGCAAATTTTTGTACCTTTTTTCCAGAGTGTGATATTGAGATTGATCTCCTTTTTCGAATTTTAACATTGGTTCATTCATGAAACATACTTTTAAAGAATTTCTTACCATATTAGTTTAATCAAGGTCAACTAGTGATTTAAATTAAACATATTTCATGTTTTTAATGCATTACTAAGAACAGCAAACTTCACCAAAGATCAAAACTTTAAAGTTTCTTTATAACTAAATATTTGTTCAATTTGATTTGCATTTTTAAATTAATTCACTACAAATATGTGCAAATAAATTTACTTGTTTTTTTTTAATAGACACAGGTGTTACATCAGTAGAACTAAAAAATCCCATAACCATGAGTTTTGAAAGACATAAAGGACAAGTAACATCAGTTCAGTTCTCCCCTTTTACTAGAAACATATTCCTCACTTCAGGGAGTGATGGTGAAGTCCGACTTTATAACTTAATGCAAGTATGTTTCAAATATGTTGCTTTAAAAAACAAGTAGTGATAAATTAAAGTTAATCATTGGCTCATAAATCTTATCATACCTCAGTCAGCCCTGTTGGTTTATCCCACAAAGATTTTCTGGGTGACATTACAAATCTTAGGCCAGTGTGCAAATGAGTTCAAAGGAGAAATCTTGGTTTTTGAGTTTCTAATAAATCTGGTTTTTATTTTTCATTAGACAGAGCACTGGTCTCAGCTTTCACATGAGGTGACATGATCATGTTTGCATTTTGAAGCCATAGTTGATTAAGTTTCTAAATTTCTTGCTACTTTTATTTAACTTATCTGGATGTTGATTAAACCCAAGGCTACGGGATACCTATCTTTAAACTTTAAAAATCTTTCTGCATTTGTTACCTAAATTCAATGTCTTCTCTTGCCTTGGTGTGGAGATATTCTCAAAAGGTTTATACCTTAAATTCTGGCAAAATTCATTTTTAGATTTGAGGCTAAGCAATCTCTGTCAACAGTCGGGAGTGTCGGATAAAACACATCCTCACATAGTAACAATTGCATTGTCCTGTTTTAGGGGGAGGGCAATGGAATCCAGAAAAAAATAGATTCAAGGCACATTTTCTAGAAAATATAAAAGAAATGGGCCACTTTCTGACACAGAATGGGAGTAAGGACTTGAATAATGTGAGAAGATTCATGAACAAGGGTCGGTTTTGTGAGCTGCTGGGTGGAAAGTCATGCAAAAGAGTCATGAATGGTATCTAGTTCTGTGCAATTCTCATTAAAGTTGTGATTCAAATGGAAAAGAAACATAGTAGGTGTAAAAAGGGAGTCTTTCTTTTGACAAAGTGTAACTCCTGATATTTTTGTTAATTTACTAAGGAGGAAAAATAGCAGTGCCAAGCTTTGTTTAAAAGACAAAGTTCACGATACTCTATAAATAGTACAATGTAAAATCTAGACAGTATGTTTTTAAATTTAAAGCAAATAGTAATCCTATGATTTTGACTAAGTTGCTCATTCTGAAAACTTTATGAAAACTTGTTTATTTCAAAACTTTCTTATCTTGAACTGTTATTTTCCATGAATTTTGAGATTAGTAAGCTCAACTGTATCAAAATTTATTAATTAAAAATGCATGCTGGATATTAAAAGTTAAATAATTATTATTATTAAGTATGTTAGGTGTTTTAAGCTTTAGTGAATTATATACATAATGGATGATTCAAATGAAATTTATGAAAGTTAATAATGAATTAGCAAGATCCCCCCCCCCCCCCATTCTTTTTTACAAGCTTCTTGCATTATTAGCAGATATAGTACAAAAAAAAATAATAATAATTGTTACTTTTGTACGAATTACAAAACAAAGTTGTGGTAGCATGATTCATTTATAATACTTTTTTAAATGTTTAATTTAAAATCAACATTTAAAATTTTTGAAAACATTTTTCTCACTGTATTTTAAATAGACAAAACCAGTGATGGTTCTCCAGTTATCATCAGGAGGTGTAAACGCTGCATGTTGGTCTCCAATTAGACCAATGGTATTCAGTTGTGCATGCAGTGATGGCGAGCTTCATGTGTGGGACTTGATGATCAATAAAACAGCACCAACAGAAACAATAACGTTGGATCGAGGACAAGTAGGAGGTCTAAATTTGCAGTACAATAAAGAAAAGTATAGCAGTTTACTTTTTAATTGAGATAAAAATATGAAAAAAAATATTTACATAATGAGCTTAAATATTACTATAACTTATATCTAATAAAGAAACATAATAGTTAGAGATAAACTTGTTTTTGAAATGCTCCAAGTTAAGAAAATAATTGTCTTTGCTAATGCATGTTACTGAAGATATGTAAACCAAAAGAATCTATAAGATTTCTTTAAACTAAACAACTTTTATATAAAGTAAGAAATCAAGAAAATTTACCAACTAATAATTAAATTTATACTGCATATGATTTTTTATTTTCAAGCAATAAACTTTTTATTTTTCCACAATAAAGTGTATTAGGGTAACATTAAAGAAGATTTCTCTGATGACCATTTCTTTATGTTTTTATTATTTTCCATTTTTAAAAGTGTTATGACTTTTGTAATTAATAAATTAAAGTACATGAATATTTCATTTACAGTTAATAATAATAATAGCAGCTGTAACTAAGATTTGATAATATTTTAATGCAAACAAATGAGAAAATTTTGACAGAGTAATTAAAATAAAACAAAATGTTTTAATAGCTGTGCGTCCTTTTGTACATTTTTTCTCAATAGCTTGACAGATGTGAGAGGGCTTTGGCCTACGCTGGAAGTTTCTTCCAAATTTTTACTCTTGACAACTTGATTTTAAAATTTTTCAAAAGTTTGCATCTCCTAAATAAAATTCCTCCTTTTTTGGGGTATACCCTTGATCTGATTCCTATGTGCTTTACTAAGATTTTTTTTTTTTTTTGCAGTTGTCATTTTCATGCACATCCAGTTAATTTAAATCTTCGAATTTTCATTACATTAAGTTCTTTATATATAAGTATGCTTAACTGTTGCACATTTTCAACACTGCTTGAGCCATGAGACAAGTTTCATTATGCCGTTTAGATTTTAGATCGTTTATTTTGCAAACAGGCCTACGTATATGATATGTGTTAAAATACCATTATTTTCTTAGTCCCTGCAACTGCTCTCCCAATACCATACCATTTAAATTGAAGCATTTTTCTCATAACATGTAAAGAAGATAACCTATTTTCTAAGAAAAGTGTTTTACCAAGTAATGTGTTTCATAATCAGCATTTCTTTTTTTTTGCTGTATCCTTTAATCCATGTTTCTTTATTTACAGTTTCCAGTTGCTGGCAACTAGCACAACCAATGGAAAAATTTCTGTATGGCAGCTACCTGAAACATTATTTAATTCAAACTTTGATGAGCAAAGTTATTTGCAAAAACTTGCAAAAAATGTTGAGTAAAATTACTGACTTTATGTTTTGTATAAATGTAAATGATATCAGAGTAAACAAATAAAATATATAATTTAATAAATAAATTTTAAAATACAACAATCCAGTTTGAAAACAAATGATTGGCGATACAGGATAAACATTAGCTGCTAATCACACCTTGAGGCTTAACAAATGATTCAATTTCATCAAGTTTACACAAAAGCTTAGCTTCTGTTTCTTGGAAGCGTTTATTTATTTTTTCCCACATATTCCTGTCCATTTCCATTATCTGTTCATTTATGTATGTCTTCAATTTGTTTTCTAAGTTTAAATACTCTTCATCTGTTTGAGTACCAGTTTCAGATCTGTATGGGAAAGGGAAAACAAAATAAACAATGTAAAACATTGACAACATTTAGAAAAACTATGTATATGTATACAAAACAATTCTTCAACATTCATTAAAAAGGAAATTTGACCTCCTTACATTGTTCATGCTATGTAGGAAAAAGTGACCAAAAGATATGGTCCCAAATTAGATTTTCTTAATATGGAAATTCAGTTGTAAAACATCACTTCTCATTGACTATTTTGAAGCAATGTGGCAAAAACTTTAGTATAACAAAATAACGTGACATACATAGTAGACATAAAAGTTTCTACTTCCTGAAAGTAAGATGCTTCAGGCACTTTTCATGATGGATACATAAAAGGTGTTGCCTAAGAAAAAGAAGGGCAACAAGGGTGCACATTTGAAATGCGGCAACTCTGGATCAGAATTTAATATACTAACTGAAAGAAATTTTAAGAACTTTTTCAAAAAATTCATAGACCATAAAGCAAGAAATTTTAGACATGAAAAAAACACATGATAAATTTCAATCAAATATTTTCCCAATTAAACTTTAAATGCACAATCATTTTCTCACTTGCAACTTCAGCGTAGCAAACAAGTGGGAAAAACTACGGGATGCCTAGATTCTAGCAAAGCATGGAAAGTTCCCAAAACATTCCATATACAGTTCATGAATTTTTCATTTACTAAAACATGAGAGATATTACAACTTAAAAATAAATTAATAATGTTAAATTAATGTATAGATTGTCCATCAGTGGAATTAATTTTTTCAAGAACTATCATGGGGAAGGAAAATAAAAGAAAGAAAACAAAATCTAGAAATGTTTTTCAGCCTGTTTCTGTAGAACTTCTGACTGCAGTTGCCGAAACTGATCTATAAAACATGAACCCATAACTACATTTCCCTAATGGAACATTGTTGATGAGTTATAATGCTTCAAATAATTGTTTTTAGGAAAAAGAAGTGCACATTTTGAAAATTAAATCTATCTTCAAATCGATTAATGGTGAATTTCAACTTCAATGCAAATAAAATGATATTTATCCAACTGAATGAAAATCTATTTTGTACTTTCTATAATTATATTACAGCTTAATTTTTATAAGTTACATTTTGAGTGATTTTTTGAAAACACAATTGTTCTTCCTTTGGCAATCACTAGGAAAAAATACATAATAAAATTAAATCTATCTTCAAAACAATTAATGGTAAATTTTCCTTCAATGCAAATAAAATGATATTTATCCAACTGAATGAAAATCTATTTTGCACTTTCCAAACAATCAATGGTAAATCTATTTTTGAATTGAAAATCTATTTTGCACTTTCAAAACAATTAATGGTAAATTTTCCTTCAATGCAAATAAAATGATATTTATCCAACTGAATGAAAATCTATTTTGCACTTACCAAAATTATATTAAAGCTTAATTTTTATAAGTTACATTTTGAGTGATTTTTTGAAAACACAATTGTTCTTTCTTTGGCAATCACGAGGAAAAAATACATAAATGGCGTCATTTACAAAGATTTTCTAAGGAACAATAAGTTGAAATTTTTAGTGGACACAGCAAAATGAGCTTGCTAGCCTTCTACTGCAGAACATGAAATATGAAAAGAAATAAAAATAATGGTAAACACAAAATTAGTGTGTCCAAAGGGTAGAATTACACATAAAACAAAAACAGCAAGTTTTACAGAGCAATCGGATATCAATATGGGGAAAAAATTGGGACTGATGGATAAAAGTGGTTTAAGTGCATATTTTTTTCATGTCATACATAAAAGTTCACAAGCATGAAAGGGGATTAGTTAGTCACTTTTTTTCAAGGACCCATCAAAAGAAATCAAGTACTTTTAATATTTTTTTGAGACTGACCAAAAAGTCAAGTATTTCTTTAGGGCCCCTAGTTGGTAAAATAAATTTCAAGAAGCTTTCAGGGACTCAGGAATCCTAAAATAAGACAAAATAATTTATTGAAAGATATTATCATTTTTGATAATATTTAATGGCAGAAATAATTCCTTTAGAGAAGTAAAAAGATGAGACTTGTCTAATAATAAGTCAGCCGTATGTGTTTTTTTTTTACTAAACCACTTTTGGGGCATCAAAAGTTACTCTTCTAAGAAAAATGTTTTGCTTTTCATTACGTAAATTTGAAAACCATTACTAAATAAAGATTTTTCTATAAAAAAAAGGAAAAATAGTTGTGGTTTTGCTTTAAATTTTACAGATCTTTGTATTTTTAAGTTCGAACTTAAAATTTTTTTGAAGCCTGGAGCGCATTTAATAAAAACTTTGGTATAATCTGATTTAATCCTTTGTCAGGTGTTCCATGATTTCATATTATACATTCAGTTTTAGTCAAGTATTTTTAAAGAAAAGATAATCAAGAATTATTTTAAAACTGCCCAATATATTAAGCCTTTAAAAAAAAAAATATATGTTTTAGTTACAATAACAAATAATTGTTTTAGGATACAAATTATCGTATGGACATTAAAAAACTCATTGCAAATGAAATAATTAAATAACATATTCATATATGATAAATGATTGTATGATCAAAAGAAAGCATAGCTTTTCCATGTTTGCTCCAGAACTTTTCCTTGGAAAGACAAAAGGTCATTTCAGATTTTATATGGTTTCTTTTCTTTCTGAAAAAAGTTTTAAAGCCACATCAAAAAAGCTCTAATTTGCAAGTGTGTGTGCTTTTTTAATAGTTTTTTTTAGCTAGAACACAAAAGATTTCTTTTCAAATAAGCATAAAAATTCAGTTCCACCCCACCCCCCCCCTTTTTAGCCAACTTTCCCAGTAAAAGTCAGAGAAAGAAGAAAAAAGCATGGAAGAAAGCTTAATGCATCTTAAAAATATTACAAAAAAAAAAGTCGAAAATAAAAAAAATAATTAAATAAATATAAAAAAAATAATAAAAATTGGAAAGTAGGGTATTGAAATGGGGGAAAATGTCTGTTGGTCTGTCTGTCTGTCCCCCCTAATAACTTCTGACTGAATAGTCCCATTAGAACAATTTTTTTTTTCTGTTTGAAAGATCTTGGCAAAGACACCTCATTCCAATATTTCACTTTTTGATTTGTACTATTTTTTGTCCAATTTTGAACAGTTAAAAAAAACTTAACATTAGTGCCTATGGAGAAATTCAAGGCAATTCTGAACTGTGAGGTGAATTTGCTTCAAACAAACTTTGTAGGGAAAAGCTTTTGATGAAAAACTTATGTATAATATATCTTTTTGATTTGAAAAATTTTTTGTTCAATTTTGAACAGTTTAAATCCCTTAGCATTAGTGCCTACGGAGAAACTGAAAGTCAATGCAGATTCGTATTTGAAGGCGGATTTACTTCAAACAAATTTTGTTGGAAATAGCTCTTGACGACAAACTCCAGACTCTGACTCCGAAAATTTAGGGGCACCTGACAACGACTCCTGTACTCGACAATTAGTCAGACACCAACTCCCCGACTTCGACTCTGTAGCTTTGGCAAAAATTTATACATAGAGGAAAAATGACAGACTCAGATTCTTAGATATTAGACTCCCACTCCTTTATCTCAAAATGAGTCTGACTCCAACTCCGCAGCCATGGTTTCAACTGTGAAATAATTATTGTTAGTATGACTTGTTTTTATTTTCACTCTAAAGTTTTAATTTAGGTATTCAATTTTTGGAGGATAAACTCTAAGTCATTTATGTTTCTACATAAAGATATGTACAGACAATTTTTTTTTTGACAATAAAAATTTTTTCTTTAAGTTGACATTTTATTGTTTTTATTTATTTTGGTAAGAGCATTAATTCATTTAAAAAATTATTTTTGCAACAGGGGAAAAAGAATTATTATTTTTTTTTTTTTGACATGATATATTTATTTTAATAAGCTTATTAATTTTAATTATTATTTTTCGTTTTGAAAGCGGTTAAAGAATTTTTTTTTAAATGAAAAAGTGTATTAGCTGCTTTGTTTAAAAAGTGCTGCTATTTTAATTGTTCGTTTATTTATTTATGTTTTTTTATGCATCTAATTTTTTAGATGAGTGAGGCATATTTTATTCCTAGAAATCAGCTTAAAATATTAAAAAATTATGTTTGAAACAATTTGCTATTTTAGCTATTTTTGAGAATATTGATCAGGTACTAGAAAGTAGTATGGGTATACAGGAAAGTAGGCTTGTTTAGTTCTAGACAGAACTTCTTGTTAGTGATTAAGTTAAAATCATTTTAAGCCCTTAAGTTTTCACTGGTCTGTCATTTAAAATTTTATTTTAGATATCAGTCAGAATGCCACAAAAGACAATCACATTCAATATATCACATTCAAAAAGTAATATTTAATGGACAACTACCATCCTCAACATAAATAATTTGATATTGGAGAATCTCAATCTGATTCTTCAATACTCAGCAAGTAACAATAACTTTTCACATTTTCACACATACTCAAATAGCGTATGTGGAAAAATAGGAATGATCTAAAACTTCAAACTTAAAAAAAAAGGTTCCAAGCTTTGAAAACTATGCTACTTTAAATAAATCCAAGGGGTTAGAAGGGGGGGGGGGGGACCAACCACATGAAATAATAGAACACAAAAATAATGTTTGGTAAACAAGGGGCTAAATACCTGTTGAGTAAAATAGGGGATGTTGATATTGTAGCCGACTCGATTGTTTGATAGTTCGAATTCACTTCCTTCACTTCTTCTTTCACATTGTTTTGACTATCTCTATTATCAGCACATTTCATTAAAGAGTCTAAAGTTTTTGACACTTGCAAAGTTTCAGGGGAGGAAGATTTGTGCTTCACTAGATTAGACTGTTGTAAGCTTGCAATAAAGAAACCAATATCTTGTAGGCCAAACACTGGAGATTTTTGACATTTTTCAAACAGTTGTTTAAACGCTTCAGCCTTATCACTAAGAGTTAGACCCATTTCGGCTAATCTATGTTCAACTGCTGCTAGTGGGATTGACATCTGGTTTTGTTGATCAAATTCACTTTTTGATAAATGTATTTTTACTCCATAGAGCCACATTTCATTTGGAGATCGTAAACACGCAAACTAAAAAAAAGTGAAGAATTAATAAGTTTCTACATACACATTTTTTATCTTTTTCAAATACATTTAACACACAATTATAAATACAAAAATACAAGATTTTTTCTTCAATGGGCAACATTTATACAGTTATCTGAATTTCAAATCAATGGGAAAGAGGGCGATATAACTTGAACAATATCCATTTATTGGAAAGGGTTCAAAGAAGGGCTACAAGGTTAGTAAATGGGCTTTATAATTTAGATTATGACTCTAAGCTTAGAATGCTTAATAAGCAGTCTTGAGCGAAGGAGAGTAAGAGGGGATATGATCAAGTTATTTAAGTTTATTAAAATGAAGGATGTTTATAGGCTAAATTTCTGCACAGATGGCAAAACCAGGGGTCATTTTATTAAACTTTTCAAAATCGCAAGCTAATCCTGAAATCAGGAAAAACTACTACTTCATCAGGATTGTAGGTGTTAGGAAGTTTACCAGAAACAGCTGTTAATTGCATTGAAGTGAATAGTTTTAATAGGGCTCTTGATCTGCATTGGGGATTGATAAATTCACTAGGGCCATCTACCTAGCTGAGCCTAGAGCCTATTGCTAGTTGTCACTTTTGTATTTAAATTCATTTCTGGCAAATTAAAATCACATTTTTCACAATCAAGATTGAAATAAGAACCTTTCAAAGGGGAAAAAAAAAGAGATTTTTTTTGAAGAATTATAAATATACACTCAAATCAGGGGCGGGGCCTTAGGGTTCAACCCCCCCCCCCCCCCACAAAAGTTCGGTTTGACATTTAAAAATGTCCAAAAAATATTGTTCCAAAACTCAAATGTCTTTCATATGTATATTAATTGCATAAAACGGTTTCATAATAGATAACCAGACGACTTGAACATTAACACAAATAGCAGAAAGTTCCACATGAAAGTTTTTAAACCCTTTCCGAAATTGTTTTGTAGTTACAACCCTAATGAGCAGCATGTTTACAAATTTTACAACATTTATCAAATATTTTAATTAAATATAAGCTCAGGTTGAAGGAAGATCAATAAGCAATCTTCTTGATAGCTCCATGATTGGAAAATATACACTAAAGTGGGGGAGTAAAAAAAATGCCAAGTCCTATTTTAAGAAATAATTTTTTTTATGAGTACATATTTTGTTATTTTATAGAAATAAAACCTTCTTTATATTCATATTGTTCCAAAATTGTATTTTAAAATTTCCTTCTTTTTAGTAACTTGCCTCAAAACTACACAAAGTAATACCTAATATCTTGTTCAACACCGGTTCTATTAGTAATATTTATCACAGAAAATACAAAACATGAAACAAAGTAAAAAATTAATAAAATAAAAAATAATGATATAGTTTTTCAATTACTGTACCTTTATGGAACACAATGATAATGGCCTTTCTAATTGCACATCACCTTTAAATACGACCATGTCTTCAGCTTCTTCTAACAGTGTGGTGCGAATGGTTTTCAAGTATTCTCCATGATGCCCATAAACTTCCATGACCCTTGCTTCACAAAAGACTGATATATGAGAAATCTGATTGGGCGGCTGGCATGATATGAGTAACTGGCAAGCAGGCACTGTAGGGTAAGCCCCGTCGGCTTTTTCCGGAGCTTCCAGCATGATGCAGTTTTCAGCCATGATTTCATCTTCAAAATTGTTGCTGTAGAATTAACACAATCAGTAAAAGAGCGAGAATGGTTTTTTGGTCAATAAATGAGATCTTCAAGCATTGATGTGACTTAAATTAGACTTAAACAGAAAATAGTATTGTATTTGCATTTGAATGAGTTTGCTTTGGTTTTTTAGATTAAAAATAAAATATATTTGAATACAAAAATGAATTTAAGAATATTTTCATTTAAATATTCTCCATAGAACAGAAATAATCTGCAAAATAAATAAATAAATACAAGTTTATGAACAAAATTTTCTTTGAAAGATCAGTGAAATCCTGTCGCAACAAACTTTAAGGGAATGCAAATTTTGCAATGTAATAGAAATTAAATTGGGGCCGAAAATTTATTTTGATGTAATCAATATTTCATTGTATGGAAATTTGTTGTAAAGGATTTTATTGTATTTAAAGTCAATAAAATAAAAAGAGTAAAAAAAAGCAGGATGGTAAAAAAAGTGAATAATATCTGAGAGTAATTGCCCCTATAACCAATTTAGCATTTTATGACACATAAATTTTCTGTTATTGAGAATTTATGTTTCATTATTCAAGATGAAAAAAATTACACTCTTGAAATAATATTAAAAACTCCCTTTTGAAATATAATTTCAATACTACTTTACTGTTGTTGAGGAGACACTGTAATGTACAGTGTTTTTTTCTTATAAGTAAAAATAGAATGCTCTTTCAATTTAAGGGCATTGACATTCATGCCATAGAAAATTCAAACTAAGAAACATGAATGGGAAAATCAATAGAGTAAATGTGGGTTGTCTTATCTGTAACAATTTTCAATAAAACAAAGTTTTTCATGTGATAATTTTTTTACTGTATGTTTAAAAATCAAAATGAATCACTTATTTTGGAAGAATGTAGACAAATTTAGAAATAATGAAAAAAATTAAAAATTAAAATAAATATTTTAAAGAAGCACAAATTTTTAAAAACTGATGCAGAGGAGACTTAACCGGTCATTTTTCTCAAATTTTTAAGATGAGGAATTTAAATGGATTAATATTAATTTCGTGTTGCTAGATTGCTGGCAGTACTAATTTGTTAGGAAATTTCATTGAGACTATCTTTCCAGAGTAGAAATTTAGGAAAAAAAAAAAAAAAAAACCAGTAACTACAAAATTTCACTGGTTCGTACACACTTTTGGTTGTCTATTTTTGCGGCCTGGTTTAAAAAATATGAAAAATATAAAAAAAAAAGACAAAAGTATGTAAAACAAAATCAACATGACGGATGGAGTCAATTAACAGCTCAACATATCAGGGCAACTGGGGAAGAGAAGGAAACAACAGGCATTCTGTTCATCAAATTGGGTAAAAGAATTAAGCCAACAAAATTTTACAGGACAATGAGAGGTCATGTCAGCCTAGTCGAAAACTGGTACCCTTGGGAGAGCTTAGCATGGTGTCATAGTAGTGTAAGTTTTTGAAGTTTCATGGGTGGAAGAGTCCCTGGAGACCAAAATGACAACCAACTTTTCTTTTGATGCACCTAATATCTTATCTGAGTTGCTGTTTTGGGAGGAAGACAATAAGGTGGAAAAAACAAAGTTATAATGCTGTAGAATTTTCCCAATTTATCTTTTCTTGCAAGGAAAACCTAAACATAGCACACTTTCTTTTAACTTTTTCAAAAAATGTTTAATTTTTTTTTGTCCAGGAACAAAACTTCACTGGTACTATGGACCACTAAAATTTATATTTTGCTGGTCTAGTATATGTCTTTGTGGTTCCAGACCCAGCAAATCACTCTTAGTTCTGAGCTCTGTCTACTCGGTGTGTTATGGATGACCCCACTTTTGCTATTTGCTTCGCCCAATGGGGTGGGCAGAAAATTTTTCGGAGGGAGGCTTTAAATTTTAGAGAGAAAGGGGAGGGATATGGTTTGTTTTTGTTCTCCATATAATCAAAAAAGGAAATTTTTTTCATTATAAATATTTTTGATTATTTATTATTATCTTTTTTAGGGGGGGGGGGGTGGCGGAGCAGATAATTCCAAATCTCCCCTGGTTATAAAAGTTTGTTTCAATTATAAAAGAAAAAACCCATAAAGGGGGCCAAAAAATGTGACGTCTGGCTTGCTCCCCCCCCTCCCCCACCAGCCCGGGCTTATTGCTGCCTCATATGAGGAAATGAGAAGTAAAAAGGATGAGTCGACATTTTCAAGATTTGAGTAAAATGCATTTAAAGTTCCGGTACTAGCTAGTTACGTTTTAATTGAATTGATTTTCTAAATCATGCTGTATATCAGCACTTACCAATGCTATAGCACTATGTCTTTCACTAGCAGTACCCGCACAACAATGCCTGTGCTAAAAATTTAATGGAAGTCTATTGAATGAAAAAAAATAACGCCCTCTCCCCCTCTGATGTGAAATGATCATTTTTCTTTGTATAAAATGCATAAACACCTTTTCAAAGAAAAAAAAACTATTAAAGTTTCATTGGAATTTAAAACTTTTTGTCAAATCATTGAATTAAATTTACAGTTGCTTTAAAACTCTATTTAGCGAGTGAAGCGGTTTTTACTGCAATTTAAAATATTTTGCCAAATAAAGAAAAAAAAGACATCAAACAATATCTTTCAAATGTAAAAATAATTCCGCATCTCTATTGTTTATCTCCAAACTCGTCCAGCAACTACGCTATTATAATCCATCTGTCTCACGAAAAAAACATCCCGTGGAACATTCAAAAATCGTCACAAAGAAGAAAATGTCGTACATTTCACTCGGATAAAAACAAATCAAAAGTTTAACTTTTCTGTCAAAACAAATTGCCAAAACAATGAATAACATTAACAGTTGCTTTAAAACAGTAATCCTCGACTGAACCTGCTCAGTGCCTAACGCGCCAAGCGACCACGCTACCAGAACCCAGCCATTTTCTGAATGAAGCAGATGTTTTTTCTTTGGCAATAATAAATTTCGCCAAACAAACAAAAAGGTATATGATCACATTAACAGTAGCTTTCAAATCTTTATATATTAAGAGCTGCGTTTCCTGGCTTTGCCCGGTCAACCTTTAAGAATAAAAATTGTGTTATGTGACATATATTCAACAATAAGGCTTAAATAAAAGAAAAAAAAACACCATGCAAAATTACCCTTTCAAATAATAACGAGAGATATTAAAATACTTTTAAGAAATGGAAATGCGAAAAATGGATTTCAAAAGCATAACCATGGAAACACGAAATGAAATAAGTTTAAGAAATTAAATGCAAAATAAGGAAAGAAACAATGGATTCAAAACGCGTAACCATGGAAATGCAAAAATAAAACGGTTGACAACCTAAATCAAAATGACTTTTTTCGAACTTGATTTAAAAATGCTTGTAACTTTTTTTCCTTTGAAGATAGAAGCTTAAAGTTTCAAAGATAGGTCGAGAGAGATCTGGAGTAAAAAATGTTGCTTTTTCCAATGATGTCAAAAAGAAAACTGTGGGACAATTCCTTCACTTTTTATTGATAGATTTAATGCAGGGTTGGGTTTTGGACTGTCCAAAACTGGTTTAGGACAGGACAGGTGGATTTTACCGTCTAAAACTGTCCAAATGTGTCCGAAACTGTTTTAAACTGTCCAAAACTATACTAAAGCTAAAAGGTGTAATCTAATCAATTTGTATCTACTACAATATTTGTAATGCATAAATATAAATATTAATGAGGTTTAATTATATATATATATATAATGAGTATTTGATAATACTTTTCTCCAAAATGTTCATTTAAAAAATATCTTACTTAAAATAAAATGCCAATAACTCTATCACATAAAAATTGTAATTTGTAACAGTTGGTAGAGTCATAAAAGGAAATTCACATTGCTACTAAGACAACTAATTTCAGTTACATTTATAACTCAAAGAAATGTTATTAAATGTACAATGTTTTTTAAAAAACTTCATTTTTTTAAATGGTTTTTGCAGATAAATTTTGCATGATGTTTTAATGAAAATTATTTTTTAAATCATAGATTAAAGAGCAAGAAATTAATGATTAAACACAACTTATATTTTAAAACTTGTGCTATTCTTTTTTAAATTCATATTTTTAATATGATACATTCTGTATTTACCAAAAATTGTCATTTATTGCATTTAAGTCAATTTTTGCACTATATTTTGAACACTTTCTTTCGACACATGCATAAATGTCGAAAAATTTGGTTTATGGAAACAAAAAAGAGAAAAAACTCATGCATACAAATTGAAACATTTAATGAAGAATTTAATTTCTACATAACTAGATTAAAATCTGCTGTTTATATAAGCTATATATATATATATATATATATATATATATATATATATATATATATATATATATATATGTATATTTATATATATATATATATATATATATTTGATATATATATATAATTTTGACACATTTTGTTCTGTTTTTGATATTTTCTCAAAGAATATGGTTTTTCAAAAAATAAATTTGGACACTTTTGGACACAAGGGTATTGAACCGGATGGTAAAAACCTTGCCAACCTTGCTTTCATTTGCACACCTGCACAAGCATAAGTAAATTTGGTTACCATTATCAAAAAAAAAAAAAAAAAAAAAAAAACAATAATAATAATAAATAATAAATAAATAAATACATAAATAAAATAAACTCATGCATACAAATTTAAATTTAAATCAAGAATTCAACTTCTGTAACTAGATTAAAATCATCGGCATAAATAAGTTTTATGTTTACATTGAAGAAATGTTCAATATAAAACTTTACTTTGATGCATTTTATTCTGTTTTTGATTTTTTATCACAAAGTACAATTTCTCTAAAAATATAGTTTTGGACACTTTCGGACACAAGGGTTTTGGACAGGACGGTAAAAACCAGGGTTTTTACCATAGTGTCCAAAACCTTGCCAACCCTGATTTAATGTAGAGAGTAGTGCCTATAAATTTCAGCTAAGTCTAAAAAAGTTAGAGCTAAAAGCGCAAATTACTCCCACCGTAATTAAGTTAGAGCATTGAAACAAATTGTTTAGAAAGCGGAATATTTTACCCTTTTCAACGGTATGTAATATTAATATGTGCAAGTAATTTTTCACTCTCATATTCGGGAATTTATGTGAAATTTGGGTCTAAATTGGAATAAAAAAATGAACTATTTATCAGATTTTTTGAAATTAAAGCCTATGTTATTCAGTAAGAAAGCACCTTTCATATAGTGAAGGGATTTTTCAAATAGGTGCAGTGGTTCTAGAGAATATCTCAAACATATAAACACACAAAAATCCGTCCTCTCTTTATAATATTAGTAAGATTAAAACAGAGGATTACCCTTGTCATTTGACATTTGTACTAGTGATCTCCAAACAAGGGCGCCCATATGCAAAATTTTAAGGAGGGGTGGGCTCAGATATTTTCCCCATAAAAACCTATTTCAGTACAGATTTGAGTTATTAAAATTTGTAATTTTTAATAACTTATTCATTAATTGCTGGAGAAGAAATGTTTTTACATTTTTGCAGTGAAAAAAGTACTGAAAGCAAGGAAGTTCTAATTTCAAGGGGGGGGGGGGGGGCTTGAGCCCCCACTTCCCCCTTATATGGGCGCCCTTTCTCCAAATTTTTAAATTTCCGCCCTTAATCCCTCTGCTTCTCTCTGTCTCATATGTAGCACTAGTATTGAATTTCATTAGAGTTTTCCCAGGAGCTTTCAGTCATTTTGTTGCACACAACTTTGTTACTCCCAGTACCTCCCCCCTTTAATATATCAAAAGTTATGATTGAAACTGAAAAATACGGAAGGGGGGGGGGGGGGACGGGGATTTTTCTGCCTGCGAAACTTCAGAGACACTATACAAACATTTATAATTTAAATCCCAGCGTTACATTGCACTCAACTAAATAATCATTTATTAATACATAGATTAGATTTTATACAATCTACAATTCAACCATGGTGACTATATTTCTCTGAAATGTATGACTTATGCCTTTCTTAAACCAAGAATCCTTGCCAAAATGAAAGTCATGGATCTGTGAAAAATGACTCCGACCCAAAACGTATCCTTAACTAAATTGCAATTTATATTAGACGAAATTTAGAAATCTCACATGTCAGCAGCATCAGTCCAATTAACTGCATCAGCTACTGGTCTGCCATCAGACGCTTTCCAACTGCATTGAACATTCATATTAAGTTTTCAACTTCTGTGGAAAACAGAACGTTTATGAGTAATATTTCTCAAACGAGCGAGAAGTCAAATTATAAATAAACTCTGCCTCGTTTAAAAGGCCTTGGATGGATGATTGACATACGCCGAATAACTTTATGAACTTCACTTCAGTTTGCTAATCTCAAGTTTCTTTTTCCTTTTCCTTGAAACCAGTCGAATAATAAATTATGGAGGGAAAAGAAAAGTGTATTTTATATTGAAGAAGTTGTAAAAACATTTATTTGTCGTTTAAGTAGTTAACACCGAACAATCAACCAATCAACAGCTTGAAATGGTAACCGGTTAGCACGCTGCGGTTAGTAACCGGTTATTCACCGGTCAACCGGTTAGGGTCGTCGAACGCAACTAAAAGTAAAGGGCAAAGCTGGTGGTGTATTTCTATTGGGTAGTTGTATATTGCAACAAAGCCTGATATTAGACCCATGTGACTATGTCGACGTACTAGTAGACATTACGGTATTTATGTTTTCACCGCAATTTAAATTTAAAAATTATCCGTGTTAATAAAGTAAGTTTATGCTGATCATCTAGAATTATTTTGTTTTAACTTTTTCATGTCCATTCCAAAATTCTATGATTTGTATGGATTTCAATTTCATTTGCGAAAACAGTCGAAAACTGTATGCCTCATTAATAAGCAGTAAGGTGTTTCAGTGCAAATAAATGTACAAATAAATTTAATGTTTAAAGACACTCGAGAAGCGAATAAAATTCATTTAATGTTATTGCTTCACGTCACCTTATTTCGTTTTTTTTGATTATACTTATTTTCATTTGAGTAAATGGACACAATAATTTATCCGTTTACTTTAATTTTGTATGCTTCCTATTCTTTGTAATGTGTGATAAAGTCTCAACTAAATTGATTACCGACCTTTACATGATGCTTCTGTTTTGGTGCTTTGGAACTATCAAGTTGGAAATAGGAAGATTTGCTCTGTTCCACCTTTTGTATTTGCTGTTTTATCGTTTCTCCTTGTAAAGAACTCTCAATAGAAGTTTGCTTCTATAACCACAAAATTGTTCTTTTTTCAATCGCCATTCAGCCAATTTGAAAACATTATGTCAAGCTTTACCAGCATGATTTCTTCCAAGGGCGTATAATGGGAGGGGCTGAGGGGGACCGGGCCCCCTCCAAAATCTGGAAAAAAATTTGGATACGGTTCCATACAGGTCCCGCAAGTTCCCGTTGGCGATGGAATGGGGTCCCGCTTGGCGATTCAGAACTCGCTTCAGTTTCATGAATTGTTTAAAGATGCCAAAGATTGGCATGCAGCCAATTGTGGTAATCGCGCAAGTATTAGAATAGGGTACGTAATCAGGGTCGGTATCCAAATTAAACGCATCGTTGTTTATTTATGTTTAATGTTATTGGGGTTCGTGTATAAGATGTGATCGTGAGGGTATAGATACAGATCGAGAGTGATGTTAGGGCGGTCGCATTGTTGCTCAGTTGCTCCTCGTCCCCTCCCCCCATTCGGATGCTTTTTTGTGGGGGCCGTCTATGCATTCAAATTAAAAAGTAATTTTTTTAAATTTATTTGAAGCCTTTAAAATAGAGGCAGTGGTGTATCCACGGAAGCATATATCCCCCAAACTGTTTTTCTGCCGCCACCACTGGGGGGTTTACGGGGGGGGGGGGGGAGATGGACGTGTGTAATTTTGTGCTTTTCTTCAATTATATTTAATGCATTGTTGGAAGATTGTATCGTTGCAACATTTTAACTTTTTCTGCCGCCGCCACTGTGGGGGGGGGGGGGGTATTAACGCGTTTAAAGTCATGTTATGGGTTTCTTTGTTTTGTTTTTTAAAAATATATTTGATGTATTTTTGGGGGATTGTTTCGTGGTAATATTTCATAATTGAGGGTAGGGTGTTTCAAAGAAAGGGGGTACTCACCCCCTTTAAACCTTATTATCTTCTACCTTAAACGTTAGAAAGGTATTAAAACTAACCATATCCCTCTCCCTGAAGACAGGAATAGTGCCTTGAACAGAAAGTTTAACTGAAGGCAAAAATAAACTTAATCTTTTCTAAATGCAATAAAGTAATTGCACAAACTTGCAGTAAATGAAGTTATTTCTTCAAGTTTCATCATGCTTTAGTTTTAATGTGTTTGTTCATTTCAGTTCAATCTTCATTTATTTATTTTATTTTTTGTGAAAACTTTTAGCTCCGAAGATGTCAGATTCTGCAGAAGGTACTGATGTAGACTGGATTTTCTATCGTCTTCGCCCGGAGTGGAAAGACATTGAACCAATTTTTCAAAATGATGGAGATTATCCGGTGGTCCAGATTGCCTATTCTGAGAAATGTAAAACACTTTTTAAAAATTGATTATTTTTTTAAATGCATGAACTATTGCATGAACACTTGATAGATTATTTTATTTATGTATGAAGCATACATTTCCTAGCAATGCTTTGTCTTTGTGAAGATTAAAAAGTAAACAGTATAGGTTGTAAAAAGTAAGATTTTTTTGAATCTTGTTTATCCAACAAAAGATCATCAGCAGGTAATCAGGGGAAAAAATAATGATGTATATAAATTTTTACTATATACAAATTAGGTTTGTCTCACTTTGGCATTTTTTTAATGCTTAATACATTTCAATTCAAATTTAATTGAATGGTTAATTTTGAAATGGTAAGAAATAAATCAAAATATGTAACCTCATCTCGTGGAGAATGGTAGTAAATTGGGCTCAGACTGAGTTCCGGAAATTTAATAATTTTTCAGGATCCACCGTTAATCCTCAGTGTGGTTATTCCCCCATACCAAAAATGCAGAGGCTTGCAAGCTGACTGCTCCTTAATTAATGTACCACTGCAGGTGGCTAGAAGGGAGCCCTCCAAAGTACACCACCAATAGTGGTGTACACCAACTTACCACAGGTCACTTGCCTGTGCCACTGTTGGCAGCAAATGAAATTGTGCTGGTGGTTAGTTGCTGGTATGATTTTGTGTATCAGATCCAATACTCTGATGCAGTTTGATTTTTTGCCTAATTTTGTTACACATGATAGAATTTAAAAATAATTTGAAGCTTACAGTCAGGGTTTGTTTCAAATACAGTGAAAAAATAATGACAAATAGTGCTTATAATCATATTATAATACTACAGTAGAATCTGGAAAATCCAAGGTTCAGGTTAATATGAGGTGCTAAGTTTATATTTGAATGTGTATTTTTAATAGCTAAAAATGATTCTATCTGAATTAAATCTTAAAAATGATTAAAATTTTTGCTGTGAAACTTTCTTAATTGTATATAGTAAAGTATTAAAAGGTCGGTGTCAACTACACTCGCCAAGTGGGATGAAATATGCATTGAGTATTACAGTGATGGACTCCGAGATGCCTTGGAGAGAATAACTTGATACGCAAAATGAGGTAAAAATTAGTTTTGCCGCAAAGAGCAAATGAACAGTCCTTTTGAATATCTCATCAAAAAATGAAAGTACACAACTGACTCCGTATGAGTCATATACGCAGCATGTTTAGTAAAAAGTGCATGTCCTTAAATTGTCTGAGTAGCGTAAAATTTAAGTTGCTAAGAATTTTCCGGCTAATCCCTTTTCAGTAATCTAAGGCGGCTTGTGCTCCAATTACCTAAGATTTACTACTTTACTTTAATTTAAAATGGTACTGCAGATATTGACTTGCCTCAGTTTTGTTGAAGAAATTTCATAGATGTATTGTTTTTTTTTTTTTTTTTTTTTTAATTTAATGCATTGTATCAATGTATTGTCTTAAAACATATTTCCAAAACATAAATATTTCAAGCTATAAAATGTATTTATATTTTAGTGTTGAAAAACTTTTAATAACATGATTTGCTTTTGAAGCTTTAACATCCTTATTGTTACTCATTCAAACATAATTGTTTTCTAGTTAGAGACATTTACAACTACTTTCGAGCTATTTTAGCTCATAAAGAAGTCAGTGAAAGGGCTTTTGAATTGACTACAGATGCTGCCGACATTAACCCATCCAATTATACCGTATGGTAAGTAGAAGAAATAAATTGCATTTATTATGCAGTAGACCCTAATTTTATGCAGGTTTATTTTATGTGGATATGATTCTACGTAGTTTAAGATTTGACACCTTTATTTTATTTTATCGAGTAAATTTTTGATTTTACGCAGATGCTGCATTTCAAACAAATGAAATTTTCTCCCCTTTCAAAATGGAAACTGCTTTGCATATAACCTGTAATAAACTGCATTTGGCTTGTTTATAAGCATGCATGAGCCACTAAAGATTTTGTGATTGATTCCAGATCTCTTTCCAAAAGCAAAGTTATTAAACTCACACAATTCAGAGCTCACTCTAAGAAATGCTTTTAGAAGTGACAAAAGAGAAGGAAACCATCAAGGATATGGACACAAATAACACACATCAAAAACTTTCATATTGAAAATTTTGAGCCATTCTTTGACAAGGGAAATAATCTTTCTGATCTGTTAGTGAAGTAAAATCCTGTCACGGAAATGAAGTGGGTAATTATGGATGCGATAATGACCCACAAAACAACTACAGAGAAAAATAATAATAGACTGTCAAAAGAATATATAACAAGCTTTTTAAAGCTAATTCACATTTTCTTTATGCACTTTGTGCATTGTATCATCAGTATAAGTAAGTACACATTAAACTTATTTTATTTATCAATGTATCCCTAGAATGAAGTTTTTTTTTCATCTATGGAACCTAAGACCTGTTTTAATTTTAAATATTAAATCTTAATTTATGCAATTTTGATATACCTGGCTTTTTTGTGAAACGTAACCCCCTCATGAAACGAGGGTCTACTGTATTGTATGAGTGTCAAAATAATAAAAATAATAAAATTAAAAATTAAAAAATATTTTTAAGTAATTGAACATGAATTATAATTTTATTGATTCTTTTAGGCATTATAGAAGAATTCTGTTGAAAGAATTAAATAAAGACCTTAATGAAGAATTAGAATATTGTCAACATATTATTGAAGATAACCCAAAAAATTATCAAATTTGGTGAGTATATGAGGAGATAAAAGCTATGAATTTTTTGTTTGTATTGTTTTAAACCTCAAGAAAAAGTAATTTGTATAAGCAGGGACGTGCACAGATTTTTTGTGGCCCGTCACAAATGAATTTTACTGGCGGGCCCCTTCCATATTATTTATCCCTAAGTTCCTACATATATGTCACCCCTCATTTTAAAAATCTCAGGCCCTCTTCAGGCTCGGGCTTGGGCCTACAGGTGTCTCCAACCCCCCTTGCATGCCCCTGTGTATGAGGGAAGGGGTGGTAAGATACTACCTACTTAATAATACTTGGTAGCAATGCCACATTAAATCTGTTATCAGTTTCAAGTTGATATTGAATCATTACCATGAGTATCAAATAAGTATCTAAGTCTGTCAGATTGATTATTGCTATGTAGTTTTAAAAAATACCCCTTGTTGCATTGATTTAATATTCAATAAACCTATATGTATTTATTAAGACAATTTTTATACATAATTTGTTTAGTTATCAGAAGTTAAAAGCAATTGTGGGTACATATGTATTTGAGTGTTCTCACCAGATATTGAAATATTTATACTTTCTCATTTCCCTTTTGTAGACATCTATCAATGAGTACTGAAAACTTAAGAAAATCCTTAAAATTTATCCACTGCAAATACAGTCAAACCTCCCAGTAGCGGACACCATCAGGAAGTTTTTGTCCGTTAACGTGGAGTGTTCGCTATTGGGGTGTCTGAATTTACAATAACCTTTTAATTTTGTATTTTGAACTTGCATACACAGTGTATAATTCTAAATTAAATTAATGAGTAGTGCGTATATAAGTATACTTACCCAATAAATAAATAATCTGCTGAATCTTTCGAGAAAATAAAATAGGAAGGCATTTGTAAATTCTTTCCTCTAGCTGAACGAAACCAGTCAAACATAATGGAATCAATATCATTGAATTTCAGCTCCTTTTTTGTTTTAGATCGTAGCAAAATGCAGCCCAATCGGCTACTTTTCACTTAATCTGGCAATACTGTGCCGATTCCTCATCAGCGTCTGGAGCAAAAGGACACAGCGCCGACGCTCATCTCCCAAAATCTAGTCTGTGCGGTGGGGGGGGGGGGGCAGGAGAGTTTTTTTTTTGAATGAATGAATGAAATCCTTTCCCATGTAAACGGATATAGCAAAGTATTGTGTAAAAGGAGAATTTTTTTTTCTGATGTTTTTTGTTGGAATTTCGTGCAAGAAATGAAAACAAAACTTTTGTAAGCTTCAACTTACAAGTTCGACTTGAATGATTCCTGTTTTCAGAGAAAAAGGGGTATTGATCCTCTTATCGATACTGGTTATCCCCAGAACATCGTAAAAGAGTAGAAAAAATGCTTGCCACAAAAGCAGTGCTTGGCAAAATTTAACCAGACACAAAAAAATAAAACAAAACTCTGCTGATTTACTGTCCGTTAACGGGAGTGTCCACTAACGAGGAGTGAAATACATTGTACGCCTATCTCCAGGGTCTGGGGATTCAGAAACTGTCCGCTAACGGAGAGTGTCCGCTATCTGGGAGTGTCCGTTAAGGGAGGTTTGATTGTAGTAAATGAATATAAGTTTACTCACATTAAAATTAGGTTAGCTATTGCATGGGCGGAGTTATGGGGGGGCAGAGGGGGGCAATGCCCCCCAGTTTTGAGAGGACTTTATGTAGTAACAACACATCTTCCAAAAATTTTTTAAAAAAATCATTATTTTTTCGTTTTTATATAAATCAGAAGAGCATGGGTGGATTTATGGTGGGGGGGGGGGGGCAAAGGGGGAAATGCAACTCAGTTTTGGGAGAAGTTTATATAGTAACAACTTATCTTTCAAAATCTTATAACAAAAAAAAATCATGATTTTTTTCTTTTTTGAATAGTTCAATTAAAATGAAGAGAATAGCGAATGTCCTTTTCTGAAGGGAGAAAAGAAAAAGAAAAAAGCTGAACATTAAATACAAATAGTACAGCTGACACTGAAGTACTGAAAATTAGTCTAAATTCACTATTTTGGACTGAAAACCATTTGGACAAGTTTATGAATGAAAATATAGGCTAAACGAGCTATGCATTCAGCTGCAACACTTATAATAATTGACGTTTGGGACCCTCTCTCCCCCCTCCCCAATTTGCGCTAACAGAACGATCCACTCGTTACGACTTGTTTTCTCTCTTTTCAGAATGTTTATTTTCAATTTGCGTGATTTCAAAAACTAGATGTTTTGGGTTCTTACAGAATAGTGGCGCACACAAGGGAGGGGTCCAAGGGGTCCAGACCCCTCCCATAGGGCTCTCCTCCCTGAATTACGATTCTATGTTTCTTGTACGTAGAATAATTTCAAACAAAGGCAGTTCTAATAAGTGAAAAAATAAAATCCTCATGTTTAAAGATTTTTTAAAATATTGTGCACTTTTCCTACAACGAATTGTCTATAAGAAACAGAATGGTGATTATAAATGAATACACTGTAATAACCATGTTTCTAGTTTTGTAATTACAGATTAAAATGAGATTCTATGAACTTGAATCCCTTTTTACTTTCTTCTATATCTAATATAGAGAAGAAAGTATTGGATTCGTGCAAATTTTCGAATTTCGAATTTTGACGGATTCGAACGTTTTGAGGTGTGCTGAGTCCATTTCGACCATTTTTGGAAAATGTCTGTCTGTCTGTGTGTGTGTGTGTGTGTATGTATGTATGTGTGTGTGTGTGTATGTATGTGTGTCACGTCTGTGTGTGACCAGTTTTTTGTGGCCGCTCTACAACAAAAACTACCGCATGAAATCGAACGAAATTTAGTACACATATGTGCCCCTATGTGAACTTGTGCCCATTAGTTTTTGGCGCGAATTCCTCCAAGGGGGGTGGAGCAATGGGACGTTTTTCGAGTTACGCGTGCTTGCTATTCCTCAGGAAGTTACTGGCGGAATCAAACAAAATTTGGTCCATATGTTGGTATTAACAGGAACAGGTGCTGATTCAATTTTGGTGTCAATAACTCAAACGGGGGTTGAGCTATAGAACGTTTTTTGTCGTCAATTGTGACTGCTGTATCTCAAGAAATAATGAACGGAATGAAAGAAAAATTTATCGGCAAGTAGCCCTTAGTGGGTATAAGAACTGATTTTATTTTTGTGTCAACAGCTAAAAAGGGGGTAGCGCAATCACCCGTTCTTTTTTTCCATTTTGAGTGCCCTATCTCAAGAAGTAATGCTACGTTCTGGTTGAAATTTGGAATATATGTGAATCCATATGTAAACAGGCTTTGGTTCTATTTTGACGCAGATCGCTCCAAGAGGTGTTGATTTTTTTTTTTTTTTTGCGAATAAAAATATTTTTATTAATGCAACAATAAGAAAGATAAATCGTAATAGATTGTCGTCTGCGTATTTCTCGTGATTTTAATTGTATGGAAATGATAGGAAATATTATCTCAATGATTTAAAATTTTTAACTGTTGCCATCTTATGTTTGTTAACAAATAAAATATTTGTCATTAATTCAGCCAAGGCTTTTAAAATAACTTTCAATTTTCGCTCTTTGCTTTGCTTTTGCAATAATTCAGACATTGGGATGGTCGTCAAGTTTTTGCATGTGTAATTTTGTTTTTGTTGGGAATATTGCTTCCTCATCAAGCACGGGGAGGGATCAGAAAAAAAAATATATATAGAAGAAAGTTTCGTGATGGCCACAACATACTAGTTTAATTATGAGAAAAGTAAAAGCCTAAATTGTTTTGCTTTCTGGTCATTTTTTTAAGTATATTTCATAAATGAGGCTAATTTTTTTATTCAATAGTTTATTTTTTATTATTTCTCATTCCCGGGAATCGATAAAATCAAGTCAATATGTTTGACGGCGTATTGAAGTATGATATGAGAATGAGGTTTCGACCTTAGACCCTCACCTTGCAAAATGCCTGTGTGCGCCACTGTTACAGACGAAAGATTTTGAAGAACCTTCTGGATTCACACGTTCAAATAAAATTGGCTGATTTGAAATGTATGCTATTGCAAAAGAAGTACATAGCTAGAATGTTTTTGTACAGCAAAATACTATCAAATGTAACAGTTAACACCATACCAGTGTTGGGCATTAATCAATTATTTTTTCAATTGCCTAGTTAATTGATTAAAAAAGTAATTGCAATTAAATTAATTGCAATTAATTTAATTGCAATTAAATTAATTGCAATTAAACTATTAATTGCACTTTGCAATTAATTTAATTGAATTAACGTACGTTAATCGTTTCTCACAATTAAAATAATTGCAATTGATTTTTTAATTGTTTTATGAAACAATTAAAACTAACAATTAACTTTATGTATCAATAGGTACAGTGCAGCGTACAGAGTCCCAAGTATTATTCAATTTCATACTTTCGTTCAGTGCTGATTGCTCGCTCGCCGCGTGAACTAGTCTCGTCTGGGCAAGCTTTTTCCACACGTAAATGTTTCTGTTTTAATTAAGTGTTTTAAGTTTGTAAAAATCGTTGTTTTAGTTTAACCCGTAACAGAAGAGGTGAGAAAGAAGGACATATCATGGGACGTGAGGTCACAGAGACCGCTCTGTTTTACATTTTTTTAAAAATCATGTAATTAAAATACATTTCTGTAACTTCTGTCAGATGTTCTTTGGAGTTTTATTAGTACGGAAAAAAAAAATTTTTTAATTGAATTATACCTTTTCTGAGGAAATTTTGCTGGAGCCATAAGATTTTTTCAGAAAAGTCATATGCTGCAGTAAATAATTTATTGCTCGTAATAAAGCCGAACCTATTGTATATTAACTATTTTATTTTAGGTATTTAATGTATACAGAACATTTTAATTCTAGAAAACTGATATTATCGTCGCCTGTCCTGTCTAGTGGTCAAAGGAGTCTGACTGCGACTGGGAAGCCCCTGGTTTGAATCTCGGTTTGGGCATGGATGTACTTTCTCTCTCTTGTCCTTGTCCTTTCTTTGTGTGAATGTGTTTCTGTGCTGTAAATGGTTGCCTACCCTATAAACGGGTCCTTATGGCATGTATGCAGGGTCCGATTAACCTTTGAAATTAGGGGGAGCTCGGTCTCATTTCGCCCCCCCCCCCCCAGTTGTTGTACTGCAATTCTCGCCGAATAAGGGCAGTAAGAAATTGAATCAAATTTAACACTTCACAAAAGAAACTAAGTGGCATAAATATACATTGAAACAGAGTTGAACCAAATTCCACATTTGAAAATTTAACTTGTGACCACATTTTATTAAATGTGTCTTTAAATGTATGAAATTAAATATATATCTTTTTTAATTATATAATTCTTCCAAAGATCTTTATTTGGGCAAGCTCTGATGTTAGCAATCTCTTTAAAACTGCTGTTAAACACAGAAGCTGGTATTGTTAAGCATATATTTTCAGTCATGTTAGGGCCTCTGAAAATTCCTTTTACGTAATTAGGCCCTGCATGTGTGTACTATGGAAGTCGGACTTTGAAAAAGTGAAGCAGCGCATCCAAAATTGCCACCTTAAATGGCTCACGGCAACAACAATTAATTATATCACATTAAGGGAAAATTTTGACAGCATCTTAACTTGTAGTGTATAGCGTCGTATTTCCGGAAAACATTCGGCCTAAATGTCCTTAGAACATTCATTGCGTAATTTTTGTGCGAACTTTTCGAACAACTCTCAACCTCATCTAGAAAATTTTGCATCTATTCCGCATCCCAACGTTAAAAGCTATGTTTACCACTGCCGGAAATTGTAGCACTGAAGGGAATGGGGAGGTGAGGACTCACAGCCTAAAGAATGCAATTGAAATTTAAACTAGAAGCTTTTACAAAAAGATGCTGATAAGCAAAAAGAAAAAGCTATTGGGAGAAAACATTCAATCGGACTGAAAATGAAATAGGGGTGGTAGGATAAGCTTTTGAGCAGTGTGTGAGACCGCACGTGTCTTCTCCCCTGTTGCGGGTTAAAGTTATAAAATAAAATGGCATCGATAAACGAAATGGACGAAGACAGTAACATGTCAGTGACTTTTCGGGTTTTCGGACAATAATGAGTCATTAGAAATAACTTCGCCAGTGCCACCAAGTCCACCAACCGACACCGCCGAGTGTTCATCATCTTCGCCTGAGCGACTTCTCCTACTTGATGGAACATTTTTTAAGTTCTTGCCCGAAGAGTCTACTGGTAATAAAATCGCAGCGCTTTGTATGAAATGTCCAAGAGATGTATTAACTAAAGTTAAAGGTTATCATAATTGCACGTCAAACTTTTTGGGTCACCTGAAGCGAAAACATGGGCAAGAATGCATCGAAGAGTACAAAACATATTCAAAAAAACAGAGAAGTGAGGTACGGGAAAAAAATTATACTATTGTTAAAATAAAAACTGGAAAAACTAATAAGTCAAATAAGAATACAATTACACAAGAACAATTCGATGAAAATATTTTAAAATATTTTATACATTCTATGATTCCATTACGTGCAGTGGAAGATCCATATTTTTCTAAAATGTTTATGGACTTGAAAATATCAGAAATGGGGCTAACTGTAATGAGTCTACGTGCACTAGGACGTCGTATATGAAAACACTACGAAACGCAAGCAGCTAAGATAAAGTCGGAACTACAGGAAGTTCCCTATGTGTGCACAACAATCGATATTTGGTTCAGTAAAAAAAGAAGTTTCATCGGAGTTACAGCACACTGGATCACAAATGATCTACGCAGAGTTTCTGTGGCGTTAGCTTGTCAACGATTCAAAGGTGTCCACAGCTACGATCGACTATCAGATATAATTAAAGAAATTAACGGTGATTTCGGCCTCAATACGAATAAAATTGTTGCATCGGTGACTGATAATGGCAGTAATTTTGTAAAGGCTTTCAAAATATTCGGTGTCAAATTGACCAATATAAATATTACAGATGCAGTTGTGCTAGACTCTCAGCCGACAGAAGCCTTTTCTGAATCAGATGTTGAAGATGAAGAATCATCAAATTTAGAAGATTCTAAACATAATTATTTCCTTCCTGCTCATTTACGATGCTGTGCACATACGTTAAGCCTTTGCGCAACTACGGACGCGAACAAACTTTTAAGCGAGTAAGACACACCACTGTCGCAAATGCATGCTGCAATTATGAAGAAATGTAATGTTTTGTGGAAGGCTGCAGGACGACCCAAGAGTGCTGAAATAATGCAGGATGTGTTGGGACATACGTTAAGCCGACCTGGTGAGACCAGATGGAATAGTTTGTTTGATGCCCTCCAGCAAATTTTCAACATAAAAGAAAAAAGCTTACTTTTACATAGATCATTAAACACAAAAAATTCTATCAAAGACAACGAATTCGATTACATAAGAGTATTTGACGTGTACTTCGTCAGTGGCAGAAGCCCTCGACATAATGCAGAGTGAGAGTAACGCGTATTATGGGATAGCTCTGCCTTGCCTTCTTGCGCTGAGAAAAAAATTGCTAAAAATTGAAAAGAAAAAAACTTTTCCTTTTGCAGCCCGTTGATCAAAACATACAGAGAAAGTGTGGGTAAGAGATTTGAAAAAATGACTTCGCCACTCTTGAAGCGGAAAATGCGGCTATGGCAGCGTTATCTTACCCAAGATTCAAAAATAAATGGTTGATTTGTCTCTAGCCCGCGAATCGTACTAAGGTTCTAAAAGTTTTCAAGACCTGCATTTCCAAAGAAATGAGTGACAATGTAGTAGCAACTGTAGCAACAACAAAAAGTAATCACGACAACTTATTTTTCAATTTTGATTCTGACTCTGACTCCGATATTTCGTTCTCAGAAAAAAAAACCCTCCTCTGATGCACCAATGACTAAAGCAGAACTTTTGATGCTGCATTTTTTTGCAGAGGAAAGCCAAGATTTGCAACTGCTCAATAGATATCCTGAGATAAAAAGTGTTTTTATTAAATACAACACACCTTTACCATCGTCAGCTGCAGTTGAACGCCTTTTTTCTTTCGCTACAATGACAAATATGCCAAAGAGTCACAGATTGTCAGACAGCATGTTCGAGAAGAGAGTAGTATTAAAATGTAACTTAAATTATTACAAGAAATTATAAATTGTCATTGTCTATCTAATATGCTTCATTAAAGTTAGTTACTGTTGTAATTGCGATTTTAATAAGTTTCATTAAAGTTACTGATAATTTATTTGCATTGATCTTTTATTTGTTGCTAAAATGTGTAGTCACATAGTTAGATAGTAATATGGTATCTGTCCAGCGTCCACATCCCAGGTAGACCTGTCGCCTGTACAATATTCATATATATATATATATATATATATATATATATATATATATATATATATATATATGATACAAAACCAGTAATTTTTTTAAAAGTTAGTTTTAATTAAAATTCACAACACAATTGAAAATTGTAGTTAACTACAATTACAATTAACAATTAATTAATTGTTAACTGTAGATTAACAATTGATCAATTGTAATTGTGAAAAATTACAATTAACAATTAATTAATTGTTAATTGTAGTAAACTACAATTAACAATTAATTGTTAACTGTAGTAAACTACAATTAACAATTAATTAATTGATAATTGTAATTTTTCACAATTACAATTCATCAATTGTTAATTGTAATTTTTCACAATTACAATTGATTAATTGTTAATCTTTAATTGCCCATGCAATTAAAATTTGCCCAACTCTGCACCATACTCAACGAATGTATGTAACAATGAAACAAAAAACTGGAAAAATTGTCCAACCATTGAACAAACAGAACGTAAAATCACTGTAAACAATGCGTTAATTTTTTAGGTGAAAAAAATAGGAATCTCAATCCCTAGCAGTTCAAAACTAAATTTCTGAGTTTAGAGAATCATACATTATAAGGAAAGCGTCTGAATAAAAGAAAAAGTGAAGGAGATATATTTCCGGCACGAAAGTTTTACACAACTCTTGTAAGATCGCATTATTACCTGATGAAATGTTTTTATAACTGTGTTTTCTTTATTTTTCAAAGGAAAAAATTTGTATATATGAAACTAATAGTTAGAACTGTACTTCATGCGCTTGGAAAATTTTCGGTTTGTCTTTTTTTTTTTTTTTTGAGAAAGAAAAGTAAATACTGTCGCAAACTGAATAAACTTCAATTATCTGAACGTTCTGATTAATTGTATTTTTTTACTTAGAGGGAAAGTACCATTTTCCTTACTTTCTAAATACTGTTTAAAAATTTAGGTAAGTCATAATCATCTAAGTCTAAATGAGACAGTTATTGTCAGTATTGAAATCTGAGTAATTCAGTAATCAGAAGTTTTGGAAAAATTTGCTGAAATTTGATAAAAACCGATAAAAACCTTACACAGATTGGTAAAATCGTAAAAATCCTCTAACTGTAAAAACTGATAAATTTTCGTTACAATTACAAAAAACCAAGCAAAAAGCTGCAGGTAAGAGTGAATTACATGCAGGGCCGGATTTGCCTTATAAGATAAACAAGCTATAACTTAGGGCCCCTGCTTTGAAGTGTGCCCCTAACTCCCAAAAAATTGTGATTCGTTCCTTAAAAAAATGGAAAGTGCTTGAAAAACTAATTTCATTTTCAAGTACTTGAAAACCTTGAATATTTGGAAACGTGTGGCTACAAACCTTAAATTTAAAATTTTCTAACAAATTGTAGGGAGAGGAATGCCAAAATGTGTCAAATTTAGCTCCTTGCTACATCCTGCATCAAAAATGCAAAAATCATGATTTTCGCGTTTGTAACATATTACTTGAAATAAATTTTTGTGACTCACATGCTTCATATCTTGCTATTTATTTAATCCCGAATGCAGAATTTTGGAAATTCTTTTGTATTGATTGCTTTTATCTTACTTTTACTGCATATTGCTAATCTGTTTAGCCCGGGAAAAAAGTGATACATTACCCCTATTCCTTTTCGTTTTCTGCACTACTTATAATTTAAAAAAAGTTGTAATGAGAAATTTAAGTTTATTTTTCCTTTTAAACTTAAAATAGCCGTTTCTTACAAAGTTTGAACAATACTGTACAACTGTATAATCTACTACTAAATTTCAGAGACTGGAAAGTGCAAATTATTGATAGGTTCTAAAATCCCTGAAAAGAATTGGTGCAGTATAGCCTACCAGGGTTCTTGAGCCAAAAACCCAATCTAACCAACCAAACCTTGAAAATAATTAGACAAGTCTTTGAAACTCCTAAGCAAAGTGTGCTTCAATTTTATTTCTTATCAAGTGTATAAATTAAGAATTGTTCAAATGGGTAGTATGTTACTCTCTTGATACCTATTCTCTAAATCTGTGCACCATTTCTTTTAAAGTATTAACTTGCATCAGAAAGCACTTTTAAAGCATAAAACTTTTTAAAAAAATATTTGCCTATTATTTCCAATTAATCCTTATAAGCCATCAAAATGCAGAATTTTATATCCATTTTATATACTTTCCTCCGGGGGAATAACCCCCGGGCCCCCTAAAATTAGATATTCTATATCCCACTTAAAAGGGAGCCCTGCGTCACTCTCTTAATACCAGCCCCCTCTCTTTTAAGGTCAATTCAAAAAGGACAGCATGATTACACACAGTAATGAAAACAACACATAAAAAAGTAAAGAATGGCCTTATGCATCACAGAAAACAGACAGAAACGTGGGAGAAGGGGGGAGGGCAATTAAAAATGTTGCACCAAAAAAAAAAAAAAAAAAAATCCTGCCCCCCCAGGAACTCAGTCCTAAATCCGCCTATGAGCTATTGTTATTTTAACAAAATCACAGTAGTTGGTGAAATGTGTCACGGTTTGCAATTAAAAAAAAATATTATTTAATATCAAAAAAATATTATTTAATATTAAAAAAATATTAATTTAATAATTTTTTAATTTTATATTTATAACTCATATAAAAATTTGTGTTTTTGCAAAATTTTTACAAATCTAAACTGTGTAGGTTTTGAAAATTTTACCTCTCCTGTATTAGAGGCTTCTATTAAAGAAGCTGTAAACTTCATCTTTTCAGCAGCTATTGATAAGCTGTTCCGTGAGTTAACTCATTTCATAAAGCATGTAAGCAGAATTTATTAAATAATTGTCAAACTGTAAAAATCATAGCTTGTAGATTTGTACCTAAACTGATATGATTTGAAAGACCTTGAAGACAACTACGTGGAATAAGATAGAGTTATGGAAAGCTATCACTTTTAAAGCTAACTCATATTAATGAAATTTTAATGATCTGTTTGAAGGCAATTTTATTATTTCTTTTAAAAGATGTATTCTAAAGTGAAACTTAGCTGAAATGGGTTCTTTAGAAGGACATAAATATTTTTGAGATAGAACTACCTCTTTCTTCTGCTTTGTCATGATCGCTACACCAGTATAATAGTTTGAATATTTGATTCAGTGGCGTTTGAAAGACTTCGGTTTAGATTGCTGATTTTTCTTAACATGTTTTTCTTTTCATCATTCATTAAAAAATTGAAGAAGTCAGCAACTATCATCTTTTAAGTAAAAAATACATTCAATTAAAGTATGTGTTTAAAAAAAGTTTTAATAATTTTATTTTTCATGTCTTTTGTTATAGTTTGTTTTTCAAATTCATTCATCTTATTCATTTTTAGAGAAACTTTTGTTTTATTTAAAATGTGAATTTTCTTACCTGCATTAAATTGGAATATTTATTCACTTTCAAAATCTTTTCATTTCTTATTTTACTGCTATAACTTGTCGCAGGGTTCGTACGCTCCGAGAAAATCAGGAAAAACCTCAAATTGTCAGGGAAAATGACATAGTTAAAAATGTCAGGGAAAAGTCAGGGAATTACTTATTATCATAAATTCTTCATTTAGTTGCCATATTTGGTCATTTGCAAGTTAGAAGTAGACGTAAATTTCCAAAAACAGAATTGGATGTTTATCTCAATGTAATCTATTGAGAAAAACATAAAATGTGCAATAAATTATGAATTTTTAAAAATTAATTATTTTCTATTAATGAAAAATTTTATTTTAATGTAAGCATCTTTTAACACAATATGAAGGAAAAAAAAAACTGATTATTGGCATCGGTCTATGATTGGCAGATGTTGATTTTTGTTATTATGCATTTTATCGTAGGACGATCAACATAACAAGTCAATTATATTAATACTGAAAAATAGCTTTGTATTTTGCTCAATATGTTGGTGTTGCATACTAATAAGAAAAAAAAGTGAAGTATCGTAAACCAAAAGGGGATGCTAAAAGATTACAGCAAAACGCTAATATTACGCATGACACGTGGCATCGAAGAAATGCAAAAATAAGTTGAAAGTACTTTTTTTTTAATCAGTAGCAAATTAATGAAAACAATTTTTGAACAAAACGTAAAAAAAAAATTAATTAATTAATTAAATTTTGAGAAAAAAAAGGGAAAAGTTATAAGATTCTTTTTTTTTTTTTAATATAAGGGGAAAAGATTAATTCTTCCACATTGCTACTTAAAACAAATTTAATTATTTTGAAAGCATTGTTATTGAAACTTAATTTTGAATGAAGTGAGTAACCTGCAATTTTCTAAAAAACGACTTGGAAAACCTGGAAAAGTCGGGGAATTTTTTGTAACTACAAGTGTATGAACCCTCTGTGTGACAAACGTCTAGACATTGCTCTCGCCCCAGAAAACCCCATATAAATTATCATACTCAATACAATGTACCATTTCAGAATAATAGTCTTTTTAGGTATTTTCTCTTGCTGCGTACTGTTTAGTTTGTTTTTTTTAGCCCTATATGTAAAGCTTATTTTCATTACCCATTCAACTTTTGTAACTAAAATATCGATTATAATTTGAATACTAGTCACTTAAAATTTCGTTTTGCAACATAAGAATATCATTGCTTTATTGTTTGTATTTCTTTTTATTACATGTGTCAGCATTATTATTACTGAGTTATGTTTTTGCATTTATTTTTCTTCTCAGTTCTTTTACTTGAATTTTTTGAACCAAAGAAAATGAAATGGGAAAAGTGTAAAAAATTTAAACTGTATGCTTTCAGGCATCATCGTCAAGTGCTTGTGGAATGGCTTCAAGACCCTTCAAAAGAAAAAAAGTTAACTGAACGAGTTTTATTTGATGATGCAAAAAATTATCATGCCTGGCAGCATAGGTACCTTTTCTTGTAATTTTCTAAAACTTTTTCCATTAAAATTGACTTGTAATTAAAAAAACAACTACTTAATTGTTCTGGGCAGGATGAAGGAGTAATCTTTATGTATTTAGCCACCTATAAATTTAAGAAAGAAGGAAAAACTGATGTATTTCTGTAATACGACAAGAGTTGCAAAATTTCTGGAAACTTTAAGGTAGTGAAAAAAAAATCATTTTTTCTTTCTAGAAGAGAGAATAGGAGAAAAAAATGCAAAAATTATTTTTTTTCTCAAATTTTATGTGTTAGGTAAATGTGATAAATCCAGTGATTTTGTATCATCCCCAGTAGTGCTTGCAATACCCGAATACCAGTATTTTGAGCAATTTCGTCATACCGGTATTTGCTGAGGTAAAATACCAATATTTTTGGTAAAAGCTAAAAATAAAAAATAGTGTCAGTTAAAGAATTTTCAATTAACTTATAAGTATCTACTTATAACTTATTAAGTATCTACTTATATTTTAAATATAGATTTCTTTTTCCATGATCTAGAATGAAAATCAGTCTATTGATGGAAAAATTTGGCTTCAAAAACACAATCTAGTAGAATGTCATGAAATAAAAATAACTGAAAGTCTCGCTATTTAGCTTTGTACTTGGCAAGGTAATTAAGAAATTATATCGTGCCTTGAAAATTTGCATAGAAGTAAAGCATAATCAACTTGAAACATATTTTCAGATATTTACATAATTATAATTGCAAAGAATTTTGAAAAGAAATCGAAAACAAATAAGAGAAACTAACAAGATCACATTTTGACAAGTTTATTGGAAATTTCAAACCAAAGGGCTAATAAAAAGCAAACACAAACCTCTCCTGCTCAAGAGAAAATGATGTTAATTTTGGAAAGATATTGTCTCTCTGAAAAAAACTACACCTAACTATAAATTAAAAAAAAAAAAAAAAACCTATTCACAATGCAAAAGAAACAGGCACACATACAAAAGGATTTATCCAGAAAGTAACATGCAAGAGATCGAATTATGTCAAGGTGAAGGACTTTTAGACAATTGGAGGAAGTGTATCGCACATTGGTAACAGTACTACCGACCTGTGTGAATTTAGGAGTATTTTAATCTGTAGAAAAGTTGAGCACTAAAATGAGCTTAGGAACAATTCAATAGTTTTTTTTAACTTTTATTTATTTTTTATTATGACATTTGTTCCTTCATTTTATATTGATTCACAATACGTTTTCACAAATAATACAATTTTTGTACCAAATTACGAATTATTTTCGCAACGAAATAATATGTTTTCAAGCCTTTTTTGTAAAATTTCAAGTACCTACTGGTATTGATGCCAGTATTCCGGTATCACATTTTAGAAATACCTTACGCAAAATTCTTAAACAAAATGCCTTTTTATGCTAGAAATCATTGTGGAATGCTGAATATTTGAACATACGAAATATAAATGTTTTACCATGAATAATAACGAATTGTCATTGATAAAACAGGTTTAAATTATAAGGACAACTAGTGTATTGCCCTGAAAACCACCAGTAATCAATAATATCTCCCCTTTTTTCAGTCATTTTCATCAGTCTTGATGTCATGGAAATTGAAGAATATTCTTGGAAATTTTTATTGTAACTTTTTCGATGGAAAAAATAAGTTCTTGTTTGTTTCGATATTGAATACAATTTTTTCATACTTCAGGTGCCAGAATACCTCACAAAGTTTCCATTAAACTTATATCGAGCCTTTTGTCCGGCCACTACAATAGCTCTATGAAATAAGCACAAAGAAATCATTTTGAGGTTTGAGAAACGAGTAATTAAGAATTATCCTGCTGGAACTATTGTTGTTTAAACTCATAATTAAAGGTGTTTTTTGTTTGAAAATATATTGCTCAGTACATCAACATTACTTTCTTAATTCATTCTGCCCTGCACAAAAAATATTTC